>NC_081316.1:87661100-88261100 GCF_026419965.1 Kogia breviceps | reverse complement strand
CCCTAACGATAAGTCACGCCCTGAAACGCACACGCCGCTTAACACGTATCCGTACCCCAATGTCGATCCGAAGCCTCACCGGGAGCCTAACCCTAACACGAGATCCAACCATGACTCTGAAACCTAAGCCTCACCCTCAGCCTGAACCCTGAGGTCTACCCTAACGATCAACCGCACACTGCAACACCCACGCCCCCTAACACGTATCCGTTCCTCAATCTTGACCCTAAACCTCACTGGGAGCCTAACCCCAATCCTACCTAAAACCCTGACCGTTTAAACTAAGCCTCACCCACAGCCTCAACCCTGAGGACTACAATAACGATAAGTTGTGCCCTGCAACGCACACGACCCCTAACACGTATCCGTACCCCAATCTCGAACCTAGACCTCAGCGGGAGCCTAACCCTAACCCTAGCTCCAACCCTGACCCTGAACCCGAAGCCTCACCCGCAGTCTGAACCCTGAGGCCTAGCCTAACGATAAGCCGCGCTCTGCAATGCACACGCCCCCTAACACGTATCCGTAGCTCAAACTCGACCCTAGGCCTCACCGGGAGCCTAACCCTAACCCGAGCTCCAACCCTGACCCTGAAACCTAAGCCTCATCCGCAAACTGAACCCGGAGTCTTACCGTAACGATAAGCCACGCCCTTCCACGCACACGCCCCCTAACACGTATCCGTACCCCAAACTCGAACCGAAGCCTCACCGGGAGCCTAACCATAACCCTAACTCCAACACTGACCCTGACACATAAGCCTCGCATGCAGCGTGAGCCCTGAGGCTTACCCTAATGATAAGCAGCGCGGTGCAACGTACACGCCCCCTAACACGTCCCCGTACCCTAATCTCGACCCTAGGCCTCACCGGGAGCCTAATCCTAACCCTAGCTCCAACCCTGACCCTGAACACAAAGCCTCACCCAAAGCCTGAACCCTGAGGCGTATTATAACGATAAGCCGCGCCCTGCAACGCACACCTCCCCTAACACGTTTCCGTACCCCAGTCTCGAACCTAGGCCTCAGCGGGAGCCGAACCCTTACCCTAGATCCAACCCTGACCCTGAACCCTTAGCCTAACCGGAAGACTGATCCCTGAGGCCTACCCTAACTATAAGCCGCGCCCTGCAATGCACACGCCCCCTAACACGTATCCGTACCCCAATCTCGACCTTAAGCCTCACCGGGAGCGTAAATCTAACCCTACCTCCAACCATGACCCTGAACCCGAAGCCTCACCCGCAGCCTGAACCCTGAGGCCTACCCTAAGGATAAGTCGCGCCCTGCAAAGCAAACGCCCCCTAACATGTATCCGTAACACAATCTCCACCCTAGGCCTCCCCGGGTGTCTAAGCCTAACCCTAGCTCCAAAGATAACCCTGAACACTAAGCCTCACCCTCAGCGTGAACCCTGAGGTCTACCCTAATGTTAACCCGCGCCCCTCAACGCACACGCGCCCAAACACGTATCCGTACCCCAATCTCGACCCGAAGCCTCCCCGGGAGCCTAACCCTAACCCTAGATCCAGCCCTGTCCTTAACACTAAGCCTACCGCGCAGCATGAACCCTGAGGCCTACCCTAATGATCAGCTGCGCACTGCAACACACACGCCCCCTAACACGTATCCGTACCCCAATCTCGACCCGAAGCCTCACCGGGGGCCTAACCCTTACCCTAGCTCCAACCCTGACCGTGAACACTAAGCCTCACCCGCAGCCTGAACCGTGAGGCCTACCCTAATGATAAACAGCGCGGTGCAACGCACACGCCCCGAACACATATCCATACCCTTATCTCGACCCAGCCCTCACCGGGAGCCTAATCCTAACCGTAGCTACAACCCTGACCCTGAACCCTAAGCCTCACCCGAAGCCTGAACCCTGAGGCCTACTATAACGATAAGCCACGCCCTGCAACGCACACGCCCCCTAACACGTATCCATACCACAATCTTGACCCTAGGTCTCACCGGGAGCCGAACAATAACCCTAGCTCCAACCCTGATCCTGAACCCTAAGCCTCACCTGCAGACTGATCCCTGAGGCCTCCCCCAACGATAAACCACGCCATGCAAATCACAGGCCCCATAACATGTCTGCGTACCCCAATCTCGACCATAAGCGTCACCGGGAGCTGAACCCTAACCCTAGCTCCAACCCTGACCCTGAACCCTAAGCCTCACCTGCAGACTGAACCCAGAGCCCTACCCTAACGATAAGCCACGCCCTGCAATGCACATGCCCCCTAACACGTATCCGTAACCCAATTTAGACCCTAGGCCTGTGCGAGAGCCAAACCCTAACCCTAGCTCCAACTCAGACCGTGAATCCTAAGCCTCACCCGCAGCATGAACATTGAGGCCAACACTAACGATAAGCTGCGCCGTGCAACGCACACGCCCCCTAACACGAATCCGTACCCCAATCTCAACCCTAGGCCTCACTGGGAGATTAAACCTAACCTTACCTCCAACCATGACCCTGAACACTAAGCATCAGCCGAAGCCTGATCCCTGAGGCCTACCCTAACGATAAACCGCGCCCTGCAACGCAAACGCACCCTAACACGTATCCATACCCGAATCTCGTCCCGAAGCTTCACCGGGACCCTAACCCTAGCCCTAGCTCGAACCCTGACCCTGAAACCTAAGCCTCAACTGCAGCCTGAACCTTGAGGCCTACCCTAACGATAAGCCGCGCCCTGCAACGCACATGCCCACTAACACGTATACTTACCCCAATCTCGACCCTACCCCTAACCGGGAGCCTAACCCTAACCCTAGCTCCAACCCTGACCCTAAACACTAAGCCTCACCTGCAGTGTGAACCTTGAGGCGTACCCTAACGATAAGCTGCGCCCTGCAACGCACACGCCTCATAACACGTATCCGTACCCTAATCGCGACCCTAGGCCTAACCGGGAAACTAAACCTAACCCTAGCTCCAACCCTGAACCTGAAACCTAAGCCCCACCCGCAGCCTGAACCTGGAGGTCTACCGTAACGATAAGCCGCACCATGCAACACACACGCCCCCTAACACGTATCCCTACCACAATCTCGACACTAAGCCTTACCGGGAGCTGTACCCTAACCCAAGCTACAACCGTGACACTGAACCCAAAGCTCCACCCACAGCCTCAACCCTGAGGCCAAACTTAATGATCAGCTGTGCCCTGAAATGCACACGCCCCCTAATACGTATACGTATTCCAATCTCGTCCCTAGGCCTCAACGAGGGCCGATACCTAACCCTAGCTCCAACCCTGACCCTGAATGCTAAGCCTCACCCGCAGACTGAACCCTGAGGCCTACCCTAACGATAAGCCGCACCATGTAACGCACACGCCCCCTACCACGTATCCGTACCCCAATCTCGACCCTAGGCCTCCCCGGGAGCCTAACCCTAACCCTAGCTCCATCTTTGACCATGAACCCTAATCCTCACGCGCAGCCTGATCCCTGAGGCCTACCCTAACGATACACCGCGCCCTGCAATGCACATGCCCCCAAACACGTGTCCGTACCCCAATCTCGACCCTAGGCCTCACCGGGAGCCTAACCCTAACCCTAGCTCCAACCCTGCCCCTGAACGGTAAGCCACACCTGCAGCCAGAACCCTGAAGCCTACCGTAAGGATAAACCGCGCCCTGCAACGCACACGTCCCTAAACACGTATCCATACCCCAATCTGTACCCTGGGCCTCACCGGGAGCCTAAACCTAACCCTAGCTCCAACCATGACCATGCACACTGAGCCTCACCCGTAGCCTGAACCCTGAGGCCTACCCTTACGATAACACACGCCATGAAACGAACACGCCCCCTAACATGTATCCGTACCCCAATCTCCACCGTAGGACTCACCAGGATACTACATATAACCCTAGCTCCAAACATGACCCTGAAACCTAAGCCTAACCCGCAGCCTGAACCCTGAGGCCTACCCTAACGATAAGCCACGCCCTGAGACGCACATGCCCCCTAACATGTATCCGTACCCCAATCTCGAACCTAGGCCTCAGCGAGAGCCTAACATTAACCCTAGCTCCAAGCCTGACTCTGAACCCTAAGCTTCAACCGCAGCCTGAACCCTGAGTCCTACCCTAACGATAAGCCACGCCCTGCAACGAAAACGCCCCCTAACACATATCGGTACCCCAATCTCGACCCTCGGACTCACTGAGAGCCTAATCCTAACCCTAAGTCCAACCCTTACCCTGAACACTAAGCCTCACCCGCAGGCTGAACCCTGAGGACTACCCTATCGATAAGCCACGCGCTGCAACGCACACGCCCCCGAACACGTATCCGTACCCCAGTCTCCACCATAGGCCTCACCGGGAGACTAAACCTAACCATAGCTAAAACCGTGACCCTGAAACCTGATCCTAACCCGCAACCTGAACCCTGAGGCCTACCCTAACGATAAGCCGCACCATGCAACGCACACGCCTCATAACACATATCCGTACCCCAATCTCGACCCTAGGCCTCCCCGGGACCCGAACTGTAAACCTAGCTCCAACCGTGACCCTGACCAATAAGCCTCACCCTCAGCCTGAACCCAGAGGCCTACCCTAAGGGTAAGCTGCACCATGCAACGCACTCGCCCCCTAACATATATCCGTACCCCAATCTCGACGCTAGCCCTAACTAGGAGCCTAACCCTAACCCTACCTCCAACACTGACCCTTAACCCTAACCTCACCCGCCGCCTGAAACCAGAGGCCTACACTAACGATAAGCCACGTCCTGAAACGCACATGCCCCCAAACACGTATCCGTACCCCAATCTTGAACCTAAACCTCACTGGGAGCCTAAACCTAACCCTAGCTAAAACCCTGACACTGAATACAAAGCCTCACCCGCACGCTCAACCCTGCAGTCAACCCTAACGATATGCCACGCCCTGCAACGCACATGCCCCCTAACACGTATCCGGACCCCAATCTCGACCTTGGGACGCAACGGGAGCCTAAATCTAACCCTAGCTCCTATCCTGACCCTGAACACTAAGCCTCACCCGCAGCCTGAACCCTGAGGCCTACCCTAACGATAAGCAGCACCATGTAACGCACACGCCCCCGAACATGTATCCGTACCCCAATCTCGTCCCTAGACCTCCCCGGGAGCCTAACCCTAACCCTAGCTCCAACCCTGACCCTGAACACTAAGCCTCACCTGCAGCCTGAACCCTGAGGCCTACCCTCACGATAAGCTACACGCTGCAAGGCACACGCCCCTAACATGTATCCGTACCCCAATAGCGACCCTAGGCCTCACCGGGAGCCTAACCCTAACACTGGCTCCAACCCTGACCCTGAACACTAAGCCTCACCAACAGCCTGAACCCTGTCGCCTGCCCTAACGATAAGCCGCGTACTGCAATGCACACATCCCCAAACACGTATCCGTACCCCAATCTCGACCCTAAACTTCACTGGGAGCCTAACCCTAACCCTAGCTCGAACCCTGACCCTGAACGATAAGCCTCACCCGCAGCCTGAACCCTGAGTCCTACCCTAATGATAAGCCACGCCCTGCAACGAAAACGCCCCCTAACCCATATCCGTACCCCAATCTCGACCCTCGGACTCACTGAGAGCCTAATCCTAACCCTAAGTCCAACCCTTACCCTGAACACTAAGCCTCACCCGCAGGCTGAACCCTGAAGCGTACCCTATCGATAAGCCACGCGCTGCAACGCACACGCCCCCGAACACGTATCCGTACCCCAGTCTCCACCATATGCCTCACCGGGAGACTAAACCTAACCCTAGCTAAAACCGTGACCCTGAAACCTGATCCTAACCCGCAACCTGAACCCTGAGGCCTACCCTAACGATAAGCCGCACCATGCAACGCACACGCCTCATAACACATATCCGTACCCCAATCTCGACCCTAGGCCTCCCCGGGACCCGAACTGTAAACCTAGCTCCAACCGTGACCCTGACCAATAAGCCTCACCCTCAGCCTGAACCCAGAGGCCTACCCTAAGGGTAAGCTGCACCCTGCAACGCACTCGCCCCCTAACATATATCCGTACCCCAATCTCGACGCTAGCCCTAACTGGGAGCCTAAACCTAACCCTACCTCCAACCCTGACCCTGAACGCTAACCTCACCCGCAGCCTGAACCCAGAGGCCTACACTAACGAGAAGCCACGTCCTGCAACGCACATGCCCCCAAACACGTATCTGTACCCCAATCTTGAACCTAAACCTCACTGGGAGCCTAAACCTAACCCTAGCTAAAACCCTGACACTGAATACAAAGCCTCACCCGCACGCTCAACCCTGAAGTCAACCCTAACGATATGCCGCGCCCTGCAAACAACATGCCCCCTAACACGTATCCGGACCCTAATCTCGACCTTGGGACGCAACGGGAGCCTAAATCTAACCCTAGCTCCTACCCTGACCCTGAACACTAAGCCTCACCCGCAGCCTGAACCCTGAGGCCTACCCTAACGATAAGCAGCACCATGTAACGCACACGCCCCCTAACATGTATCCGTACCCCAATCTCGTCCCTAGACCTCCCCGGGAGCCTAACCCTAACCCTAGCTCCAACCCTGACCCTGAACAATAAGCCTCACCCACAGACTGGAACCTGAGGCCGACCCTAACGATATGCCATACCATGCAACGCACACGCCCCCTAACACGTATCCGTACCCCAATCTCGACCTTAGGCTTAATCGGGAGCCTCACACTAACCCTAGCTCCAACCCTGTCCCTGAACACAAAGCCTCACACGCAGGGTGTACCCAGAGGCCTACCCTAACGATAAGCCGCGCGCTGAAATGCACATGCCCTCTAACACGTATCCGTACCCCAATCGCAATCCTAGGCCTCACCGGGAGCCTAACCCTAAACCTAAGTCCAACCCTTACCCTGAAAACTAAGGCTCACCCACAGCCTGAACTCTGAGGCCTACCATAACGATAAGCCCCACGATGCAACGCACACGCCCCCTAAGTCATATCCGTACCGCAATCTCGACCCTAGGCCTCCCAGGGAGCCTAAACGAAACCATAACTCCTACCCTGACCCTAAACACTAAACCTCACCCGAAGCCTGATCCCAGAGCCCTACGCTAACAATAAGCCGCACCCTGAAACGCACACACCCCCGAACACGTATCCGTATCCCAATTTCGACCCTAGCCCTAACCGGGAGCCAAACCCTAACCCTAGTTCCAACACTGACCCTGAACACTAAGCCTCACCTGCAGCCTGAACCCTGAGGCCTACACTAACGATAAGCCACGTCCTGCAACGCACACGCCCCCAAACACGTATCCCTACCACAATCTCGACCCTAATCCTCACTGGGAGCCTAAGCCTAACCATAGCTAAAACCCTGACCCTGAACCCTAAGCCTCACCCACAGCCTGAACCTTGAGGCCTACCCTCACGATAAGCTACACGCTGAAAGGCACACGCCCCTAACATGTATCCGAAACCCAATCTCGACCCTAAACTTCACTGGGAGCCTAACCCTAACCCTAGCTCGAACCCTGACCCTGAACGATAAGCCTCACCCGCAGCCTGAACCCTGAGGCCTACCCTAACGATAAGCCATGCCCTGCAACGCAGACGCCCCCTAACTCGTATCCGAAACCCAATCTCGACCCTAGGCCTAACCGGGACCCTAAATGTAACCCTAGCTCCATCCGTGACAGGAACCCGAAGCCTCACCCGCACACTGTAACCTGAGGCCTACCCTAACGATACGCCGCGCCCTGCAATGCACCTGTCCACTAACACGTATCCATACCACAATCTCGACCGCAGGCCTCACCGGGAGACTATCCGTAACCCTAAGTCCAACCCTTACCTTGAACACAAAGCCTCACCCGCAGCCTGAACCCTGAGGTGTACCCTAACTATAAGCCACGCCCTGCAACGCACACGTACCCCAACACGTATACGTACCACAAACACGGCCCCAGGCCAAACCGGGTGACTAAACCTAACCCTAGCTCCAAACCTGACCCTGAACCCTAAGCCTCACCCGCAGCCTGAACCCTGAGGCCTACCCTAACGATAAGCCGCACCCTGCAAGGCACACGCCCCCTAACACATATCCGTACCCCAATCTCGACCCTAGCCCTAACCGGGAGCCTAACCCTAACCCTAGCTCCAACCCTGACCCTGAAACCTAAGCCTCACCGCAGCCTGAACCCTGAGGCCTACTCTAACGATAAGTCACGTCCTCCATCGCACACGCCCCAAACATGTATCTGTAACCCAATCTCGACCCGAAACCTCACTGGGAGCCTAACCCTAACCATAGCTAAAACCCTGACCCTGAACCCTAAGCCTCACCCGCAGCCTCAACCCTGAGGACAACCCAAACGATAAGCCGCGTCCTGGAACGCACATACCCCCTAACATGTATCCGTACACTAATCTCCACCCTAGGCTTCACCGGGAGCCTAACTCTAACCCTGGCTCCAAACCTGACCCTGAAATCTCAGCCTCACCAGCAGCCTGAATCCTGAGGCCTACCCTAACGATAAGCCGCGCCCTGCAAGGCACACGCCCACTAATATATATCCGTACCCCAATCGCGACCCTAGGCCTCACTGGGAGCCTAACACTAACCCTAAATCTAACCCTTACCCTGAACCCTAAGCCTCACCGGCAGGCTGAACCCTGAGCCCTGCCCTAACGATAAGCCGCGCCCTGCAATGCACACACCCCCTAACACGTATCCGTACCCCAATCTCAACCATAGGCCTCACCGGGAGACTAAACCTAACCCTAGCTCCAATGCTGACCCAGAACGCTAAGCCTCACCAGCAGCGTGAACCCTGAGGCCTCCCTTAACGATTAGCCGCGCCCTGCAACGCACACGCGCCCTAACAACTATGCGTACCCCAATCTCGACCTTAGCCCTAACCGGGAGCGTGACCCTAACCCTAGATACAGCCCTGACCCTGAACCCTAAGCCTCACCGCAGCCTGAACCCTGAGGCCTACCCTAACGATAAGACACGTCCTTCAACGCGCACGCCCCCAAACACATATCCGTACCCCAATCTCGACCCTAAACCTCCCTGGGAGCCTAACCCTGACCATAGCTAAAACCCTGACCCTGAACCCTAAGCCTCACCCGCACCCTAAACCCTGAGGCCAACCCTAACAATAAGCCGCGCCCTGCAACGAACACGCCCCCTAACAATTATCCGTACCCCAATCTCGACCCTAGGCCTAACCGGGAGCCTAACCCTAACCCTATCTCCATCCCTGACCCTGAACACAAAGCGTCACCCGCGTCCTGGAACCTGAGGCCTACCCTAATGATAAGCCGTGCCCTGCAACTCACACGCCCCCTAACACGTATCCGTACCCCAATCTCGAACCTAGGCGTCACCGGGAGCCTAACCCTAACCCTAGCTCGAACCCTGACCCTGAACGATAAGCCTCACCCGCAGCCTGAACCCTGAGTCCTACCCTAACGATAAGCCACGCCCTGTAACGAAAACGCCCCCTAACACATATCGGTACCCCAATCTCGACCCTCGGACTCACTGAGAGCCTAATCCTAACCCTAAGTCCAACCTTTACCCTGAACACTAAGCCTCACCCGCAGGCTGAACCCTGAGGACTACCCTATCGATAAGCCACGCGCTGCAACGCACACGCCCCCGAACACGTATCCGTACCCCAGTCTCCACCATAGGCCTCACCGGGAGACTAAACCTAACCATAGCTAAAACCGTGACCCTGAAACCTGATCCTAACCCGCAACCTGAACCCTGAGGCCTACCCTAACGATAAGCCGCACCATGCAACGCACACGCCTCATAACACATATCCGTACCCCAATCTCGACCCTAGGCCTCCCCGGGACCCGAACTGTAAACCTAGCTCCAACCGTGACCCTGACCAATAAGCCTCACCCTCAGCCTGAACCCAGAGGCCTACCCTAAGGGTAAGCTGCACCATGCAACGCACTCGCCCCCTAACATATATCCGTACCCCAATCTCGACGCTAGCCCTAACTAGGAGCCTAACCCTAACCCTACCTCCAACACTGACCCTTAACCCTAACCTCACCCGCCGCCTGAAACCAGAGGCCTACACTAACGAGAAGCCACGTCCTGCAACGCACATGCCCCCAAACACGTATCCGTACCCCAATCTTGAACCTAAACCTCACTGGGAGCCTAAACCTAACCCTAGCTAAAACCCTGACACTGAATACAAAGCCTCACCCGCACGCTCAACCCTGAAGTCAACCCTAACGATATGCCACGCCCTGAAACGCACATGCCCCCGAACATGTATCCGTACCCCAATCTCGTCCCTAGACCTCCCCGGGAGCCTAACCCTAACCCTAGCTCCAACCCTGACCCTGAACACTAAGCCTCACCCGCAGCCTGAACCCTGAGGCCTACCCTCACGATAAGCTACACGCTGCAAGGCACACGCCCCTAACATGTATCCGTACCCCAATAGCGACCCTAGGCCTCACCGGGAGCCTAACCCTAACACTGGCTCCAACCCTGACCCTGAACACTAAGCCTCACCAACAGCCTGAACCCTGTCGCCTGCCCTAACGATAAGCCGCGTACTGCAATGCACACATCCCCAAACACGTATCCGTACCCCAATCTCGACCCTAAACTTCACTGGGAGCCTAACCTTAACCCTAGCTCGAACCCTGACCCTGAACGATAAGCCTCACCCACAGCCTGAACCCTGAGTCCTACCCTAACGATAAGCCACGCCCTGCAACGAAAACGCCCCCTAACACATATCCGTACCCCAGTCTCCACCAGAGGCCTCACCGGGAGACTAAACCTAACCCTAGCTAAAACCGTGACCCTGAAACCTGATCCTAACCCGCAACCTGAACCCTGAGGCCTACCCTAACGATAAGCCGCACCATGCAACGCACACGCCTCATAACACATATCCGTACCCCAATCTCGACCCTAGGCCTCCCCGGGACCCGAACTGTAAACCTAGCTCCAACCGTGACCCTGACCAATAAGCCTCACCCTCAGCCTGAACCCAGAGGCCTACCCTAAGGGTAAGCTGCACCCTGCAACGCACTCGCCCCCTAACATATATCCGTACCCCAATCTCGACGCTAGCCCTAACTGGGAGCCTAAACCTAACCCTACCTCCAACCCTGACCCTGAACGCTAACCTCACCCGCAGCCTGAACCCAGAGGCCTACACTAACGATAAGCCACGTCCTGCAACGCACATGCCCCCAAACACGTATCCGTACCCCAATCTTGAACCTAAACCTCACTGGGAGCCTAAACCTAACCCTAGCTAAAACCCTGACACTGAATACAAAGCCTCACCCGCACGCTCAACCCTGAAGTCAACCCTAACGATATGCCGCGCCCTGCAACGCACATGCCCCCTAACACGTATCCGGACCCCAATCTCGACCTTGGGACGCAACGGGAGCCTAAATCTAACCCTAGCTCCTACCCTGACCCTGAACACTAAGCCTCACCCGCAGCCTGAACCCTGAGGCCTACCCTAACGATAAGCAGCACCATGTAACGCACACGCCCCCTAACATGTATCCGTACCCCAATCTCGTCCCTAGACCTCCCCGGGAGCCTAACCCTAACCCTAGCTCCAACCCTGACCCTGAACAATAAGCCTCACCCACAGACTGGAACCTGAGGCCGACCCTAACGATATGCCATACCATGCAACGCACACGCCCCCTAACACGTATCCGTACCCCAATCTCGACCTTAGGCTTAATCGGGAGCCTCACACTAACCCTAGCTCCAACCCTGTCCCTGAACACAAAGCCTCACACGCAGGGTGTACCCAGAGGCCTACCCTAACGATAAGCCGCGCGCTGAAATGCACATGCCCTCTAACACGTATCCGTACCCCAATCGCAATCCTAGGCCTCACCGGAAGCCTAATCCTAACCCTAAGTCCAACCCTTACCCTGAACACTAAGCCTCACCCGCAGGCTGAACCCTGAGGCCTACCCTATCGATAAGCCACGCGCTGCAACGCACACGCCCCCGAACACGTTTCCGTACCCCAGTCTCCACCATATGCCTCAACGGGAGACTAAACCTAACCCTAGCTAAAACCGTGACCCTGAAACCTGATCCTAACCCGCAACCTGAACCCTGAGGCCTACCCTAATGATAAGCCGCACCATGCAACGCACACGCCTCATAACACATATCCGTACCCCAATCTCGACCCTAGGCCTCCCCGGGACCCGAACTGTAAACCTAGCTCCAACCGTGACCCTGACCAATAAGCCTCACCCTCAGCCTGAACCCAGAGGCCTACCCTAAGGGTAAGCTGCACCCTGCAACGCACTCGCCCCCTAACATATATCCGTACCCCAATCTCGACGCTAGCCCTAACTAGGAGCCTAACCCTAACCCTACCTCCAACACTGACCCTTAACCCTAACCTCACCCGCCGCCTGAAACCAGAGGCCTACACTAACGATAAGCCACGTCCTGAAACGCACATGCCCCCAAACACGTATCCGTACCCCAATCTTGAACCTAAACCTCACTGGGAGCCTAAACCTAACCCTAGCTAAAACCCTGACACTGAATACAAAGCCTCACCCGCACGCTCAACCCTGAAGTCAACCCTAACGATATGCCACGCCCTGCAACGCACATGCCCCCTAACACGTATCCGGACCCCAATCTCGACCTTGGGACGCAACGGGAGCCTAAATCTAACCCTAGCTCCTATCCTGACCCTGAACACTAAGCCTCACCCGCAGCCTGAACCCTGAGGCCTACCCTAACGATAAGCAGCACCATGTAACGCACACGCCCCCGAACATGTATCCGTACCCCAATCTCGTCCCTAGACCTCCCCGGGAGCCTAACCCTAACCCTAGCTCCAAACCTGACCCTGAACACTAAGCCTCACCCGCAGCCTGAACCCTGAGGCCTACCCTCACGATAAGCTACACGCTGCAAGGCACACGCCCCTAACATGTATCCGTACCCCTATAGCGACCCTAGGCCTCACCGGGAGCCTAACCCTAACACTGGCTCCAACCCTGACCCTGAACACTAAGCCTCACCAACAGCATGAACCCTGTCGCTTGCCCTAACGATAAGCCGCGTACTGCAATGCACACATCCCCAAACACGTATCCGTACCCCAATCTCGACCCTAAACTTCACTGGGAGCCTAACCGTAACCCTAGCTCGAACCCTGACCCTGAACGATAAGCCTCACCCGCAGCCTGAACCCTGAGTCCTACCCTAACGATAAGCCACGACCTGCAACGAAAACGCCCCCTAACACATATCCGTACCCCAATCTCGACCCTCGGACTCACTGAGAGCCTAATCCTAACCCTAAGTCCAACCCTTACCCTGAACACTAAGCCTCACCCGCAGGCTGAACCCTGAGGCCTACCCTATCGATAAGCCACGCGCTGCAACGCACACGCCCCCGAACACGTATCCGTACCCCAGTCTCCACCATAGGCCTCACCGGGAGACTAAACCTAACCCTAGCTAAAACCGTGACCCTGAAACCTGATCCTAACCCGCAACCTGAACCCTGAGGCCTACCCTAACGATAAGCCGCACCATGCAACGCACACGCCTCATAACACATATCCGTACCCCAATCTCGACCCTAGGCCTCCCCGGGACCCGAACTGTAAACCTAGCTCCAACCGTGACCCTGACCAATAAGCCTCACCCTCAGCCTGAACCCAGAGGCCTACCCTAAGGGTAAGCTGCACCCTGCAACGCACTCGCCCCCTAACATATATCCGTACCCCAATCTCGACGCTAGCCCTAACTGGGAGCCTAAACCTAACCCTACCTCCAACCCTGACCCTGAACGCTAACCTCACCCGCAGCCTGAACCCAGAGGCCTACACTAACGATAAGCCACGTCCTGCAACGCACATGCCCCCAAACACGTATCCGTACCCCAATCTTGAACCTAAACCTCACTGGGAGCCTAAACCTAACCCTAGCTAAAACCCTGACACTGAATACAAAGCCTCACCCGCACGCTCAACCCTGAAGTCAACCCTAACGATATGCCGCGCCCTGCAACGCACATGCCCCCTAACAAGTATCCGGACCCCAATCTCGACCTTGGGACGCAACGGGAGCCTAAATCTAACCCTAGCTCCTACCCTGACCCTGAACACTAAGCCTCACCCGCAGCCTGAACCCTGAGGCCTACCCTAACGATAAGCAGCACCATGTAACGCACACGCCCCCTAACATGTATCCGTACCCCAATCTCGTCCCTAGACCTCCCCGGGAGCCTAACCCTAACCCTAGCTCCAACCCTGACCCTGAACAATAAGCCTCACCCACAGACTGGAACCTGAGGCCGACCCTAACGATATGCCATACCATGCAACGCACACGCCCCCTAACACGTATCCGTACCCCAATCTCGACCTTAGGCTTAATCGGGAGCCTCACACTAACCCTAGCTCCAACCCTGTCCCTGAACACAAAGCCTCACACGCAGGGTGTACCCAGAGGCCTACCCTAACGATAAGCCGCGCGCTGAAATGCACATGCCCTCTAACACGTATCCGTACCCCAATCGCAATCCTAGGCCTCACCGGGAGCCTAACCCTAAACCTAAGTCCAACCCTTACCCTGAAAACTAAGGCTCACCCACAGCCTGAACCCTGAGGCCTACCATAACGATAAGCCCCACGATGCAACGCACACGCCCCCTAAGTCGTATCCGTACCCCAATCTCGACCCTAGGCCTCCCAGGGAGCCTAAACGAAACCCTAACTCCTACCCTGACCCTAAACACTAAACCTCACCCGAAGCCTGAACCCAGAGCCCTACGCTAACAATAAGCCGCACCCTGAAACGCACACACCCCCGAACACGTATCCGTATCCCAATTTCGACCCTAGCCCTAACCGGGAGCCAAACCCTAACCCTAGTTCCAACACTGACCCTGAACACTAAGCCTCACTTGCAGCCTGAACCCTGAGGCGTACACTAACGATAAGCCACGTCCTGCAACGCACACGCCCCCAAACACGTATCCCTACCACAATCTCGACCCTAATCCTCACTGGGAGCCTAAGCCTAACCATAGCTAAAACCCTGACCCTGAACCCTAAGCCTCACCCACAGCCTGAACCTTGAGGCCTACCCTCACGATAAGCTACACGCTGCAAGGCACACGCCCCTAACATGTATCCGAAACCCAATCTCGACCCTAAACTTCACTGGGAGCCTAACCCTAACCCTAGCTCGAACCCTGACCCTGAACGATAAGCCTCACCCGCAGCCTGAACCCTGAGGCCTACCCTAACGATAAGCCATGCCCTGCAACGCAGACGCCCCCTAACTCGTATCCGAAACCCAATCTCGACCCAAGGCCTAACCGGGACCCTAAATGTAACCCTAGCTCCATCCGTGACAGGAACCCGAAGCCTCACCCGCACACTGTAACCTGAGGCCTACCCTAACGATACGCCGCGCCCTGCAATGCACCTGTCCACTAACACGTATCCATACCACAATCTCGACCGCAGGCCTCACCGGGAGACTATCCGTAACCCTAAGTCCAACCCTTACCTTGAACACAAAGCCTCACCCGCAGCCTGAACCCTGAGGTGTACCCTAACTATAAGCCACGCCCTGCAACGCACACGTACCCCAACACGTATACGTAACACAAACACGGCCCCAGGCCGAACCGGGTGACTAAACCTAACCCTAGCTCCAAACCTGACCCTGAACCCTAAGCCTCACCCGCAGCCTGAACCCTGAGGCCTACCCTAACGATAAGCCGCACCCTGCAAGGCACACGCCCCCTAACACATATCCGTACCCCAATCTCGACCCTAGCCCTAACCGGGAGCCTAACCCTAACCCTAGCTCCAACCCTGACCCTGAAACCTAAGCCTCACCGCAGCCTGAACCCTGAGGCCTACTCTAACGATAAGTCACGTCCTCCATCGCACACGCCCCAAACATGTATCTGTAACCCAATCTCGACCCGAAACCTCACTGGGAGCCTAACCCTAACCATAGCTAAAACCCTGACCCTGAACCCTAAGCCTCACCCGCAGCCTCAACCCTGAGGACAACCCAAACGATAAGCCGCGTCCTGGAACGCACATACCCCCTAACATGTATCCGTACACTAATCTCGACCCTAGGCTTCACCGGGAGCCTAACTCTAACCCTGGCTCCAAACCTGACCCTGAAATCTCAGCCTCACCAGCAGCCTGAACCCTGAGACCTACCCTAACGATAAGCCGCGCCCTGCAAGGCACACGCCCACTAATATATATCCGTACCCCAATAGCGACCCTAGGCCTCACTGGGAGCCTAACACTAACCCTAAATCTAACCCTTACCCTGAACCCTAAGCCTCACCGGCAGGCTGAACCCTGAGCCCTGCCCTAACGATAAGCCGCGCCCTGCAATGCACACACCCCCTAACACGTATCCGTACCCCTATCTCAACCATAGGCCTCACCGGGAGACTAAACCTAACCCTAGCTCCAATGCTGACCCAGAACTCTAAGCCTCACCAGCAGCGTGAACCCTGAGGCCTCCCTTAACGATTAGCCGCGCCCTGCAACGCACACGCGCCCTAACAACTATGCGTACCCCAATCTCGACCTTAGCCCTAACCGGGAGCGTGACCCTAACCCTAGATACAGCCCTGACCCTGAACCCTAAGCCTCACCGCAGCCTGAACCCTGAGGCCTACCCTAACGATAAGACACGTCCTTCAACGCGCACGCCCCCAAACACATATCCGTACCCCAATCTCGACCCTAAACCTCACTGGGAGCCTAACCCTGACCATAGCTAAAACCCTGACCCTGAACCCTAAGCCTCACCCGCACCCTAAACCCTGAGGCCAACCCTAACAACAAGCCGCGCCCTGCAACGAACACGCCCCCTAACAACTATCCGTACCCAAATCTCGACCCTAGGCCTAACCGGGAGCCTAACCCTAACCCTATCTCCATCCCTGACCCTGAACACAAAGCGTCACCCGCGTCCTGGAACCTGAGGCCTACCCTAATGATAAGCCGTGCCCTGCAACTCACACGCCCCCTAACACGTATCCGTACCCCAATCTCGAACCTAGGCGTCACCGGGAGCCTAACCCTAACCCTAGCTCCCACCCTGACCATGAACCCTAAGCCTCACCCACAGACTGGAACCTGAGGCCGACCCTAACGATATGCCATACCATGCAACGCACACGCCCCCTAACACGTATCCGTACCCCAATCTCGACCATAGGCCTCCCAGGGAGCCTAAACGAAACCCTAACTCCTACCCTGACCCTAAACACTAAACCTCACCCGAAGCCTGAACCCAGAGCCCTACGCTAACAATAAGCCGCACCCTGAAGCGCACACACCCCCGAACACGTATCCGTATCCCAATTTCGACCCTAGCCCTAACCGGGAGCCAAACCCTAACCCTAGCTCCAACACTGACCCTGAACACTAAGCCTCACCCGCAGCCTGAACCCTGAGGCCTACCCTCACGATAAGCTACACGCTGCAAGGCACACGCCCCTAACATGTATCCGAAACACAATCTCGACCCTAAACTTCACTGGGAGCCTAACCCTAACCCTAGCTCGAACCCTGACCCTGAACGATAAGCCTCACCCGCAGCCTGAACCCTGAGGCCTACCCTAACGATAAGCCATGCCCTGCAACGCACACGCCCCCTAACACGTATCCGAAACCCAATCTCGACCCTAGGCCTAACCGGGACCCTAAATGTAACCCTAGCTCCATCCGTGACAGGAACCCGAAGCCTCACCCGCACACTGAAACCTGAGGCCTACCCTAACGATACGCCGCGCCCTGCAATGCACCTGTCCACTAACACGTATCCATACCACAATCTCGACCGCAGGCCTCACCGGGAGACTATCCGTAACCCTAAGTCCAACCCTTACCTTGAACACAAAGCCTCACCCGCAGCCTGAACCCTGAGGTGTACCCTAACTATAAGCCACGCCCTGCAACGCACACGTACCCCAACACGTATACGTACCACAAACACGGCCGCAGGCCGAACCGGGTGACTAAACCTAACCCTAGCTCCAAACCTGACCCTGAACCCTAAGCCTCACCCGCAGCCTGAACCCTGAGGCCTACCCTAACGATAAGCCGCACCCTGCAAGGCACACGCCCCCTAACACATATCCGTACCCCAATCTCGACCCTAGCCCTAACCGGGAGCCTAACCCTAACCCTAGCTCCAACCCTGACCCTGAAACCTAAGCCTCACCGCAGCCTGAACCCTGAGGCCTACTCTAACGATAAGTCACGTCCTCCATCGCACACGCCCCAAACATGTATCCGTAACCCAATCTCGACCCGAAACCTCACTGGGAGCCTAACCCTAACCATAGCTAAAACCCTGACCCTGAACCCTAAGCCTCACCCGCAGCCTCAACCCTGAGGACAACCCAAACGATAAGCCGCGTCCTGGAACGCACATACCCCCTAACACGTATCCGTACCCTAATCTCGACCCTAGGCTTCACCGGGAGCCTAACTCTAACCCTGGCTCCAAACCTGACCCTGAAATCTAAGCCTCACCAGCAGCCTGAACCCTGAGGCCTACCCTAATGATAAGCCGCGCCCTGCAAGGCACATGCCCACTAATATATATCCGTACCCCAATCGCGACCCTAGGCCTCACTGGGAGCCTAACACTAACCCTAAATCTAACCCTTACCCTGAACCCTAAGCCTCACCGGCAGGCTGAACCCTGAGCCCTGCCCTAACGATAAGCCGCGCCCTGCAACGCACACACCCCCTAACACGTATCCGTACCCCAATCTCAACCATAGGCCTCACCGGGAGACTAAACCTAACCCTAGCTCCAACGCTGACCCAGAACGCTAAGCCTCACCAGCAGCGTGAACCCTGAGGACTCCCTTAACGATTAGCCGCGCCCTGCAACGCACACGCGCCCTAACAACTATGCGTACCCCAATCTCGACCTTAGCCCTAACCGGGAGCGTGACCCTAACCCTAGATACAGCCCTGACCCTGAACCCTAAGCCTCACCGCAGCCTGAACCCTGAGGCCTACCCTAACGATAAGACACGTCCTTCAACGCGCACGCCCCCAAACACATATCCGTACCCCAATCTCGACCCTAAACCTCACTGGGAGCCTAACCCTGACCATAGCTAAAACCCTGACCCTGAAACCTAAGCCTCACCCGCACCCTAAACCCTGAGGCCAACCCTAACAACAAGCCGCGCCCTGCAACGAACACGCCCCCTAACAATTATCCGTACCCCAATCTCGACCCTAGGCCTAACCGGGAGCCTAACCCTAACCCTATCTCCATCCCTGACCCTGAACACAAAGCGTCACCCGCGTCCTGGAACCTGAGGCCTACCCTAATGATAAGCCGTGCCCTGCAACTCACACGCCCCCTAACACGTATCCGTACCCCAATCTCGAACCTAGGCGTCACCGGGAGCCTAACCCTAACCCTAGCTCCCACCCTGACCATGAACCCTAAGCCTCACCCACAGACTGGAACCTGAGGCCGACCCTAACGATATGCCATACCATGCAACGCACACGCCCCCTAACACGTATCCGTACCCCAATCTCGACCTTAGGCTTAATCGGGAGCCTCACACTAACCCTAGCTCCAACCCTGTCCCTGAACACAAAGCCTCACACGCAGGGTGTACCCAGAGGCCTACCCTAACGATAAGCCGCGCGCTGAAATGCACATGCCCTCTAACACGTATCCGTACCCCAATCGAAATCCTAGGCCTCACCGGGAGCCTAACCCTAAACCTAAGTCCAACCCTTACCCTGAAAACTAAGGCTCACCCACAGCCTGAACCCTGAGGCCTACCATAACGATAAGCCCCACGATGCAACGCACACGCCCCCTAAGTCGTATCCGTACCCCAATCTCGACCCTAGGCCTCCCAGGGAGCCTAAACGAAACCCTAACTCCTACCCTGACCCTGAACACTAAGCCTCACCCGAAGCCTGAACCCAGAGCCCTACGCTAACAATAAGCCGCACCCTGAAACGCACACACCCCCGAACACGTATCCGTATCCCAATTTCGACCCTAGCCCTAACCGGGAGCCAAACCCTAACCCTAGCTCCAACACTGACCCTGAACACTAAGCCTCACCCGCAGCCTGAACCCTGAGGCCTACACTAACGATAAGCCACGTCCTGCAACGCACACGCCCCCAAACACGTATCCCTACCACAATCTCGACCCTAATCCTCACTGGGAGCCTAAGCCTAACCATAGCTAAAACCCTGACCCTGAACCCTAAGCCTCACCCGCAGCCTGAAACCTGAGGCCTACCCTAATGATAAGCCACGTCCTGCAATGCACACGCCCCCAAACACGTATCCGAACCCTAATCACGAGCATAAACTTCACTGGGAGCCAAACCATAACCCTAGCTAAAACCCTGACCCTGAACACTAAGCGTCACCTGCAGCCTGAACCCTGTGGCCTACCATGACGATAAGCCGCGCCCTGCAACGCACACGCTCCTGAACACGTATCCGTATCCCAATCTCCACCGTAGGCCTCACCGGGAGACTAAACCTAACCCTAGCTCCAATGCTGACCCTGAAAACTAAGCCTCACCCGCAGCCTGAACCCTGAGGCCTCCCTTAACGATAAGCAGCGACCTGCAAAGCACACGCTCCCTAACACGTATCCGTACCCCAATCTTGACCCTAGGCCTAACTGGGAGCCTAACGCTAACCCTAGCTCCATCCCTGACCCTGAACACAAAGCCTCACCCACAGCCTGAACGCTGAGGACTACCCTAATGATAAGCAGCGCACTACAATGCACATGACTCCAAACACGTATCCATAACACAATCTCGACCCTAGGCATCACCGAGAGCCGAACCCTAACCTTAGCTCCACCCAGACCATGAACCCTAAGCCTCACCCGAAGCCTAAACCCTGAGGCCTACACTAACGATATGCCATACCATGCAACGCACATGCCCCCAAACATGTATCCGTACCCCAATCTCAAGCTTAGGCCTCCCAGGAAGCCTAACCCTGACCCTAGCTCCAACCCTGTCCCTGAACACAAAGCCTCACCCACAGCCTGAACCCTGAGGCCTACCCAAACGATAAGCCGCGCCCTGCAACGAAAACGCCCCCTAACACATATCCGTACCCCAATCGCAACCCTAGGCCTCACCAGGAGCCTAAACCTAACCCTAAGTCCAACTCTTACCCTGAACCCTAAGCCTCACCCACAGCCTGAACCCTGAGGCCTACCCTAACTATTAGCCACGCCCTGCAACAAAAACGCCCCCTAACACATATCCGTACCCCAATCGCGACCATAGGCCTCACTGGGAGCCAAACCCTAACCCTAAGTCCAACCCTTACCCTGAACGCTAAGCCTCACTGGCCGGCTGAACCGTGAGGCCTACCCTAACGATAAGCCACGCCCTGCAAAGCACACGCCCCCTAACACGTATCTGTACACCAATCTCGACCCTAGGCCTAACCGGGGTCCTAACCCTAACCCTAGCTCCAACCCTGACCCTGAATACAAAGCGTCACCCACAGCCTGGGCCCTGAGGCCTACCCTAAGCATAAGCCGCGCCCTGCAACGCACATGCGCCCTAAAACGTATCCGTACCCCAATTTCCACCCTTGGTCTCACCGTGAGACTAAACCTAACGCTAGCTCCAAACCGAACCCTCAAAACTAAGCCTCGCATGCAGCCTGAACCCTGAGGCCTACACTAACGATAAGCTGCGCCCTGCAAAGCACACGTCCCCTAACACGTATCCGTACCCCAATCTTGACCCTAGGACTCAGCGAGAGCCTAAACTTAACCCTAGCTCCAACCCTGACTCTGAACCCTAAGCCTCACCCGCAGCCTGAACCCTGAGTCCTACCCTAACGATAAGCCGCGCCGTGCAACGAAAACGCCCCCAAACACATATCCGTACCCCAATCGCGACCCAGGGCCTCACTGGGAGCCTAACCCTAACCCTAAGTCCAACCCTTACCCTGAACCCTATGCCTCTCCTGCAGCCTGAACCCTGACGCATACCCTAATGATAAGCCATGCCCTGCAATGCACACGCCCCCTAACACGTATCCGTAACCCAATCTCCAACATAGGCCTCACCGGGAGACTAAACCTAACTCTAGCTCCAACCCTGACCCTGAACCCTAAGCCTCATCCGCAGCCTGAACCCTGTGGCCTCCCTTAACAATAAGCCACGCCCTGCAAAGCACACGCCCCATTACACGTATCCGTACCCCAATCTCGACCCTAGGCCTAACCGGAAGCCTAAACCTAACCCTAGCTCCATCCCTGACCCTGAACACAACGCCTCACCCGCAGGCTGGACCCTGAGGCCTACCCTAATGATAAGCCGCGCCCTGCAACTCACATGCCCCCTAACAAGTATCCGTACCCCAATCTCGACCCTAGGCCTCACTGGGAGCCGAACCCTAACCCTAGCTCCAACACTGACCCTGAACCCTAATCCTCACCCACAGCATGAACCCTGAGGCCTACCCTAAATTTAAGCCGCGCCCTGCAACGCACATGCCCCCGAACACGTATCGGTACCACAATTTTGACCCTAGGCCTCACCGGGTGCCTCACCCTAACCATAGCTCCAACCTTGACCCTGAACACTAAGCCTCACCCGCAGCCTGAACCCTGAGGCCTACCCTAACGATCAGCCGCGCCCTGCAACGAAAACGCCCCCCAACACATTAGGGTACCCCAATCTCGACCCTAGGCATTACCGGGAGCCTAACACTAACCCTAAGTCCACACCTTACCCTGAACCCTAAGCTACACCCGCAGCCTGATCCCTGAGGCCTACCCTAACGATAAGCCATGCTCTGAAACGCACACGCCCCATAACACGTACCGAACCCCAAACTCCACCACAGGCCTC
Source organism: Kogia breviceps (assembly GCF_026419965.1). Classification (NCBI taxonomy): domain Eukaryota; kingdom Metazoa; phylum Chordata; class Mammalia; order Artiodactyla; family Physeteridae; genus Kogia; species Kogia breviceps. Next base: position 88,238,142 of record NC_081316.1, on the reverse strand, counting down.
ACCGGGAGACTAAACCTAACCCTGGCTCCAAACCTGACCCTGAACACTAAGCCTCATCCACAGCCTGAACGGTGAGCCCTACCCTAACGATAAGCCGCGCCCTGCAACGAACATGCCCCCTAACACGTATCCGTACCCCAAACTTGAACCTAGGGCTCAGCGAGAGCGTAACCGGAACCCTAGCTCCAACCCTAACCCTGAACCCTAAACCTCACACGCAGCCTGATCCCCGAGGCCTACCCTATCGATAAGTCACGCCCTGCAATAAAAACGCCCCCTAACACATATCTGTACCCCAATCGCGACCCTAGGCCTCACTGGGAGCCTAACCCTAACCCTAAGTCCAACCATTACCCTGAACACTAAGCCTCACCTACAGCCTGAACCCTGAGACCTACCCTAACGATAGGCCGTGACCTGCAACGCACACACCCACTAACACATATCCGTACCCCAATCTGCACCATAGGCCTCACCGGGAGACTAAACCTAACCCTAGCTCCAACCCTGACCCTGAAACCTAAGCCTCACCCAGAGCCTCAACCCTGAGGCCATCCTTAACGATAAGCCACGTCCTGCAACACACACGCCCCCTAACACGAATGCGTACCCCAATCTCGAACTTAGGCTTAATCGGGAGCCTCACACTAACCCTAGCTCCAACCCTGTCCCTGAACACAAAGCCTCACACGCAGGGTGTACCCAGAGGCCTGCCCTAACGATAAGCCGCGCGCTGAAATGCACATGCCCTCTAACACGTATCCGTACCCCAATCGCAATCCTAGGCCTCACCGGGAGCCTAACCCTAAACCTAAGTCCAACCCTTACCCTGAAAACTAAGGCTCACCCACAGCCTGAACCCTGAGGCCTACCATAACGATAAGCCCCACGATGCAACGCACACGCCCCCTAAGTCGTATCTGTACCCCAATCTCGACCCTAGGCCTCCCAGGGAGCCTAAACGAAACCCTAACTCCTACCCTGACCCTAAACACTAAGCCTCACCCGAAGCCTGAACCCAGAGCCCTACGCAAACAATAAGCCGCACCCTGAAACGCACACACCCCCGAACACGTATCCGTATCCCAATTTCGACCCTAGCCCTAACCGGGAGCCAAACCCTAACCCTAGCTCCAACACTGACCCTGAACACTAAGCCTCACCCGCAGCCTGAACCCTGAGGCCTACGCTAACGATAAGCCACGTCCTGCAACGCACACGCCCCCAAACACGTATCCCTACCACAATCTCGACCCTAATCCTCACTGGGAGCCTAAGCCTAACCATAGCTAAAACCCTGACCCTGAACCCTAAGCCTCACCCGCAGCCTGAAACCTGAGTCCTACCCTAATGATAAGCCACGTCCTGCAATGCACACGCCCCCAAACACGTATCCGAACCCTAATCACGAGCATAAACTTCACTGGGAGCCAAACCATAACCCTAGCTAAAACCCTGACCCTGAACACTAAGCGTCACCTGCAGCCTGAACCCTGTGGCCTACCATGACGATAAGCCGCGCCCTGCAACGCACACGCTCCCGAACACGTATCCGTACCCCAATCTCCACCGTAGGCCTCACCGGGAGACTAAACCTAACCCTAGCTCCAATGCTGACCCTGAAAACTAAGCCTCACCCGCAGCCTGAACCCTGAGGCCTCCCTTAACGATAAGCAGCGACCTGCAAAGCACACGCTCCCTAACACGTATCCGTACCCCAATCTTGACCCTAGGCCTAACTGGGAGCCTAACGCTAACCCGAGCTCCATCCCTGACCCTGAACACAAAGCCTCACCCACAGCCTGAACGCTGAGGACTACCCTAATGATAAGCAGCGCACTACAATGCACATGACTCCAAACACGTATCCATAACACAATCTCGACCCTAGGCATCACCGAGAGCCGAACCCTAACCTTAGCTCCACCCAGACCATGAACCCTAAGCCTCACCCGAAGCCTAAACCCTGAGGCCTACACTAACGATATGCCATACCATGCAACGCACATGCCCCCAAACATGTATCCGTACCCCAATCTCAAGCTTAGGCCTCCCAGGAAGCCTAACCCTGACCCTAGCTCCAACCCTGTCCCTGAACACAAAGCCTCACCCACAGCCTGAACCCTGAGGCCTACCCAAACGATAAGCCGCGCCCTGCAACGAAAACGCCCCCTAACACATATCCGTACCCCAATCGCAACCCTAGGCCTCACCAGGAGCCTAAACCTAACCCTAAGTCCAACTCTTACCCTGAACCCTAAGCCTCACCCACAGCCTGAACCCTGAGGCCTACCCTAACTATTAGCCACGCCCTGCAACAAAAACGCCCCCTAACACATATCCGTACCCCAATCGCGACCATAGGCCTCACTGGGAGCCAAACCCTAACCCTAAGTCCAACCCTTACCCTGAACGCTAAGCCTCACTGGCCGGCTGAACCGTGAGGCCTACCCTAACGATAAGCCACGCCCTGCAAAGCACACGCCCCCTAACACGTATCTGTACACCAATCTCGACCCTAGGCCTAACCGGGGTCCTAACCCTAACCCTAGCTCCAACCCTGACCCTGAATACAAAGCGTCACCCACAGCCTGGGCCCTGAGGCCTACCCTAACCATAAGCCGCGCCCTGCAACGCACATGCGCCCTAAAATGTATCCGTACCCCAATTTCCACCCTTGGTCTCACCGTGAGACTAAACCTAACGCTAGCTCCAAACCGAACCCTCAAAACTAAGCCTCGCATGCAGCCTGAACCCTGAGGCCTACACTAACGATAAGCTGCGCCCTGCAATGCACACGCCCCCTAACACGTATCCGTACCCCAATCTTGACCCTAGGACTCAGCGAGAGCCTAAACTTAACCCTAGCTCCAACCCTGACTCTGAACCCTAAGCCTCACCCGCAGCCTGAACCCTGAGTCCTACCCTAACGATAAGCCGCGCCGTGCAACGAAAACGCCCCCAAACACATATCCGTACCCCAATCGCGACCCAGGGCCTCACTGGGAGCCTAACCCTAACCCTAAGTCCAACCCTTACCCTGAACCCTATGCCTCTCCTGCAGCCTGAACCCTGACGCATACCCTAATGATAAGCCATGCCCTGCAATGCACACGCCCCCTAACACGTATCCGTAACCCAATCTCCAACATAGGCCTCACCGGGAGACTAAACCTAACTCTAGCTCCAACCCTGACCCTGAACCCTAAGCCTCATCCGCAGCCTGAACCCTGAGGCCTCCCTTAACAATAAGCCACGCCCTGCAAAGCACACGCCCCATTACACGTATCCGTACCCCAATCTCGACCCTAGGCCTAACCGGGAGCCTAAACCTAACCCTAGCTCCATCCCTGACCCTGAACACAACGCCTCACCCGCAGGCTGGACCCTGAGGCCTACCCTAATGATAAGCCGCGCCCTGCAACTCACATGCCCCCTAACAAGTATCCGTACCCCAATCTCGACCCTAGGCCTCACCGGGAACCGAACCCTAACCCTAGCTCCAACACTGACCCTGAACCCTAATCCTCACCCACAGCATGAACCCTGAGGCCTACCCTAAATTTAAGCCGCGCCCTGCAACGCACATGCCCCCGAACACGTATCGGTACCACAATTTTGACCCTAGGCCTCACCGGGTGCCTCACCCTAACCATAGCTCCAACCTTGACCCTGAACACTAAGCCTCACCCGCAGCCTGAACCCTGAGGCCTACCCTAACGATCAGCCGCGCCCTGCAACGAAAACGCCCCCCAACACATTAGGGTACCCCAATCTCGACCCTAGGCATTACCGGGAGCCTAACACTAACCCTAAGTCCACACCTTACCCTGAACCCTAAGCTACACCCGCAGCCTGATCCCTGAGGCCTACCCTAACGATAAGCCATGCTCTGAAACGCACACGCCCCATAACACGTACCGAACCCCAAACTCCACCACAGGCCTCACCGGGAGACTAAACCTAACCCTGGCTCCAAACCTGACCCTGAACACTAAGCCTCATCCACAGCCTGAACGGTGAGCCCTACCCTAACGATAAGCCGCGCCCTGCAACGAACATGCCCCCTAACACGTATCCGTACCCCAAACTTGAACCTAGGGCTCAGCGAGAGCGTAACCGGAACCCTAGCTCCAACCCTAACCCTGAACCCTAAACCTCACACGCAGCCTGATCCCCGAGGCCTACCCTATCGATAAGTCACGCCCTGCAATAAAAACGCCCCCTAACACTTATCTGTACCCCAATCGCGACCCTAGGCCTCACCGGGAGCCTAACCCTAACCCTAAGTCCAACCATTACCCTGAACACTAAGCCTCACCTACAGCCTGAACCCTGAGACCTACCCTAACGATAGGCCGTGACCTGCAACGCACACACCCACTAACACATATCCGTACCCCAATCTGCACCATAGGCCTCACCGGGAGACTAAACCTAACCCTAGCTCCAACCCTGACCCTGAAACCTAAGCCTCACCCAGAGCCTCAACCCTGAGGCCATCCTTAACGATAAGCCACGTCCTGCAACACACACGCCCCCTAACACGAATGCGTACCCCAATCTCGAACTTAGGCTTAATCGGGAGCCTCACACTAACCCTAGCTCCAACCCTGTCCCTGAACACAAAGCCTCACACGCAGGGTGTACCCAGAGGCCTACCCTAACGATAAGCCGCGCGCTGAAATGCACATGCCCTCTAACACGTATCCGTACCCCAATCGCAATCCTAGGCCTCACCGGGAGCGTAACCCTAAACCTAAGTCCAACCCTTACCCTGAAAACTAAGGCTCACCCACAGCCTGAACCCTGAGGCCTACCATAACGATAAGCCCCACGATGCAACGCACACGCCCCCTAAGTCGTATCTGTACCCCAATCTCGACCCTAGGCCTCCCAGGGAGCCTAAACGAAACCCTAACTCCTACCCTGACCCTAAACACTAAGCCTCACCCGAAGCCTGAACCCAGAGCCCTACGCAAACAATAAGCCGCACCCTGAAACGCACACACCCCCGAACACGTATCCGTATCCCAATTTCGACCCTAGCCCTAACCGGGAGCCAAACCCTAACCCTAGCTCCAACACTGACCCTGAACACTAAGCCTCACCCGCAGCCTGAACCCTGAGGCCTACGCTAACGATAAGCCACGTCCTGCAACGCACACGCCCCCAAACACGTATCCCTACCACAATCTCGACCCTAATCCTCACTGGGAGCCTAAGCCTAACCATAGCTAAAACCCTGACCCTGAACCCTAAGCCTCACCCGCAGCCTGAAACCTGAGTCCTACCCTAATGATAAGCCACGTCCTGCAATGCACACGCCCCCAAACACGTATCCGAACCCTAATCACGAGCATAAACTTCACTGGGAGCCAAACCATAACCCTAGCTAAAACCCTGACCCTGAACACTAAGCGTCACCTGCAGCCTGAACCCTGTGGCCTACCATGACGATAAGCCGCGCCCTGCAACGCACACGCTCCCGAACACGTATCCGTACCCCAATCTCCACCGTAGGCCTCACCGGGAGACTAAACCTAACCCTAGCTCCAATGCTGACCCTGAAAACTAAGCCTCACCCGCAGCCTGAACCCTGAGGCCTCCCTTAACGATAAGCAGCGACCTGCAAAGCACACGCTCCCTAACACGTATTCGTACCCCAATCTTGACCTAGGCCTAACTGGGAGCCTAACGCTAACCCTAGCTCCATCCCTGACCCTGAACACAAAGCCTCACCCACAGCCTGAACGCTGAGGACTACCCTAATGATAAGCAGCGCACTACAATGCACATGACTCCAAACACGTATCCATAACACAATCTCGACCCTAGGCATCACCGAGAGCCGAACCCTAACCTTAGCTCCACCCAGACCATGAACCCTAAGCCTCACCCGAAGCCTAAACCCTGAGGCCTACACTAACGATATGCCATACCATGCAACGCACACGCCCCCAAACATGTATCCGTACCCCAATCTCAAGCTTAGGCCTCCCAGGAAGCCTAACCCTGACCCTAGCTCCAACCCTGTCCCTGAACACAAAGCCTCACCCACAGCCTGAACCCTGAGGCCTACCCAAACGATAAGCCGCGCCCTGCAACGAAAACGCCCCCTAACACATATCCGTACCCCAATCGCAACCCTAGGCCTCACCAGGAGCCTAAACCTAACCCTAAGTCCAACTCTTACCCTGAACCCTAAGCCTCACCCACAGCCTGAACCCTGAGGCCTACCCTAACTATTAGCCACGCCCTGCAACAAAAACGCCCCCTAACACATATCCGTACCCCAATCGCGACCATAGGCCTCACTGGGAGCCAAACCCTAACCCTAAGTCCAACCCTTACCCTGAACGCTAAGCCTCACTGGCCGGCTGAACCGTGAGGCCTACCCTAACGATAAGCCACGCCCTGCAAAGCACACGCCCCCTAACACGTATCTGTACACCAATCTCGACCCTAGGCCTAACCGGGGTCCTAACCCTAACCCTAGCTCCAACCCTGACCCTGAATACAAAGCGTCACCCACAGCCTGGGCCCTGAGGCCTACCCTAACCATAAGCCGCGCCCTGCAACGCACATGCGCCCTAAAACGTATCCGTACCCCAATTTCCACCCTTGGTCTCACCGTGAGACTAAACCTAACGCTAGCTCCAAACCGAACCCTCAAAACTAAGCCTCGCATGCAGCCTGAACCCTGAGGCCTACAATAACGATAAGCTGCGCCCTGCAAAGCACACGCCCCCTAACACGTATCCGTACCCCAATCTTGACCCTAGGACTCAGCGAGAGCCTAAACTTAACCCTAGCTCCAACCCTGACTCTGAACCCTAAGCCTCACCCGCAGCCTGAACCCTGAGTCCTACCCTAACGATAAGCCGTGCTGTGCAACGAAAACCCCGCCAAACACATATCCGTACCCCAATCGCGACCCAGGGCCTCACTGGGAGCCTAACCCTAACCCTAAGTCCAACCCTTACCCTGAACCCTATGCCTCACCTGCAGCCTGAACCCTGACGCATACCCTAATGATAAGCCGCGCCCTGCAATGCACACGCCCCCTAACACGTATCCGTAACCCAATCTCCAACATAGGCCTCACCGGGAGACTAAACCTAACTCTAGCTCCAACCCTGACCCTGAACCCTAAGCCTCATCCGCAGCCTGAACCCTGAGGCCTCCCTTAACAATAAGCCACACCCTGCAAAGCACACGCCCCATTACACGTATCCGTACCCCAATCTCGACCCTAGGCCTAACCGGGAGCCTAAACCTAACCCTAGCTCCATCCCTGACCCTGAACACAACGCCTCACCCGCAGGCTGGACCCTGAGGCCTACCCTAATGATAAGCCGCGCCCTGCAACTCACATGCCCCCTAACAAGTATCCGTACCCCAATCTCGACCCTAGGCCTCACCGGGAACCGAACCCTAACCCTAGCTCCAACACTGACCCTGAACCCTAATCCTCACCCACAGCATGAACCCTGAGGCCTACCCTAAATTTAAGCCGCGCCCTGCAACGCACATGCCCCCGAACACGTATCGGTACCACAATTTTGACCCTAGGCCTCACCGGGTGCCTCACCCTAACCATAGCTCCAACCTTGACCCTGAACACTAAGCCTCACCCGCAGCCTGAACCCTGAGGCCTACCCTAACGATCAGCCGCGCCCTGCAACGAAAACGCCCCCCAACACATTAGGGTACCCCAATCTCGACCCTAGGCATTACCGGGAGCCTAACACTAACCCTAAGTCCACACCTTACCCTGAACCCTAAGCTACACCCGCAGCCTGATCCCTGAGGCCTACCCTAACGATAAGCCATGCTCTGAAACGCACACGCCCCATAACACGTACCGAACCCCAAACTCCACCACAGGCCTCACCGGGAGACTAAACCTAACCCTGGCTCCAAACCTGACCCTGAACACTAAGCCTCATCCACAGCCTGAACGGTGAGCCCTACCCTAACGATAAGCCGCGCCCTGCAACGAACATGCCCCCTAACACGTATCCGTACCCCAAACTTGAACCTAGGGCTCAGCGAGAGCGTAACCGGAACCCTAGCTCCAACCCTAACCCTGAACCCTAAACCTCACCCGCAGCCTGATCCCCGAGGCCTACCTTAACGATAAGTCACGCCCTGCAATAAAAACGCCCCCTAACACATATCTGTACCCCAATCGCGACCCTAGGCCTCACCGGGAGCCTAACCCTAACCCTAAGTCCAACCATTACCCTGAACACTAAGCCTCACCTACAGCCTGAACCCTGAGACCTACCCTAACGATAGGCCGTGACCTGCAACGCACACACCCACTAACACATATCCGTACCCCAATCTGCACCATAGGCCTCACCGGGAGACTAAACCTAACCCTATCTCCATCCCTGACCCTGAACACAAAGCGTCACCCGCGTCCTGGAACCTGAGGCCTACCCTAATGATAAGCCGTGCCCTGCAACTCACACGCCCCCTAACACGTATCCGTACCCCAATCTCGAACCTAGGCGTCACCGGGAGCCTAACCCTAACCCTAGCTCCCACCCTGACCATGAACCCTAAGCCTCACCCACAGACTGGAACCTGAGGCCGACCCTAACGATATGCCATACCATGCAACGCACACGCCCCCTAACACGTATCCGTACCCCAATCTCGACCTTAGGCTTAATCGGGAGCCTCACACTAACCCTAGCTCCAACCCTGTCCCTGAACACAAAGCCTCACACGCAGGGTGTACCCAGAGGCCTACCCTAACGATAAGCCGCGCGCTGAAATGCACATGCCCTCTAACACGTATCCGTACCCCAATCGCAATCCTAGGCCTCACCGGGAGCCTAACCCTAAACCTAAGTCCAACCCTTACCCTGAAAACTAAGGCTCACCCACAGCCTGAAGCCTGAGGCCTACCATAACGAAAAGCCCCACGATGCAACGCACACGCCCCCTAAGTCGTATCCGTACCCCAATCTCGACCCTAGGCCTCCCAGGGAGCCTAAACGAAACCCTAACTCCTACCCTGACCCTGAACACTAAGCCTCACCCGAAGCCTGAACCCAGAGCCCTACGCTAACAATAAGCCGCACCCTGAAACGCACACACCCCCGAACACGTATCCGTATCCCAATTTCGACCCTAGCCCTAACCGGGAGCCAAACCCTAACCCTAGCTCCAACACTGACCCTGAACACTAAGCCTCACCCGCAGCCTGAACCCTGAGGCCTACACTAACGATAAGCCACGTCCTGCAACGCACACGCCCCCAAACACGTATCCCTACCACAATCTCGACCCTAATCCTCACTGGGAGCCTAAGCCTAACCATAGCTAAAACCCTGACCCTGAACCCTAAGCCTCACCCGCAGCCTGAAACCTGAGGCCTACCCTAATGATAAGCCACGTCCTGCAATGCACACGCCCCCAAACACGTATCCGAACCCTAATCACGAGCATAAACTTCACTGGGAGCCAAACCATAACCCTAGCTAAAACCCTGACCCTGAACACTAAGCGTCACCTGCAGCCTGAACCCTGTGGCCTACCATGACGATAAGCCGCGCCCTGCAACGCACACGCTCCCGAACACGTATCCGTACCCCAATCTCCACCGTAGGCCTCACCGGGAGACTAAACCTAACCCTAGCTCCAATGCTGACCCTGAAAACTAAGCCTCACCCGCAGCCTGAACCCTGAGGCCTCCCTTAACGATAAGCAGCGACCTGCAAAGCACACGCTCCCTAACACGTATCCGTACCCCAATCTTGACCCTAGGCCTAACTGGGAGCCTAACGCTAACCCTAGCTCCATCCCTGACCCTGAACACAAAGCCTCACCCACAGCCTGAACGCTGAGGACTACCCTAATGATAAGCAGCGCACTACAATGCACATGACTCCAAACACGTATCCATAACACAATCTCGACCCTAGGCATCACCGAGAGCCGAACCCTAACCTTAGCTCCACCCAGACCATGAACCCTAAGCCTCACCCGAAGCCTAAACCCTGAGGCCTACACTAACGATATGCCATACCATGCAACGCACATGCCCCCAAACATGTATCCGTACCCCAATCTCAAGCTTAGGCCTCCCAGGAAGCCTAACCCTGACCCTAGCTCCAACCCTGTCCCTGAACACAAAGCCTCACCCACAGCCTGAACCCTGAGGCCTACCCAAACGATAAGCCGCGCCCTGCAACGAAAACGCCCCCTAACACATATCCGTACCCCAATCGCAACCCTAGGCCTCACCAGGAGCCTAAACCTAACCCTAAGTCCAACTCTTACCCTGAACCCTAAGCCTCACCCACAGCCTGAACCCTGAGGCCTACCCTAACTATTAGCCACGCCCTGCAACAAAAACGCCCCCTAACACATATCCGTACCCCAATCGCGACCATAGGCCTCACTGGGAGCCAAACCCTAACCCTAAGTCCAACCCTTACCCTGAACGCTAAGCCTCACTGGCCGGCTGAACCGTGAGGCCTACCCTAACGATAAGCCACGCCCTGCAAAGCACACGCCCCCTAACACGTATCTGTACACCAATCTCGACCCTAGGCCTAACCGGGGTCCTAACCCTAACCCTAGCTCCAACCCTGACCCTGAATACAAAGCGTCACCCACAGCCTGGGCCCTGAGGCCTACCCTAACCATAAGCCGCGCCCTGCAACGCACATGCGCCCTAAAACGTATCCGTACCCCAATTTCCACCCTTGGTCTCACCGTGAGACTAAACCTAACGCTAGCTCCAAACCGAACCCTCAAAACTAAGCCTCGCATGCAGCCTGAACCCTGAGGCCTACACTAACGATAAGCTGCGCCCTGCAATGCACACGCCCCCTAACACGTATCCGGACCCCAATCTTGACCCTAGGACTCAGCGAGAGCCTAAACTTAACCCTAGCTCCAACCCTGACTCTGAACCCTAAGCCTCACCCGCAGCCTGAACCCTGAGTCCTACCCTAACGATAAGCCGCGCCGTGCAACGAAAACGCCCCCAAACACATATCCGTACCCCAATCGCGACCCAGGGCCTCACTGGGAGCCTAACCCTAACCCTAAGTCCAACCCTTACCCTGAACCCTATGCCTCTCCTGCAGCCTGAACCCTGATGCATACCCTAATGATAAGCCATGCCCTGCAATGCACACGCCCCCTAACACGTATCCGTAACCCAATCTCCAACATAGGCCTCACCGGGAGACTAAACCTAACTCTAGCTCCAACCCTGACCCTGAACCCTAAGCCTCATCCGCAGCCTGAACCCTGAGGCCTCCCTTAACAATAAGCCACGCCCTGCAAAGCACACGCCCCATTACACGTATCCGTACCCCAATCTCGACCCTAGGCCTAACCGGGAGCCTAAACCTAACCCTAGCTCCATCCCTGACCCTGAACACAACGCCTCACCCGCAGGCTGGACCCTGAGGCCTACCCTAATGATAAGCCGCGCCCTGCAACTCACATGCCCCCTAACAAGTATCCGTACCCCAATCTCGACCCTAGGCCTCACCGGGAACCGAACCCTAACCCTAGCTCCAACACTGACCCTGAACCCTAATCCTCACCCACAGCATGAACCCTGAGGCCTACCCTAAATTTAAGCCGCGCCCTGCAACGCACATGCCCCCGAACACGTATCGGTACCACAATTTTGACCCTAGGCCTCACCGGGTGCCTCACCCTAACCATAGCTCCAACCTTGACCCTGAACACTAAGCCTCACCCGCAGCCTGAACCCTGAGGCCTACCCTAACGATCAGCCGCGCCCTGCAACGAAAACGCCCCCCAACACATTAGGGTACCCCAATCTCGACCCTAGGCATTACCGGGAGCCTAACACTAACCCTAAGTCCACACCTTACCCTGAACCCTAAGCTACACCCGCAGCCTGATCCCTGAGGCCTACCCTAACGATAAGCCATGCTCTGAAACGCACACGCCCCATAACACGTACCGAACCCCAAACTCCACCACAGGCCTCACCGGGAGACTAAACCTAACCCTGGCTCCAAACCTGACCCTGAACACTAAGCCTCATCCACAGCCTGAACGGTGAGCCCTACCCTAACGATAAGCCGCGCCCTGCAACGAACATGCCCCCTAACACGTATCCGTACCCCAAACTTGAACCTAGGGCTCAGCGAGAGCGTAACCGGAACCCTAGCTCCAACCCTAACCCTGAACCCTAAACCTCACACGCAGCCTGATCCCCGAGGCCTACCCTATCGATAAGTCACGCCCTGCAATAAAAACGCCCCCTAACACATATCTGTACCCCAATCGCGACCCTAGGCCTCACCGGGAGCCTAACCCTAACCCTAAGTCCAACCATTACCCTGAACACTAAGCCTCACCTACAGCCTGAACCCTGAGACCTACCCTAACGATAGGCCGTGACCTGCAACGCACACACCCACTAACACATATCCGTACCCCAATCTGCACCATAGGCCTCACCGGGAGACTAAACCTAACCCTAGCTCCAACCCTGACCCTGAAACCTAAGCCTCACCCAGAGCCTCAACCCTGAGGCCATCCTTAACGATAAGCCACGTCCTGCAACACACACGCCCCCTAACACGAATGCGTACCCCAATCTCGAACTTAGGCTTAATCGGGAGCCTCACACTAACCCTAGCTCCAACCCTGTCCCTGAACACAAAGCCTCACACGCAGGGTGTACCCAGAGGCCTACCCTAACGATAAGCCGCGCGCTGAAATGCACATGCCCTCTAACACGTATCCGTACCCCAATCGCAATCCTAGGCCTCACCGGGAGCCTAACCCTAAACCTAAGTCCAACCCTTACCCTGAAAACTAAGGCTCACCCACAGCCTGAACCCTGAGGCCTACCATAACGATAAGCCCCACGATGCAACGCACACGCCCCCTAAGTCGTATCTGTACCCCAATCTCGACCCTAGGCCTCCCAGGGAGCCTAAACGAAACCCTAACTCCTACCCTGACCCTAAACACTAAGCCTCACCCGAAGCCTGAACCCAGAGCCCTACGCAAACAATAAGCCGCACCCTGAAACGCACACACCCCCGAACACGTATCCGTATCCCAATTTCGACCCTAGCCCTAACCGGGAGCCAAACCCTAACCCTAGCTCCAACACTGACCCTGAACACTAAGCCTCACCCGCAGCCTGAACCCTGAGGCCTACGCTAACGATAAGCCACGTCCTGCAACGCACACGCCCCCAAACACGTATCCCTACCACAATCTCGACCCTAATCCTCACTGGGAGCCTAAGCCTAACCATAGCTAAAACCCTGACCCTGAACCCTAAGCCTCACCCGCAGCCTGAAACCTGAGTCCTACCCTAATGATAAGCCACGTCCTGCAATGCACACGCCCCCAAACACGTATCCGAACCCTAATCACGAGCATAAACTTCACTGGGAGCCAAACCATAACCCTAGCTAAAACCCTGACCCTGAACACTAAGCGTCACCTGCAGCCTGAACCCTGTGGCCTACCATGACGATAAGCCGCGCCCTGCAACGCACACGCTCCCGAACACGTATCCGTACCCCAATCTCCACCGTAGGCCTCACCGGGAGACTAAACCTAACCCTAGCTCCAATGCTGACCCTGAAAACTAAGCCTCACCCGCAGCCTGAACCCTGAGGCCTCCCTTAACGATAAGCAGCGACCTGCAAAGCACACGCTCCCTAACACGTATTCGTACCCCAATCTTGACCTAGGCCTAACTGGGAGCCTAACGCTAACCCTAGCTCCATCCCTGACCCTGAACACAAAGCCTCACCCACAGCCTGAACGCTGAGGACTACCCTAATGATAAGCAGCGCACTACAATGCACATGACTCCAAACACGTATCCATAACACAATCTCGACCCTAGGCATCACCGAGAGCCGAACCCTAACCTTAGCTCCACCCAGACCATGAACCCTAAGCCTCACCCGAAGCCTAAACCCTGAGGCCTACACTAACGATATGCCATACCATGCAACGCACACGCCCCCAAACATGTATCCGTACCCCAATCTCAAGCTTAGGCCTCCCAGGAAGCCTAACCCTGACCCTAGCTCCAACCCTGTCCCTGAACACAAAGCCTCACCCACAGCCTGAACCCTGAGGCCTACCCAAACGATAAGCCGCGCCCTGCAACGAAAACGCCCCCTAACACATATCCGTACCCCAATCGCAACCCTAGGCCTCACCAGGAGCCTAAACCTAACCCTAAGTCCAACTCTTACCCTGAACCCTAAGCCTCACCCACAGCCTGAACCCTGAGGCCTACCCTAACTATTAGCCACGCCCTGCAACAAAAACGCCCCCTAACACATATCCGTACCCCAATCGCGACCATAGGCCTCACTGGGAGCCAAACCCTAACCCTAAGTCCAACCCTTACCCTGAACGCTAAGCCTCACTGGCCGGCTGAACCGTGAGGCCTACCCTAACGATAAGCCACGCCCTGCAAAGCACACGCCCCCTAACACGTATCTGTACACCAATCTCGACCCTAGGCCTAACCGGGGTCCTAACCCTAACCCTAGCTCCAACCCTGACCCTGAATACAAAGCGTCACCCACAGCCTGGGCCCTGAGGCCTACCCTAACCATAAGCCGCGCCCTGCAACGCACATGCGCCCTAAAACGTATCCGTACCCCAATTTCCACCCTTGGTCTCACCGTGAGACTAAACCTAACGCTAGCTCCAAACCGAACCCTCAAAACTAAGCCTCGCATGCAGCCTGAACCCTGAGGCCTACAATAACGATAAGCTGCGCCCTGCAAAGCACACGCCCCCTAACACGTATCCGTACCCCAATCTTGACCCTAGGACTCAGCGAGAGCCTAAACTTAACCCTAGCTCCAACCCTGACTCTGAACCCTAAGCCTCACCCGCAGCCTGAACCCTGAGTCCTACCCTAACGATAAGCCGCGCTGTGCAACGAAAACGCCGCCAAACACATATCCGTACCCCAATCGCGACCCAGGGCCTCACTGGGAGCCTAACCCTAACCCTAAGTCCAACCCTTACCCTGAACCCTATGCCTCACCTGCAGCCTGAACCCTGACGCATACCCTAATGATAAGCCGCGCCCTGCAATGCACACGCCCCCTAACACGTATCCGTAACCCAATCTCCAACATAGGCCTCACCGGGAGACTAAACCTAACTCTAGCTCCAACCCTGACCCTGAACCCTAAGCCTCATCCGCAGCCTGAACCCTGAGGCCTCCCTTAACAATAAGCCACACCCTGCAAAGCACACGCCCCATTACACGTATCCGTACCCCAATCTCGACCCTAGGCCTAACCGGGAGCCTAAACCTAACCCTAGCTCCATCCCTGACCCTGAACACAACGCCTCACCCGCAGGCTGGACCCTGAGGCCTACCCTAATGATAAGCCGCGCCCTGCAACTCACATGCCCCCTAACAAGTATCCGTACCCCAATCTCGACCCTAGGCCTCACCGGGAACCGAACCCTAACCCTAGCTCCAACACTGACCCTGAACCCTAATCCTCACCCACAGCATGAACCCTGAGGCCTACCCTAAATTTAAGCCGCGCCCTGCAACGCACATGCCCCCGAACACGTATCGGTACCACAATTTTGACCCTAGGCCTCACCGGGTGCCTCACCCTAACCATAGCTCCAACCTTGACCCTGAACACTAAGCCTCACCCGCAGCCTGAACCCTGAGGCCTACCCTAACGATCAGCCGCGCCCTGCAACGAAAACGCCCCCCAACACATTAGGGTACCCCAATCTCGACCCTAGGCATTACCGGGAGCCTAACACTAACCCTAAGTCCACACCTTACCCTGAACCCTAAGCTACACCCGCAGCCTGATCCCTGAGGCCTACCCTAACGATAAGCCATGCTCTGAAACGCACACGCCCCATAACACGTACCGAACCCCAAACTCCACCACAGGCCTCACCGGGAGACTAAACCTAACCCTGGCTCCAAACCTGACCCTGAACACTAAGCCTCATCCACAGCCTGAACGGTGAGCCCTACCCTAACGATAAGCCGCGCCCTGCAACGAACATGCCCCCTAACACGTATCCGTACCCCAAACTTGAACCTAGGGCTCAGCGAGAGCGTAACCGGAACCCTAGCTCCAACCCTAACCCTGAACCCTAAACCTCACCCGCAGCCTGATCCCCGAGGCCTACCTTAACGATAAGTCACGCCCTGCAATAAAAACGCCCCCTAACACATATCTGTACCCCAATCGCAACCCTAGGCCTCACCGGGAGCCTAACCCTAACCCTAAGTCCAACCATTACCCTGAACACTAAGCCTCACCTACAGCCTGAACCCTGAGACCTACCCTAACGATAGGCCGTGACCTGCAACGCACACACCCACTAACACATATCCGTACCCCAATCTGCACCATAGGCCTCACCGGGAGACTAAACCTAACCCTATCTCCATCCCTGACCCTGAACACAAAGCGTCACCCGCGTCCTGGAACCTGAGGCCTACCCTAATGATAAGCCGTGCCCTGCAACTCACACGCCCCCTAACACGTATCCGTACCCCAATCTCGAACCTAGGCGTCACCGGGAGCTTAACCCTAACCCTAGCTCCCACCCTGACCATGAACCCTAAGCCTCACCCACAGACTGGAACCTGAGGCCGACCCTAACGATATGCCATACCATGCAACGCACACGCCCCCTAACACGTATCCGTACCCCAATCTCGACCTTAGGCTTAATCGGGAGCCTCACACTAACCCTAGCTCCAACCCTGTCCCTGAACACAAAGCCTCACACGCAGGGTGTACCCAGAGGCCTACCCTAACGATAAGCCGCGCGCTGAAATGCACATGCCCTCTAACACGTATCCGTACCCCAATCGCAATCCTAGGCCTCACCGGGAGCCTAACCCTAAACCTAAGTCCAACCCTTACCCTGAAAACTAAGGCTCACCCACAGCCTGAACCCTGAGGCCTACCATAACGATAAGCCCCACGATGCAACGCACACGCCCCCTAAGTCGTATCCGTACCCCAATCTCGACCCTAGGCCTCCCAGGGAGCCTAAACGAAACCCTAACTCCTACCCTGACCCTGAACACTAAGCCTCACCCGAAGCCTGAACCCAGAGCCCTACGCTAACAATAAGCCGCACCCTGAAACGCACACACCCCCGAACACGTATCCGTATCCCAATTTCGACCCTAGCCCTAACCGGGAGCCAAACCCTAACCCTAGCTCCAACACTGACCCTGAACACTAAGCCTCACCCGCAGCCTGAACCCTGAGGCCTACACTAACGATAAGCCACGTCCTGCAACGCACACGCCCCCAAACACGTATCCCTACCACAATCTCGACCCTAATCCTCACTGGGAGCCTAAGCCTAACCATAGCTAAAACCCTGACCCTGAACCCTAAGCCTCACCCGCAGCCTGAAACCTGAGGCCTACCCTAATGATAAGCCACGTCCTGCAATGCACACGCCCCCAAACACGTATCCGAACCCTAATCACGAGCATAAACTTCACTGGGAGCCAAACCATAACCCTAGCTAAAACCCTGACCCTGAACACTAAGCGTCACCTGCAGCCTGAACCCTGTGGCCTACCATGACGATAAGCCGCGCCCTGCAACGCACACGCTCCCGAACACGTATCCGTACCCCAATCTCCACCGTAGGCCTCACCGGGAGACTAAACCTAACCCTAGCTCCAATGCTGACCCTGAAAACTAAGCCTCACCCGCAGCCTGAACCCTGAGGCCTCCCTTAACGATAAGCAGCGACCTGCAAAGCACACGCTCCCTAACACGTATCCGTACCCCAATCTTGACCCTAGGCCTAACTGGGAGCCTAACGCTAACCCTAGCTCCATCCCTGACCCTGAACACAAAGCCTCACCCACAGCCTGAACGCTGAGGACTACCCTAATGATAAGCAGCGCACTACAATGCACATGACTCCAAACACGTATCCATAACACAATCTCGACCCTAGGCATCACCGAGAGCCGAACCCTAACCTTAGCTCCACCCAGACCATGAACCCTAAGCCTCACCCGAAGCCTAAACCCTGAGGCCTACACTAACGATATGCCATACCATGCAACGCACATGCCCCCAAACATGTATCCGTACCCCAATCTCAAGCTTAGGCCTCCCAGGAAGCCTAACCCTGACCCTAGCTCCAACCCTGTCCCTGAACACAAAGCCTCACCCACAGCCTGAACCCTGAGGCCTACCCAAACGATAAGCCGCGCCCTGCAACGAAAACGCCCCCTAACACATATCCGTACCCCAATCGCAACCCTAGGCCTCACCAGGAGCCTAAACCTAACCCTAAGTCCAACTCTTACCCTGAACCCTAAGCCTCACCCACAGCCTGAACCCTGAGGCCTACCCTAACTATTAGCCACGCCCTGCAACAAAAACGCCCCCTAACACATATCCGTACCCCAATCGCGACCATAGGCCTCACTGGGAGCCAAACCCTAACCCTAAGTCCAACCCTTACCCTGAACGCTAAGCCTCACTGGCCGGCTGAACCGTGAGGCCTACCCTAACGATAAGCCACGCCCTGCAAAGCACACGCCCCCTAACACGTATCTGTACACCAATCTCGACCCTAGGCCTAACCGGGGTCCTAACCCTAACCCTAGCTCCAACCCTGACCCTGAATACAAAGCGTCACCCACAGCCTGGGCCCTGAGGCCTACCCTAACCATAAGCCGCGCCCTGCAACGCACATGCGCCCTAAAATGTATCCGTACCCCAATTTCCACCCTTGGTCTCACCGTGAGACTAAACCTAACGCTAGCTCCAAACCGAACCCTCAAAACTAAGCCTCGCATGCAGCCTGAACCCTGAGGCCTACACTAACGATAAGCTGCGCCCTGCAATGCACACGCCCCCTAACACGTATCCGTACCCCAATCTTGACCCTAGGACTCAGCGAGAGCCTAAACTTAACCCTAGCTCCAACCCTGACTCTGAACCCTAAGCCTCACCCGCAGCCTGAACCCTGAGTCCTACCCTAACGATAAGCCGCGCCGTGCAACGAAAACGCCCCCAAACACATATCCGTACCCCAATCGCGACCCAGGGCCTCACTGGGAGCCTAACCCTAACCCTAAGTCCAACCCTTACCCTGAACCCTATGCCTCTCCTGCAGCCTGAACCCTGACGCATACCCTAATGATAAGCCATGCCCTGCAATGCACACGCCCCCTAACACGTATCCGTAACCCAATCTCCAACATAGGCCTCACCGGGAGACTAAACCTAACTCTAGCTCCAACCCTGACCCTGAACCCTAAGCCTCATCCGCAGCCTGAACCCTGAGGCCTCCCTTAACAATAAGCCACGCCCTGCAAAGCACACGCCCCATTACACGTATCCGTACCCCAATCTCGACCCTAGGCCTAACCGGAAGCCTAAACCTAACCCTAGCTCCATCCCTGACCCTGAACACAACGCCTCACCCGCAGGCTGGACCCTGAGGCCTACCCTAATGATAAGCCGCGCCCTGCAACTCACATGCCCCCTAACAAGTATCCGTACCCCAATCTCGACCCTAGGCCTCACCGGGAGCCGAACCCTAACCCTAGCTCCAACACTGACCCTGAACCCTAATCCTCACCCACAGCATGAACCCTGAGGCCTACCCTAAATTTAAGCCGCGCCCTGCAACGCACATGCCCCCGAACACGTATCGGTACCACAATTTTGACCCTAGGCCTCACCGGGTGCCTCACCCTAACCATAGCTCCAACCTTGACCCTGAACACTAAGCCTCACCCGCAGCCTGAACCCTGAGGCCTACCCTAACGATCAGCCGCGCCCTGCAACGAAAACGCCCCCCAACACATTAGGGTACCCCAATCTCGACCCTAGGCATTACCGGGAGCCTAACACTAACCCTAAGTCCACACCTTACCCTGAACCCTAAGCTACACCCGCAGCCTGATCCCTGAGGCCTACCCTAACGATAAGCCATGCTCTGAAACGCACACGCCCCATAACACGTACCGAACCCCAAACTCCACCACAGGCCTCACCGGGAGACTAAACCTAACCCTGGCTCCAAACCTGACCCTGAACACTAAGCCTCATCCACAGCCTGAACGGTGAGCCCTACCCTAACGATAAGCCGCGCCCTGCAACGAACATGCCCCCTAACACGTATCCGTACCCCAAACTTGAACCTAGGGCTCAGCGAGAGCGTAACCGGAACCCAGCTCCAACCCTAACCCTGAACCCTAAACCTCACCCGCAGCCTGATCCCCGAGGCCTACCCTAACGATAAGTCACGCCCTGCAATAAAAACGCCCCCTAACACATATCTGTACCCCAATCGCGACCCTAGGCCTCACCGGGAGCCTAACCCTAACCCTAAGTCCAACCATTACCCTGAACACTAAGCCTCACCTACAGCCTGAACCCTGAGACCTACCCTAACGATAGGCCGTGACCTGCAACGCACACACCCACTAACACATATCCGTACCCCAATCTGCACCATAGGCCTCACCGGGAGACTAAACCTAACCCTAGCTCCAACCCTGACCCTGAAACCTAAGCCTCACCCAGAGCCTCAACCCTGAGGCCATCCTTAACGATAAGCCACGTCCTGCAACGCACACGCCCCCTAACACGAATGCGTACCCCAATCTCGAACTTAGGCTTAATCGGGAGCCTCACACTAACCCTAGCTCCAACCCTGTCCCTGAACACAAAGCCTCACACGCAGGGTGTACCCAGAGGCCTACCCTAACGATAAGCCGCGCGCTGAAATGCACATGCCCTCTAACACGTATCCGTACCCCAATCGCAATCCTAGGCCTCACCGGGAGCCTAACCCTAAACCTAAGTCCAACCCTTACCCTGAAAACTAAGGCTCACCCACAGCCTGAACCCTGAGGCCTACCATAACGATAAGCCCCACGATGCAACGCACACGCCCCCTAAGTCGTATCTGTACCCCAATCTCGACCCTAGGCCTCCCAGGGAGCCTAAACGAAACCCTAACTCCTACCCTGACCCTAAACACTAAGCCTCACCCGAAGCCTGAACCCAGAGCCCTACGCAAACAATAAGCCGCACCCTGAAACGCACACACCCCCGAACACGTATCCGTATCCCAATTTCGACCCTAGCCCTAACCGGGAGCCAAACCCTAACCCTAGCTCCAACACTGACCCTGAACACTAAGCCTCACCCGCAGCCTGAACCCTGAGGCCTACGCTAACGATAAGCCACGTCCTGCAACGCACACGCCCCCAAACACGTATCCCTACCACAATCTCGACCCTAATCCTCACTGGGAGCCTAAGCCTAACCATAGCTAAAACCCTGACCCTGAACCCTAAGCCTCACCCGCAGCCTGAAACCTGAGTCCTACCCTAATGATAAGCCACGTCCTGCAATGCACACGCCCCCAAACACGTATCCGAACCCTAATCACGAGCATAAACTTCACTGGGAGCCAAACCATAACCCTAGCTAAAACCCTGACCCTGAACACTAAGCGTCACCTGCAGCCTGAACCCTGTGGCCTACCATGACGATAAGCCGCGCCCTGCAACGCACACGCTCCCGAACACGTATCCATACCCCAATCTCCACCGTAGGCCTCACCGGGAGACTAAACCTAACCCTAGCTCCAATGCTGACCCTGAAAACTAAGCCTCACCCGCAGCCTGAACCCTGAGGCCTCCCTTAACGATAAGCAGCGACCTGCAAAGCACACGCTCCCTAACACGTATTCGTACCCCAATCTTGACCTAGGCCTAACTGGGAGCCTAACGCTAACCCTAGCTCCATCCCTGACCCTGAACACAAAGCCTCACCCACAGCCTGAACGCTGAGGACTACCCTAATGATAAGCAGCGCACTACAATGCACATGACTCCAAACACGTATCCATAACACAATCTCGACCCTAGGCATCACCGAGAGCCGAACCCTAACCTTAGCTCCACCCAGACCATGAACCCTAAGCCTCACCCGAAGCCTAAACCCTGAGGCCTACACTAACGATATGCCATACCATGCAACGCACACGCCCCCAAACATGTATCCGTACCCCAATCTCAAGCTTAGGCCTCCCAGGAAGCCTAACCCTGACCCTAGCTCCAACCCTGTCCCTGAACACAAAGCCTCACCCACAGCCTGAACCCTGAGGCCTACCCAAACGATAAGCCGCGCCCTGCAACGAAAACGCCCCCTAACACATATCCGTACCCCAATCGCAACCCTAGGCCTCACCAGGAGCCTAAACCTAACCCTAAGTCCAACTCTTACCCTGAACCCTAAGCCTCACCCACAGCCTGAACCCTGAGGCCTACCCTAACTATTAGCCACGCCCTGCAACAAAAACGCC
Organism: Kogia breviceps; assembly: GCF_026419965.1. Classification (NCBI taxonomy): domain Eukaryota; kingdom Metazoa; phylum Chordata; class Mammalia; order Artiodactyla; family Physeteridae; genus Kogia; species Kogia breviceps. The sequence continues at coordinate 88,215,762 of NC_081316.1, read as the reverse complement.
CCCTAACACATATCCGTACCCCAATCGCGACCATAGGCCTCACTGGGAGCCAAACCCTAACCCTAAGTCCAACCCTTACCCTGAACGCTAAGCCTCACTGGCCGGCTGAACCGTGAGGCCTACCCTAACGATAAGCCACGCCCTGCAAAGCACACGCCCCCTAACACGTATCTGTACACCAATCTCGACCCTAGGCCTAACCGGGGTCCTAACCCTAACCCTAGCTCCAACCCTGACCCTGAATACAAAGCGTCACCCACAGCCTGGGCCCTGAGGCCTACCCTAACCATAAGCCGCGCCCTGCAACGCACATGCGCCCTAAAACGTATCCGTACCCCAATTTCCACCCTTGGTCTCACCGTGAGACTAAACCTAACGCTAGCTCCAAACCGAACCCTCAAAACTAAGCCTCGCATGCAGCCTGAACCCTGAGGCCTACAATAACGATAAGCTGCGCCCTGCAAAGCACACGCCCCCTAACACGTATCCGTACCCCAATCTTGACCCTAGGACTCAGCGAGAGCCTAAACTTAACCCTAGCTCCAACCCTGACTCTGAACCCTAAGCCTCATCCGCAGCCTGAACCCTGAGTCCTACCCTAACGATAAGCCGCACTGTGCAACGAAAACGCCGCCAAACACATATCCGTACCCCAATCGCGACCCAGGGCCTCACTGGGAGCCTAACCCTAACCCTAAGTCCAACCCTTACCCTGAACCCTATGCCTCACCTGCAGCCTGAACCCTGACGCATACCCTAATGATAAGCCGCGCCCTGCAATGCACACGCCCCCTAACACGTATCCGTAACCCAATCTCCAACATAGGCCTCACCGGGAGACTAAACCTAACTCTAGCTCCAACCCTGACCCTGAACCCTAAGCCTCATCCGCAGCCTGAACCCTGAGGCCTCCCTTAACAATAAGCCACACCCTGCAAAGCACACGCCCCATTACACGTATCCGTACCCCAATCTCGACCCTAGGCCTAACCGGGAGCCTAAACCTAACCCTAGCTCCATCCCTGACCCTGAACACAACACCTCACCCGCAGGCTGGACCCTGAGGCCTACCCTAATGATAAGCCGCGCCCTGCAACTCACATGCCCCCTAACAAGTATCCGTACCCCAATCTCGACCCTAGGCCTCACCGGGAACCGAACCCTAACCCTAGCTCCAACACTGACCCTGAACCCTAATCCTCACCCACAGCATGAACCCTGAGGCCTACCCTAAATTTAAGCCGCGCCCTGCAACGCACATGCCCCCGAACACGTATCCGTACCACAATTTTGACCCTAGGCCTCACCGGGTGCCTCACCCTAACCATAGCTCCAACCTTGACCCTGAACACTAAGCCTCACCCGCAGCCTGAACCCTGAGGCCTACCCTAACGATCAGCCGCGCCCTGCAACGAAAACGCCCCCCAACACATTAGGGTACCCCAATCTCGACCCTAGGCATTACCGGGAGCCTAACACTAACCCTAAGTCCACACCTTACCCTGAACCCTAAGCTACACCCGCAGCCTGATCCCTGAGGCCTACCCTAACGATAAGCCATGCTCTGAAACGCACACGCCCCATAACACGTACCGAACCCCAAACTCCACCACAGGCCTCACCGGGAGACTAAACCTAACCCTGGCTCCAAACCTGACCCTGAACACTAAGCCTCATCCACAGCCTGAACGGTGAGCCCTACCCTAACGATAAGCCGCGCCCTGCAACGAACATGCCCCCTAACACGTATCCGTACCCCAAACTTGAACCTAGGGCTCAGCGAGAGCGTAACCGGAACCCTAGCTCCAACCCTAACCCTGAACCCTAAACCTCACCCGCAGCCTGATCCCCGAGGCCTACCTTAACGATAAGTCACGCCCTGCAATAAAAACGCCCCCTAACACATATCTGTACCCCAATCGCAACCCTAGGCCTCACCGGGAGCCTAACCCTAACCCTAAGTCCAACCATTACCCTGAACACTAAGCCTCACCTACAGCCTGAACCCTGAGACCTACCCTAACGATAGGCCGTGACCTGCAACGCACACACCCACTAACACATATCCGTACCCCAATCTGCACCATAGGCCTCACCGGGAGACTAAACCTAACCCTATCTCCATCCCTGACCCTGAACACAAAGCGTCACCCGCGTCCTGGAACCTGAGGCCTACCCTAATGATAAGCCGTGCCCTGCAACTCACACGCCCCCTAACACGTATCCGTACCCCAATCTCGAACCTAGGCGTCACCGGGAGCCTAACCCTAACCCTAGCTCCCACCCTGACCATGAACCCTAAGCCTCACCCACAGACTGGAACCTGAGGCCGACCCTAACGATATGCCATACCATGCAACGCACACGCCCCCTAACACGTATCCGTACCCCAATCTCGACCTTAGGCTTAATCGGGAGCCTCACACTAACCCTAGCTCCAACCCTGTCCCTGAACACAAAGCCTCACACGCAGGGTGTACCCAGAGGCCTACCCTAACGATAAGCCGCGCGCTGAAATGCACATGCCCTCTAACACGTATCCGTACCCCAATCGCAATCCTAGGCCTCACCGGGAGCCTAACCCTAAACCTAAGTCCAACCCTTACCCTGAAAACTAAGGCTCACCCACAGCCTGAACCCTGAGGCCTACCATAACGATAAGCCCCACGATGCAACGCACACGCCCCCTAAGTCGTATCTGTACCCCAATCTCGACCCTAGGCCTCCCAGGGAGCCTAAACGAAACCCTAACTCCTACCCTGACCCTAAACACTAAGCCTCACCCGAAGCCTGAACCCAGAGCCCTACGCAAACAATAAGCCGCACCCTGAAACGCACACACCCCCGAACACGTATCCGTATCCCAATTTCGACCCTAGCCCTAACCGGGAGCCAAACCCTAACCCTAGCTCCAACACTGACCCTGAACACTAAGCCTCACCCGCAGCCTGAACCCTGAGGCCTACGCTAACGATAAGCCACGTCCTGCAACGCACACGCCCCCAAACACGTATCCCTACCACAATCTCGACCCTAATCCTCACTGGGAGCCTAAGCCTAACCATAGCTAAAACCCTGACCCTGAACCCTAAGCCTCACCCGCAGCCTGAAACCTGAGTCCTACCCTAATGATAAGCCACGTCCTGCAATGCACACGCCCCCAAACACGTATCCGAACCCTAATCACGAGCATAAACTTCACTGGGAGCCAAACCATAACCCTAGCTAAAACCCTGACCCTGAACACTAAGCGTCACCTGCAGCCTGAACCCTGTGGCCTACCATGACGATAAGCCGCGCCCTGCAACGCACACGCTCCCGAACACGTATCCATACCCCAATCTCCACCGTAGGCCTCACCGGGAGACTAAACCTAACCCTAGCTCCAATGCTGACCCTGAAAACTAAGCCTCACCCGCAGCCTGAACCCTGAGGCCTCCCTTAACGATAAGCAGCGACCTGCAAAGCACACGCTCCCTAACACGTATTCGTACCCCAATCTTGACCTAGGCCTAACTGGGAGCCTAACGCTAACCCTAGCTCCATCCCTGACCCTGAACACAAAGCCTCACCCACAGCCTGAACGCTGAGGACTACCCTAATGATAAGCAGCGCACTACAATGCACATGACTCCAAACACGTATCCATAACACAATCTCGACCCTAGGCATCACCGAGAGCCGAACCCTAACCTTAGCTCCACCCAGACCATGAACCCTAAGCCTCACCCGAAGCCTAAACCCTGAGGCCTACACTAACGATATGCCATACCATGCAACGCACACGCCCCCAAACATGTATCCGTACCCCAATCTCAAGCTTAGGCCTCCCAGGAAGCCTAACCCTGACCCTAGCTCCAACCCTGTCCCTGAACACAAAGCCTCACCCACAGCCTGAACCCTGAGGCCTACCCAAACGATAAGCCGCGCCCTGCAACGAAAACGCCCCCTAACACATATCCGTACCCCAATCGCAACCCTAGGCCTCACCAGGAGCCTAAACCTAACCCTAAGTCCAACTCTTACCCTGAACCCTAAGCCTCACCCACAGCCTGAACCCTGAGGCCTACCCTAACTATTAGCCACGCCCTGCAACAAAAACGCCCCCTAACACATATCCGTACCCCAATCGCGACCATAGGCCTCACTGGGAGCCAAACCCTAACCCTAAGTCCAACCCTTACCCTGAACGCTAAGCCTCACTGGCCGGCTGAACCGTGAGGCCTACCCTAACGATAAGCCACGCCCTGCAAAGCACACGCCCCCTAACACGTATCTGTACACCAATCTCGACCCTAGGCCTAACCGGGGTCCTAACCCTAACCCTAGCTCCAACCCTGACCCTGAATACAAAGCGTCACCCACAGCCTGGGCCCTGAGGCCTACCCTAACCATAAGCCGCGCCCTGCAACGCACATGCGCCCTAAAACGTATCCGTACCCCAATTTCCACCCTTGGTCTCACCGTGAGACTAAACCTAACGCTAGCTCCAAACCGAACCCTCAAAACTAAGCCTCGCATGCAGCCTGAACCCTGAGGCCTACAATAACGATAAGCTGCGCCCTGCAAAGCACACGCCCCCTAACACGTATCCGTACCCCAATCTTGACCCTAGGACTCAGCGAGAGCCTAAACTTAACCCTAGCTCCAACCCTGACTCTGAACCCTAAGCCTCATCCGCAGCCTGAACCCTGAGTCCTACCCTAACGATAAGCCGCACTGTGCAACGAAAACGCCGCCAAACACATATCCGTACCCCAATCGCGACCCAGGGCCTCACTGGGAGCCTAACCCTAACCCTAAGTCCAACCCTTACCCTGAACCCTATGCCTCACCTGCAGCCTGAACCCTGACGCATACCCTAATGATAAGCCGCGCCCTGCAATGCACACGCCCCCTAACACGTATCCGTAACCCAATCTCCAACATAGGCCTCACCGGGAGACTAAACCTAACTCTAGCTCCAACCCTGACCCTGAACCCTAAGCCTCATCCGCAGCCTGAACCCTGAGGCCTCCCTTAACAATAAGCCACACCCTGCAAAGCACACGCCCCATTACACGTATCCGTACCCCAATCTCGACCCTAGGCCTAACCGGGAGCCTAAACCTAACCCTAGCTCCATCCCTGACCCTGAACACAACGCCTCACCCGCAGGCTGGACCCTGAGGCCTACCCTAATGATAAGCCGCGCCCTGCAACTCACATGCCCCCTAACAAGTATCCGTACCCCAATCTCGACCCTAGGCCTCACCGGGAACCGAACCCTAACCCTAGCTCCAACACTGACCCTGAACCCTAATCCTCACCCACAGCATGAACCCTGAGGCCTACCCTAAATTTAAGCCGCGCCCTGCAACGCACATGCCCCCGAACACGTATCGGTACCACAATTTTGACCCTAGGCCTCACCGGGTGCCTCACCCTAACCATAGCTCCAACCTTGACCCTGAACACTAAGCCTCACCCGCAGCCTGAACCCTGAGGCCTACCCTAACGATCAGCCGCGCCCTGCAACGAAAACGCCCCCCAACACATTAGGGTACCCCAATCTCGACCCTAGGCATTACCGGGAGCCTAACACTAACCCTAAGTCCACACCTTACCCTGAACCCTAAGCTACACCCGCAGCCTGATCCCTGAGGCCTACCCTAACGATAAGCCATGCTCTGAAACGCACACGCCCCATAACACGTACCGAACCCCAAACTCCACCACAGGCCTCACCGGGAGACTAAACCTAACCCTGGCTCCAAACCTGACCCTGAACACTAAGCCTCATCCACAGCCTGAACGGTGAGCCCTACCCTAACGATAAGCCGCGCCCTGCAACGAACATGCCCCCTAACACGTATCCGTACCCCAAACTTGAACCTAGGGCTCAGCGAGAGCGTAACCGGAACCCTAGCTCCAACCCTAACCCTGAACCCTAAACCTCACCCGCAGCCTGATCCCCGAGGCCTACCTTAACGATAAGTCACGCCCTGCAATAAAAACGCCCCCTAACACATATCTGTACCCCAATCGCAACCCTAGGCCTCACCGGGAGCCTAACCCTAACCCTAAGTCCAACCATTACCCTGAACACTAAGCCTCACCTACAGCCTGAACCCTGAGACCTACCCTAACGATAGGCCGTGACCTGCAACGCACACACCCACTAACACATATCCGTACCCCAATCTGCACCATAGGCCTCACCGGGAGACTAAACCTAACCCTATCTCCATCCCTGACCCTGAACACAAAGCGTCACCCGCGTCCTGGAACCTGAGGCCTACCCTAATGATAAGCCGTGCCCTGCAACTCACACGCCCCCTAACACGTATCCGTACCCCAATCTCGAACCTAGGCGTCACCGGGAGCCTAACCCTAACCCTAGCTCCCACCCTGACCATGAACCCTAAGCCTCACCCACAGACTGGAACCTGAGGCCGACCCTAACGATATGCCATACCATGCAACGCACACGCCCCCTAACACGTATCCGTACCCCAATCTCGACCTTAGGCTTAATCGGGAGCCTCACACTAACCCTAGCTCCAACCCTGTCCCTGAACACAAAGCCTCACACGCAGGGTGTACCCAGAGGCCTACCCTAACGATAAGCCGCGCGCTGAAATGCACATGCCCTCTAACACGTATCCGTACCCCAATCGCAATCCTAGGCCTCACCGGGAGCCTAACCCTAAACCTAAGTCCAACCCTTACCCTGAAAACTAAGGCTCACCCACAGCCTGAACCCTGAGGCCTACCATAACGATAAGCCCCACGATGCAACGCACACGCCCCCTAAGTCGTATCCGTACCCCAATCTCGACCCTAGGCCTCCCAGGGAGCCTAAACGAAACCCTAACTCCTACCCTGACCCTGAACACTAAGCCTCACCCGAAGCCTGAACCCAGAGCCCTACGCTAACAATAAGCCGCACCCTGAAACGCACACACCCCCGAACACGTATCCGTATCCCAATTTCGACCCTAGCCCTAACCGGGAGCCAAACCCTAACCCTAGCTCCAACACTGACCCTGAACACTAAGCCTCACCCGCAGCCTGAACCCTGAGGCCTACACTAACGATAAGCCACGTCCTGCAACGCACACGCCCCCAAACACGTATCCCTACCACAATCTCGACCCTAATCCTCACTGGGAGCCTAAGCCTAACCATAGCTAAAACCCTGACCCTGAACCCTAAGCCTCACCCGCAGCCTGAAACCTGAGGCCTACCCTAATGATAAGCCACGTCCTGCAATGCACACGCCCCCAAACACGTATCCAAACCCTAATCACGAGCATAAACTTCACTGGGAGCCAAACCATAACCCTAGCTAAAACCCTGACCCTGAACACTAAGCGTCACCTGCAGCCTGAACCCTGTGGCCTACCATGACGATAAGCCGCGCCCTGCAACGCACACGCTCCCGAACACGTATCCGTACCCCAATCTCCACCGTAGGCCTCACCGGGAGACTAAACCTAACCCTAGCTCCAATGCTGACCCTGAAAACTAAGCCTCACCCGCAGCCTGAACCCTGAGGCCTCCCTTAACGATAAGCAGCGACCTGCAAAGCACACGCTCCCTAACACGTATCCGTACCCCAATCTTGACCCTAGGCCTAACTGGGAGCCTAACGCTAACCCTAGCTCCATCCCTGACCCTGAACACAAAGCCTCACCCACAGCCTGAACGCTGAGGACTACCCTAATGATAAGCAGCGCACTACAATGCACATGACTCCAAACACGTATCCATAACACAATCTCGACCCTAGGCATCACCGAGAGCCGAACCCTAACCTTAGCTCCACCCAGACCATGAACCCTAAGCCTCACCCGAAGCCTAAACCCTGAGGCCTACACTAACGATATGCCATACCATGCAACGCACATGCCCCCAAACATGTATCCGTACCCCAATCTCAAGCTTAGGCCTCCCAGGAAGCCTAACCCTGACCCTAGCTCCAACCCTGTCCCTGAACACAAAGCCTCACCCACAGCCTGAACCCTGAGGCCTACCCAAACGATAAGCCGCGCCCTGCAACGAAAACGCCCCCTAACACATATCCGTACCCCAATCGCAACCCTAGGCCTCACCAGGAGCCTAAACCTAACCCTAAGTCCAACTCTTACCCTGAACCCTAAGCCTCACCCACAGCCTGAACCCTGAGGCCTACCCTAACTATTAGCCACGCCCTGCAACAAAAACGCCCCCTAACACATATCCGTACCCCAATCGCGACCATAGGCCTCACTGGGAGCCAAACCCTAACCCTAAGTCCAACCCTTACCCTGAACGCTAAGCCTCACTGGCCGGCTGAACCGTGAGGCCTACCCTAACGATAAGCCACGCCCTGCAAAGCACACGCCCCCTAACACGTATCTGTACACCAATCTCGACCCTAGGCCTAACCGGGGTCCTAACCCTAACCCTAGCTCCAACCCTGACCCTGAATACAAAGCGTCACCCACAGCCTGGGCCCTGAGGCCTACCCTAACCATAAGCCGCGCCCTGCAACGCACATGCGCCCTAAAATGTATCCGTACCCCAATTTCCACCCTTGGTCTCACCGTGAGACTAAACCTAACGCTAGCTCCAAACCGAACCCTCAAAACTAAGCCTCGCATGCAGCCTGAACCCTGAGGCCTACACTAACGATAAGCTGCGCCCTGCAATGCACACGCCCCGTAACACGTATCCGTACCCCAATCTTGACCCTAGGACTCAGCGAGAGCCTAAACTTAACCCTAGCTCCAACCCTGACTCTGAACCCTAAGCCTCACCCGCAGCCTGAACCCTGAGTCCTACCCTAACGATAAGCCGCGCCGTGCAACGAAAACGCCCCCAAACACATATCCGTACCCCAATCGCGACCCAGGGCCTCACTGGGAGCCTAACCCTAACCCTAAGTCCAACCCTTACCCTGAACCCTATGCCTCTCCTGCAGCCTGAACCCTGACGCATACCCTAATGATAAGCCATGCCCTGCAATGCACACGCCCCCTAACACGTATCCGTAACCCAATCTCCAACATAGGCCTCACCGGGAGACTAAACCTAACTCTAGCTCCAACCCTGACCCTGAACCCTAAGCCTCATCCGCAGCCTGAACCCTGAGGCCTCCCTTAACAATAAGCCACGCCCTGCAAAGCACACGCCCCATTACACGTATCCGTACCCCAATCTCGACCCTAGGCCTAACCGGAAGCCTAAACCTAACCCTAGCTCCATCCCTGACCCTGAACACAACGCCTCACCCGCAGGCTGGACCCTGAGGCCTACCCTAATGATAAGCCGCGCCCTGCAACTCACATGCCCCCTAACAAGTATCCGTACCCCAATCTCGACCCTAGGCCTCACCGGGAGCCGAACCCTAACCCTAGCTCCAACACTGACCCTGAACCCTAATCCTCACCCACAGCATGAACCCTGAGGCCTACCCTAAATTTAAGCCGCGCCCTGCAACGCACATGCCCCCGAACACGTATCGGTACCACAATTTTGACCCTAGGCCTCACCGGGTGCCTCACCCTAACCATAGCTCCAACCTTGACCCTGAACACTAAGCCTCACCCGCAGCCTGAACCCTGAGGCCTACCCTAACGATCAGCCGCGCCCTGCAACGAAAACGCCCCCCAACACATTAGGGTACCCCAATCTCGACCCTAGGCATTACCGGGAGCCTAACACTAACCCTAAGTCCACACCTTACCCTGAACCCTAAGCTACACCCGCAGCCTGATCCCTGAGGCCTACCCTAACGATAAGCCATGCTCTGAAACGCACACGCCCCATAACACGTACCGAACCCCAAACTCCACCACAGGCCTCACCGGGAGACTAAACCTAACCCTGGCTCCAAACCTGACCCTGAACACTAAGCCTCATCCACAGCCTGAACGGTGAGCCCTACCCTAACGATAAGCCGCGCCCTGCAACGAACATGCCCCCTAACACGTATCCGTACCCCAAACTTGAACCTAGGGCTCAGCGAGAGCGTAACTGGAACCCTAGCTCCAACCCTAACCCTGAACCCTAAACCTCACCCGCAGCCTGATCCCCGAGGCCTACCCTAACGATAAGTCACGCCCTGCAATAAAAACGCCCCCTAACACATATCTGTACCCCAATCGCGACCCTAGGCCTCACCGGGAGCCTAACCCTAACCCTAAGTCCAACCATTACCCTGAACACTAAGCCTCACCTACAGCCTGAACCCTGAGACCTACCCTAACGATAGGCCGTGACCTGCAACGCACACACCCACTAACACATATCCGTACCCCAATCTGCACCATAGGCCTCACCGGGAGACTAAACCTAACCCTAGCTCCAACCCTGACCCTGAAACCTAAGCCTCACCCAGAGCCTCAACCCTGAGGCCATCCTTAACGATAAGCCACGTCCTGCAACGCACACGCCCCCTAACACGAATGCGTACCCCAATCTCGAACTTAGGCTTAATCGGGAGCCTCACACTAACCCTAGCTCCAACCCTGTCCCTGAACACAAAGCCTCACACGCAGGGTGTACCCAGAGGCCTACCCTAACGATAAGCCGCGCGCTGAAATGCACATGCCCTCTAACACGTATCCGTACCCCAATCGCAATCCTAGGCCTCACCGGGAGCCTAACCCTAAACCTAAGTCCAACCCTTACCCTGAAAACTAAGGCTCACCCACAGCCTGAACCCTGAGGCCTACCATAACGATAAGCCCCACGATGCAACGCACACGCCCCCTAAGTCGTATCTGTACCCCAATCTCGACCCTAGGCCTCCCAGGGAGCCTAAACGAAACCCTAACTCCTACCCTGACCCTAAACACTAAGCCTCACCCGAAGCCTGAACCCAGAGCCCTACGCAAACAATAAGCCGCACCCTGAAACGCACACACCCCCGAACACGTATCCGTATCCCAATTTCGACCCTAGCCCTAACCGGGAGCCAAACCCTAACCCTAGCTCCAACACTGACCCTGAACACTAAGCCTCACCCGCAGCCTGAACCCTGAGGCCTACGCTAACGATAAGCCACGTCCTGCAACGCGCACGCCCCCAAACACGTATCCCTACCACAATCTCGACCCTAATCCTCACTGGGAGCCTAAGCCTAACCATAGCTAAAACCCTGACCCTGAACCCTAAGCCTCACCCGCAGCCTGAAACCTGAGTCCTACCCTAATGATAAGCCACGTCCTGCAATGCACACGCCCCCAAACACGTATCCGAACCCTAATCACGAGCATAAACTTCACTGGGAGCCAAACCATAACCCTAGCTAAAACCCTGACCCTGAACACTAAGCGTCACCTGCAGCCTGAACCCTGTGGCCTACCATGACGATAAGCCGCGCCCTGCAACGCACACGCTCCCGAACACGTATCCGTACCCCAATCTCCACCGTAGGCCTCACCGGGAGACTAAACCTAACCCTAGCTCCAATGCTGACCCTGAAAACTAAGCCTCACCCGCAGCCTGAACCCTGAGGCCTCCCTTAACGATAAGCAGCGACCTGCAAAGCACACGCTCCCTAACACGTATTCGTACCCCAATCTTGACCTAGGCCTAACTGGGAGCCTAACGCTAACCCTAGCTCCATCCCTGACCCTGAACACAAAGCCTCACCCACAGCCTGAACGCTGAGGACTACCCTAATGATAAGCAGCGCACTACAATGCACATGACTCCAAACACGTATCCATAACACAATCTCGACCCTAGGCATCACCGAGAGCCGAACCCTAACCTTAGCTCCACCCAGACCATGAACCCTAAGCCTCACCCGAAGCCTAAACCCTGAGGCCTACACTAACGATATGCCATACCATGCAACGCACACGCCCCCAAACATGTATCCGTACCCCAATCTCAAGCTTAGGCCTCCCAGGAAGCCTAACCCTGACCCTAGCTCCAACCCTGTCCCTGAACACAAAGCCTCACCCACAGCCTGAACCCTGAGGCCTACCCAAACGATAAGCCGCGCCCTGCAACGAAAACGCCCCCTAACACATATCCGTACCCCAATCGCAACCCTAGGCCTCACCAGGAGCCTAAACCTAACCCTAAGTCCAACTCTTACCCTGAACCCTAAGCCTCACCCACAGCCTGAACCCTGAGGCCTACCCTAACTATTAGCCACGCCCTGCAACAAAAACGCCCCCTAACACATATCCGTACCCCAATCGCGACCATAGGCCTCACTGGGAGCCAAACCCTAACCCTAAGTCCAACCCTTACCCTGAACGCTAAGCCTCACTGGCCGGCTGAACCGTGAGGCCTACCCTAACGATAAGCCACGCCCTGCAAAGCACACGCCCCCTAACACGTATCTGTACACCAATCTCGACCCTAGGCCTAACCGGGGTCCTAACCCTAACCCTAGCTCCAACCCTGACCCTGAATACAAAGCGTCACCCACAGCCTGGGCCCTGAGGCCTACCCTAACCATAAGCCGCGCCCTGCAACGCACATGCGCCCTAAAATGTATCCGTACCCCAATTTCCACCCTTGGTCTCACCGTGAGACTAAACCTAACGCTAGCTCCAAACCGAACCCTCAAAACTAAGCCTCGCATGCAGCCTGAACCCTGAGGCCTACACTAACGATAAGCTGCGCCCTGCAATGCACACGCCCCCTAACACGTATCCGTACCCCAATCTTGACCCTAGGACTCAGCGAGAGCCTAAACTTAACCCTAGCTCCAACCCTGACTCTGAACCCTAAGCCTCACCCGCAGCCTGAACCCTGAGTCCTACCCTAACGATAAGCCGCGCTGTGCAACGAAAACGCCCCCAAACACATATCCGTACCCCAATCGCGACCCAGGGCCTCACTGGGAGCCTAACCCTAACCCTAAGTCCAACCCTTACCCTGAACCCTATGCCTCACCTGCAGCCTGAACCCTGACGCATACCCTAATGATAAGCCATGCCCTGCAATGCACAAGCCCCCTAACACGTATCCGTAACCCAATCTCCAACATAGGCCTCACCGGGAGACTAAACCTAACTCTAGCTCCAACCCTGACCCTGAACCCTAAGCCTCATCCGCAGCCTGAACCCTGTGGCCTCCCTTAACAATAAGCCACGCCCTGCAACGCACACGCCCCCTAACACGTATCCGTACCCCAATGTCGATCCGAAGCCTCACCGGGAGCCTAACCCTAACATTAGCTTCAACCATGACCCTGAACCCTAAGCCTCACCCGCAGCCTGAACCCTGCGGTCTACCCTAACGGTCAGCCTCACACTGCAACACCCACGCCCAGTAACACGTATCCGTTCCCCAATCTTGACTCTAAACCTCACTGGGAGCCTAACCCTAATCTTACCTGAAACCCTGACCGTTTAAACTAAGCCTCACCCACAGCCTCAGCCCTGAGGCCTACCCTAACGATAAGCCACGCCCTTCAATGCACACGCCCCTTAACACGTATCCGTACCCCAATGTCGATCCGAAGCCTCACCGGGAGCCTAACCCTAACACGAGATCCAACCATGACTCTGAAACCTAAGCCTCACCCTCAGCCTGAACCCTGAGGTCTACCCTAACGATCAGCCGCACACTGCAACACCCACGCCCCCTAACACGTATCCGTTCCTCAATCTTGACCCTAAACCTCACTGGGAGCCTAACCCCAATCCTACCTAAAACCCTGACCATTTAACCTAAGCCTCACCCACAGCCTCAACCCTGAGGACTACAATAACGATAAGTCGTGCCCTGCAACGCACACGACCCCTAACACGTATCCGTACCCCAATCTCGAACCTAGGCCTCAGCGGGTGCCTAACCCTAACCCTAGCTTCAACCCTGACCCTGAACCCGAAGCCTCACCTGCAGTCTGAACCCTGAGGCCTAGCCTAACGATAAGCTGCGCTCTGCAAGTAATACGCCCCCTAACACGTATCCGTACCCCAAACTCGACCCTAGGCCTCACCGGGAGCCTAACCCTAACCCGAGCTCCAACCATGACCCTGAAACCTAAGCCTCATCCGCAAACTGAACCCGGAGTCTTACCGTAACGATAAGCCACGCCCTTCAACGCACACGCCCCCTAACACGTATCCGTACCCCAAACTCGAACCGAAGCCTCACCGGGAGCCTAACCATAACCCTAACTCCAACACTGACCCTGAAACATAAGCCTCACCCGCAGCGTGAGCCCTGAGGCCTACCCTAATGATAAGCAGCGCAGTGCAATGCACACGCCCCCTAACACGTCCCTGTACCCTAATCTCGACCCTAGGCCTCACCGGGAGCCTAATCCTAACCCTAGCTCCAACCCTGACCCTGAACACAAAGCCTCACCCAACGCCTGAACCCTGAGGCGTATTATAACGATAAGCCACGCCCTGCAACGCACACGGCCCCTAACACGTTTCCGTACCCCAATCCCGACCGTAAGCCTCACCGGGAGCGTAAATCTAACCCTACCTCCAACCATGACCCTGAACCCGAAGCCTCACCCGCAGCCTGAACCCTGAGGCCTACCCTAAGGATAAGTCGCGCCCTGCAAAGCAAACGCCCCCTAACACGTATCCGTACCACAATCTCCACCCTAGGCCTCCCCGGTTGACTAACCCTAACTTTAGCTCCAAAAATAACCCTGAACAGTAAGCCTCACCCTCTGGCTTAACCCTGAGGTCTACCCTAATGTTTACCCGCGCCCCTCAACGCACATGCGCCCAAACACATATCCGTACCCCAATCTCGACCTGAAGCCTGACCGGGAGCCTAACCCTAACCCTAGATCCAGCCCTGTCCTTAACACTAAGCCTCACCCGCAGCATGAAACCTGAGGCCTACCCCAATGATCAGCTGCGCACTGCAACACACATGCCCCCTAACACGTATCCGTACCCCAATCTCGACCCGAAGCCTCACCGGGATCCTAACCCTAACCCTAGCTCCAACACTTACCCTGAATACGAATCCTCATCTGTAGCCTGAACCCCAAGGCCTACCCTAACAATAAGCTGCGCCCTGCAACGCACATGCCCCCTAACACATATCCGTACCCCAATCTTGACCCTAGTCCTCAACGGGAGCCTAACCCTAACCCTAACTCCAACCCTTACCCTGAAACCTAAGCCTCACCCGCAGCCTGAACCCTGAGGCCTACCCTAACGATAAGCCGCGCCCTGCAACGCCACATCCCCTAACACGTATCCGTACCCCAATCTCTACCCGAAAGCTCATAGGGAGCCTAACCCAAACCCTAGCTCCAATCCTGACCCTGAACACTAAGCCTCACCCGCAGCCTGAACCCTGAGGCCTACCATAACGATAAGCCGCGCCGTGCAACGCACACGCCAACTAACACGTGTCCGTACCCCAATCTCGATCCTAGGCCTCACCCGAAGCCTAAATCTAACCTTAGCTCCAAATCTGGCACTGAATCCTAAGCCTCACCCGCAGCCTGAACCCTGAGGCCAACACTAAATATAAGCTGCGCCGTGCAACGCACACGCCCCAGAACACGTATCCGTACCCCAATCTCCACCCTAGGCCTCACTGGGATATTAAACCTAACATTAGCTCCAACCATGACCCTGAACCCTAAGCCTCAGCCGAAGACTGATCCCTGTGGCCTACCCTAACGATTAGCCTCGCCCTGCAACGCACACCCACCCTAACACGTATCCATACCCGAATCTCGACCCGAAGCCTCACCGTGAGCCTAACCCTAACCCTAGCTCCAACCCTGACCCTGAAACCTAAGCCTCACCTGCAGCCTGAACCCTGAGGTCTACCCAAACGATCAGCCACACACTACAACACCCACGCCCGCTAACACGTATCCGTTCCCCAATCTTGACCCTAGAACTCACCGGGAGCCTAAAACTAAACCTAGATCCAACCCTGACCTGAACCCTAAGCCTCACCCGCAGCATGAACCCTGAGGCCTACCCTAACGATCAGCCGCGCCCTGCAACACACAGGCCCCCTAATACGTATCCATACCCCAATCTCGACCCGAAGCCTCACCGGGAGCCAAACCCTAACCCTAGCTCCAATCCTGACCCTGAACACTCAGCCTCACCCGCAGCCTGAACCCTGAGGCCTACCATAACGATAAGCCGTACCCTGCAACGCACACGCCAACTAACACGTATCCGTACACCAATCTCGAAACTAGGCCTCACCCGAAGCGTAAACCTAACCTTAGCTCCAAATCTGACCCTGAATCCTAAGCCTCACCCGCAGCCTGAACCCTGAGGCCTAACCTAACTTTAAGCGGCGCCCGGCAACACACACGCCCCGTAACAGGTATCCGTACCCCAATCTCGACCCTCGGTCTCACTGGGAGCCTAACCCTAACCCGAGCTCCAACCCTGACCCTGAACACTATGCCTCACCCGCAGTCTGAGCCCTGAAGACTACCCTAACGACAAGCCACGCGGTGCAACGCACACGCCCCCTTACACGTATCCATACCCCAATCTCGAGCCTAGGCCTCACCGGGAGCCTAACGCTAACGCTAGCTCCATCCCTGTCCCTGAAACCTAAGCCTAACCGGAAGACCGAACCCTGAGGCCTATCCTAACTATAAGCCATGCCCTGCAACGCACACGCCCCCTAACACGTATCCGGACCTCAATCTTGACAAGAAGCCTCACCGGGAGCCGAACAATAACCCTAGCTCCAACCCTGACCCTGAACCCTAAGCCTCACCTGCAGACTGATCCCTGAGGCCTCCCCCAACGATAAACCACGCCATGCAAGTCACAGGCCCCATAACATGTCTGCGTACCCCAATCTCGACCATAAGCGTCACCGGGAGCTGAACCCTAACCCTAGCTCCAACCCTGACCCTGAACCCTAAGCCTCACCTGCAGACTGAACCCAGAGCCCTACCCTAACGATAAGCCACGCCCTGCAATGCACATGCGCCCTAACACGTATCCGTAACCCAATTTAGACCCTAGGCCTGTGCGAGAGCCAAACCCTAACCCTAGCTCCAACTCAGACCGTGAAACCTAAGCCTCACCCGCAGCATGAACATTGAGGCCAACACTAACGATAAGCTGCGCCGTGCAACGCACACGCCCCCTAACACGAATCCGTACCCCAATCTCAACCCTAGGCCTCACTGGGATATTAAACCTAACCTTACCTCCAACCATGACCCTGAACACTAAGCATCAGCCGAAGCCTGATCCCTGAGGCCTACCCTAATGATAAACCGCGCGCTGCAATACAAACGCACCCTAACACGTATCCATACCCGAATCTCGCCCCGAAGCTTCACCGGGACCCTAACCCTAGTCCTAGCTCGAACCCTGACCCTGAAACCTAAGCCTCAACTGCAGCCTGAACCTTGAGTCCTACCCTAACGATAAGCCGCGCCCTGCAATGCACATGCCCACTAACACGTATACTTACCCCAATCTCGACCCTACCCCTAACCGGGAGCCTAACCCTAACCCTAGCTCCAACCCTGACCCTAAACACTAAGCCTCACCTGCAGTGTGAACCTTGAGGCGTACCCTAACGATAAGCTGCGCCCTGCAACACACACGGCCCATAACACGTATCCGTACCCCAATCTCGATCCGAAGCCTCACCGGGAGCCTAACCGTAACACTAGCTCCAACCCTGACCCTGAATCCTAAGCCTCACCCTCCGTCTGAATCCTGAGGCCTACCCTAATGATAAACCGCGATATGCAAGGAATACGACCCCTAACACGTATCCGTACCCCAAACTGGACCCTAGGCCTAACCGGGAGCCTAAACCTAACCCGAGCTCCAACCCTGACCCTGAAAACTAAGCCTGATCTGCAACCTGAACCCTGAGTCCTACTCTAACGATAAGCAACGCCGTGCAATGCACACGTCCCCTAACACGTATCCATACCCCAATCTCGAACCTAGGACTCACCGGGAGCCTAACCGGAACCCTAGGTCCAACCCGGACCCTGAACACTAAGCCTCACCGGCAGCCTGAACCCTGAGGCCTACCCTAACGATAAGTCACGCCCTGCAACGCACACGCCCCCTAACACGTATCCGTACCCCAATGTCGATCCGAAGCCTCACCGGGAGCCTAACCCTAACACTAGCTTCAACCATGACCCTGAACCCTAAGCCTCACCCGCAGCCTGAACCCTGCGGTCTACCCTAACGGTCAGCCTCACACTGCAACACCCACGCCCAGTAACACGTATCCGTTCCCCAATCTTGACTCTAAACCTCACTGGGAGCCTAACCCTAATCTTACCTGAAACCCTGACCGTTTAAACTAAGCCTCACCCACAGCCTCAGCCCTGAGGCCTACCCTAACGATAAGCCACACCCTTCAACGCACACGCCCCGTAACACGTATCCGTACCCCAAACTCGAACCAAAGCCTCACCGGGAGCCTAACCCTAACCCTAACTCCAACGCTGACCCTGACCCATAAGCCTCACCCGCAGCGTGAGCCCTGAGGCCTACCCTAATGATACGCAGCGCCGTGCAATGCACACGCACCCTAACACGTCGCCGTACCCTAATATCGACCCTAGGCCTCACTGGGAGCCTAATCCTAACCCTACCTCCAACCCTGACCCTGAACACAAAGCCTCAACCAAAGCCTAAACCCTGAGGTGTATTGTAACGATACGCCGCGCCCTGCAACGCACACGCCCCCTAACACGTTTCCGTATCCCAATCTCGAACCTAGGCCTCAGCGGGAGCCAAACCTTAACCCTAGCACCAACCCTGACTCTGAAACCTAAGCCTAACCGGGAGAATAAACCCTGAGGCATACCCTAACTATAAGCAGCGCCCTGCAACGCACACGCCCCCTAAAACCTATCCGTACCCCAATCTCGACCCTAGGCCTCATGGGGAGCCTAAACCTAACCTTAGCTCCAAACCTGACACTGAAACCTAAACCTCACCCGCAACCTGAACCCTGAGGCATACCGTAACGATAAGCCACGCCCTGCAACGCACACGCCCCCTAACACGTATCCGTACCCCAATCTCGAGACTAAGCCTGACCAGAAGCCTAACCCTAACCCTAGCTCCAACCCTGACCCTGAACCCTAAGCCTCAACAGCAGCCTGAACCCTGAGGCCTTCCCTAACGATCAGCCGCGCCCTGAAACTCACACGACCCCTAACATATATCCGTACCCCAATATCGACCCAAAGCCTCTCCGGGAGCCTAACCCTAACCCTAGCTCAAACCCTGACCCTGAACAATAAGCCTCACCAGCAACCCGATACTTGAGGCCTACCCTAACGATAAGCAGCGCCGTGCAACGAACATGCACCCTAACACGTCGCCGTACCCTAATCTCGACCCTAGTCCTCACCGGGAGCCTAATCCTAACCCTACCTCCAACCCTGACCCTGAACACAAAGCCTCACCCAAAGCCTAAACCCTGAGGCGTATTGTAACGATACGCCGCGCCCTGCAACGCACACGCCCCCTAACACGTTTCCGTACCCCAATCTCGAACCTAGGCCTCAGCGGGAGCCGAACCTTAACCCTAGCTCCAACCCTCACCCTGAAACCTAAGCCTCACCCGCCGTCTGTACCCTGAGGCCTACCCTAATGATAAGCTGGGCTCTGCAAGGAATACACCCCCTAACCCGTATGCATACCCCAATCTCGACCCTAGGTATCACCAGGAGGCTAACCGTAACCCGAGCTCCAACGCTGACCGTGAAAACTAAGCCTCATCCTCAGCCTGAACCCTAAGGCCTACTCTCACGATAAGCCACGCCATGCAACTCACACGACCCGGTACAGGTATCAGTACCCCAATCTCGAACCTAGGCCTCACCGGGAGCCTAACCCTAACCCTAGCTCCAACCCTGACCCTGAATCCTAAGCCTAACAGGAAGACTGATCCCTGAGGCCTACCCTAACTATAAGCCGCGCCCTGCAATGCACACGCCCCCTAACACGTATCCATACCCCAATCTCGACCGTAAGCCTCACCGGGAGCCTAAATCTAACCCTAGCTCCAACCATGACCCTGAACCCTAAGCCTCACCGCAGCCTGAAACCTGAGGCCTACCATAACAATAACCTGCGCCACGCAACGCACACGCACACTAACAGGTATACGTACCCCAATCACGACCCCAAGCCTCACCGGGAGCCTAACCATAACCCTAGCTTCAACCATTATTCTGAACCCTAAGCGTCACCCGCAGCCTGAACCCTGAGGCCTACCCTAACTGTAAACCACGCCCTGCAACTCACACGCCCCCTAACACGTATTGGTACCCCAATCTCAACCCGAAGCCTCACCGGGAGCCTAACCCTAACACTAGCTCCAACAATGACCCTGAACCCTTAGCCTCACCCGCAGCCTGAACACGGAGGCCTACCCTAACGATCAGCCGCGCACTGCAACCCCCACGCCCCCTAACACGTATCCGTTCCCCAATCTCGACCCAAAACCTCACTGGGTGCCTTATCCTAACCCTAGCTAAAACCCTGACCCTTTAAACTAAGCCTCACCCACAGCTTCAAACCTGAAGACTACCCTAACGATAAGTCACGCCCTGCAACGCACACGCCCCTTAAGACGTATCCGTACCCCAATGTCGATCCGAAGCCTCACCGGGAGCCTAACCCTAACACGAGATCCAACCATGACCCTGAAACCTAAGCCTCACCCTCAGCCTGAACCCTGAGGTCTACCCTAACGATGAGCCGCACACTGCAACACCCAAGCCCCTTAAAAGGTATCCGTTCCTCAATCTTGACCCTAAACCTCACTGGGAGCCAAACCCTAATCCTACCTAAAACCCTCACCGTTTAACCTAAGCCTCACCCACAGCCTCAACCCTGAGGACTACAATAACGATAAGTCGCGCCCTGCAACGCACACGACCCCTAACACGTATCCGTACCCCAATCTCGAACGTAGGCCTCAGCGGGAGCCTAACCCTAACCCTAGCTCCAACCCTGACCCTGAACCCGGAGCCTCATCTGCAGTCTGAACCCTGAGGCCTAGCCTAACGATAAGCCGCGCTCTGCAAGTAATACGCCCCCTAACACGTATCCGTACCCCAAACTCGACCCTAGGCCTCACGGGGAGCCTAACCCTAACCCGAGCGCAAACCCTGAGCCTTAAACCTAAGCCTCATCCGCAAACTGAACACGGAGTCCTACCGTAACGATAAGCCACGCCCTTCAACGCACACGCCCCCTAACACGTATCCGTACCCCAAACTCGACCCTAGGCCTCACCGGGAGCCTAACCCTAACCCGAGCTCCAACCCTGACCCTGAAACCTAAGCCTCATCCGCAAACTGAACCCGGAGTCTTACCGTAACGATAAGCCACGCACTTCAACGCACACGCCCCCTAACACGTATCCGTACCCCAAACTCGAACCGAAGCCTCACCGGGAGCCTAACCATAACCCTAACTCCAACACTGACCCTGAAACATAAGCCTCACCCGCAGCGTGAGCCCTGAGGCCTACCCTAATGATAAGCAGCGCGGTGCAATGCACACACACCCTAACACGTCCCTGTACCCTAATCTTGACCCTAGGCCTCACCGGGAGCCTAATCCTAACCCTAGCTCCAACCCTGACCCTGAACACAAAGGCTCACCCAACGCCTGAACCCTGAGGCGTATTATAACGATAAGCCACGCCCTGCAATGCACACGCCCCCTAACACGTTTCCGTACCCCAATCCCGACCGTAAGCCTCACCGGGAGCGTAAATCTAACCCTACCTCCAACCATGACCCTGAACCCGAAGCCTCACCCGCAGCCTGAACCCTGAGGCCTACCCTAAGGATAAGTCGCGCCCTGCAAAGCAAACGCCCCCTAACACGTATCCATACCACAATCTCCACCCTAGGCCTCCCCGGTTGACTAACCCTAACGCTAGCTCCAAAAATAACCCTGAACAGTAAGCCTCACCCTCAGCCTGAACCCTGAGGTCTACCCTAATGTTAACCCGCGCCCCTCAACGCACACGCGCCCAAACACATATCCGTACCCCAATCTCGACCTGAAGCCTGACCGGGAGCCTAACCCTAACCCTAGATCCAGCCCTGTCCTTAACACTAAGCCTCACCCGCAACATGAAACCTGAGGCCTACCCTAATGATCAGCTGCGCACTGCAACACACATGCCCCCTAAAACGTATCCGTACCCCAATCTCGACCCGAAGCCTCACCGGGAGCCAAACCCTAACCCTAGCTCCAACCCTTACCCTGAATACGAATCCTCATCTGTAGCGTGAACCCCGAGGCCTACCCTAACAATAAGCTGCGCCCTGCAACGCACATGCCCCCTAACACATATCCGTACCCCAATCTCGACCCTAGTCCTCAACGGGAGCCTAACCCTAACTCTAACTCCAACCCTTACCCTGAAACCTAAGCCTCACCCGCAGCCTGAACCCTGAGGCCTACCCTAACGATAAGCCGCGCCCTGCAACGCCACATCCCCTAACACGTATCCATACCCCAATCTCTACCCGAAAGCTCATAGGGAGCCTAACCCAAACCCTAGCTCCAATCCTGACCCTGAACACTAAGACTCACCTGCAGCCTGAACCCTGAGGCCTACCATAACGATAAGCCGCGCCGTGCAACGCACACGCCAACTAACACGTGTCCGTACCCCAATCTCGATCCTAGGCCTCACCCGAAGCCTAAATCTAACCTTAGCTCCAAATCTGACACTGAATCCTAAGCCTCACCCGCAGCCTGAACCCTGAGGCCAACACTAAATATAAGCTGCGCCGTGCAACGCACACGCCCCAGAGCACGTATCCGTACCCCAATCTCCACCCTAGGCCTCACTGGGATATTAAACCTAACATTAGCTCCAACCATGACCCTGAACCCTAAGCCTCAGCCGAAGACTGATCCCTGTGGCCTACCCTAACGATTAGCCTCGCCCTGCAACGCACACCCACCCTAACACGTATCCATACCCGAATCTGGACCCGAAGCCTCACCGTGAGCCTAACCCTAACCCTAGCTCCAACCCTGACCCTGAAACCTAAGCCTCACCTGCAGCCTGAACCCTGAGGTCTACCCAAACGATCAGCCACACACTACAACACCCACGCCCGCTAACACGTATCCGTTCCCCAATCTTGACCCTAGAACTCACCGGGAGCCTAAAACTAAACCTAGATCCAACCCTGACCTGAACCCTAAGCCTCACCCGCAGCATGAACCCTGAGGCCTACCCTAACGATCAGCCGCGCCCTGCAACACACAGGCCCCCTAATACGTATCCATACCCCAATCTCGACCCGAAGCCTCACCGGGAGCCAAACCCTAACCCTAGCTCCAATCCTGACCCTGAACACTCAGCCTCACCCGCAGCCTGAACCCTGAGGCCTACCATAACGATAAGCCGTACCCTGCAACGCACACGCCAACTAACACGTATCCGTACACCAATCTCGAAACTAGGCCTCACCCGAAGCGTAAACCTAACCTTAGCTCCAAATCTGACCCTGAATCCTAAGCCTCACCCGCAGCCTGAACCCTGAGGCCTAACCTAACTTTAAGCGGCGCCCGGCAACACACACGCCCCGTAACAGGTATCCGTACCCCAATCTCGACCCTCGGTCTCACTGGGAGCCTAACCCTAACCCGAGCTCCAACCCTGACCCTGAACACTATGCCTCACCCGCAGTCTGAGCCCTGAAGACTACCCTAACGACAAGCCACGCGGTGCAACGCACACGCCCCCTTACACGTATCCGTACCCCAATCTCGAGCCTAGGCCTCACCGGGAGCCTAACGCTAACCCTAGCTCCATCCCTGTCCCTGAAACCTAAGCCTAACTGGAAGACCGAACCCTGAGGCCTATCCTAACTATAAGCCATGCCCTGCAACGCACACGCCCCCTAACACGTATCCGGACCTCAATCTTGACAAGAAGCCTCACCGGGAGCCTAAATCTAACCCTAGCTCAACCCTGACCCTGAACCCTAAGCCTCACCTGCAGCCTGAACCCTGAGCCCTACCCTAACGATCAGTCGTGCCCTGCAATGCACACGCCCCCAAACACGTATCCGTACTCCAAACTCGACCCTAGGCCTAAGAGAGAGCATAAACCTAACCCTAGCTCCAATCCTGACCCTGAACCCTAAGCCTCACACACAGCCTGAACCCTGAGGCCTACCGTAACGATAAGCTGCGCCCTGCAACGAAAAACCCCCTAACACATATCCGTACACCAATCGCGACCCTAGGCCACACCGGAAGCCTAACCCTAACCCTAAGTCCAACCCTAACACTGAACCCTAAGCCTCACCCGCAGCCTGACACTGAGGCCTACCCTAACGCTAAGCCGTGCCCCGCAACGCACATGCCCCCTAACATGTGTCCGTACCCCAATCTCCACCATAGGCCTCACCGCGAGACGAAACCTAACCCTAGGTCCAACCCTGAAACTGAACACTAAGCCTCACCTGCAGCCTGAACCTTGATGCCTACCCTAACGATAAACCGCGCCCTGAAACGCACACGTGCCCTAACATGTACCCGTACCACAATCCCGACCATAGGCCTCACCGGGAGACTAACCATAACCCTAGCTCCAACCCTGACAATGAACACTAAGCCTCACCCGCAGCATGAACCCTGAGGCCTACCCTAACAATAAGCCACGCCCTGAAACTCACACGCCCCCTAACAAGTATCAGTACCCCAATCTCCACCGAAGGCCTCACCGGGAGACTAAACCTAACCCTAGCTCCAACACTGACCCTGAACCCTAAGCCTCAACCACAGCCTGATCCCTAAGGCCTATCCTAAGGATAAGCCGGGCCCTGAAACGCACCAACCCCTAACACGTATCCGTACCACAATCTCCACCCCAGGCCTCACCGGGAGCCTAACCCTAACCCTAGCTCCAACCCTGACCTTGACCCCTAAGCCTCTTGCGCAGCCTGAACCCTGAGGCCTACCCTAGCGATCAGCAGCGCCCTGCAATGCACAT
Source organism: Kogia breviceps (assembly GCF_026419965.1). Lineage (NCBI taxonomy): Eukaryota > Metazoa > Chordata > Mammalia > Artiodactyla > Physeteridae > Kogia > Kogia breviceps. The sequence goes on along the minus strand of NC_081316.1, from coordinate 88,190,820 downwards.
GCCCCCTAACACGTATCCGTTCCACAATCTCGACCCAGGCCTCACCAGGAGCCTAACCCTAACCCTAGCTCCAACTCTGACCATGAACCCTAAGTCTCACCCGCAGCCTGAACCCCGAGGGCTACCCTATCTCTAAGCCGTGCCCTGCCATGCACACGCTCCCTAACACGTATCCGTACTCCAAACTCGACCCTAGGCCTCAGCAAGAGACGAACCGTAACCCTAGCTCCAATCCTGACCCTGAACCCTAAGCCTCACCCACAGCCTGAACCCTGAGGCCTACGCTAACCATAAGCCGCGCCCTGCAACGAAAACCCCCGTTAACACATATCCGTTCCCCAATCGCGACCCTAGGCCTAACCGGGAGCCTAACCCGAACCCGAAGTCCAACCCTTACCCTGAACCCTATGCCTCACCCGCAGCCGGAACCCAGAGGCCCACCCTAACGATAAGCCGCGCCATGCAACCCACACGCCCCCTAACACGTATCCGTACCCCAATCTCCACCGTAGGCCGCACCGGGAGCCTAACCCTAACCCTACATCCAAACATTACCCTGAAACCTAAGCCTCACCCGCAGCCTGAACCTGAGGCCTAACCTAGTGATAAGCCGCACCCTGGAACGCACACGAACCCTAACACTTATCCCTACCGCAATCTCCTCCATAGGCCTCACCGGGAGCCTAACCCTAACCCTAGCTCCAACCCAGACTCTGAACCCTAAACCTCACCCTCAGCCTGAACCCTGAGACCTACCCTAACCATAAGCCGCGCCCTGCAACGCACACGCCCCCTAACACGTATCTGTACCCCAATCTCCACCGAAGGACTCACAGGTAGACTAAACCTAACCCTCGCTCCAATCCTGACCCTGAACCCTAAGCCTCTCCCGCAGCCTGAACCATGAGGCCTACCCTAACGATCAGCCGTGGCCTTCAATGCACACGCCCCCTAACACGTATCCGTAACCCAAAGTCGACCCTAAGACTCAGCGAGAGCCTAACCCGAACTCTCGCTCCAACACTGGCCCGGAACTCGAAGCCTTAACGACAGCCTGAACTGGGGCCTACCCTAACGATAAGACGTGCCCAGCAACGAAAACGCCCCCTAACACATATCCGTACCCCAATCGCGACCCTAGGCCTCACTGGAAACCTAACCCTAACCCTAAGTCCAACCCTTACCCTGAAACCTAAGCCTCACCCACAGGCTGAACCCTGAGGCCTACCATAACGCTAAGCCGCGCCCTGCAACGCACATGCCCCCTAACACGTCTCCGTACCCCAATCTCCACCATAGGCCTCACCGCGAGACGAAACCTAACCTTAGCTCCAACCCTGACACTGAACACTAAGCCTCACGCGCAGCCTGAACCCTGATGCCTACCCTAACGATAAACCGCGCCCTGAAACGCACACGCGCCCTAACACGTACCCGTAACACAATCCCGACCATAGGCCTCACCGGGAGACTAACCATAACCCTAGCTCCAACCCTGACCATGAACACTAAGCCTCACCCGCAGCATGAACCCTGAGGCCTACCCTAACCATCAGGAATGCCCTGCAATGCGCACGCACCCTAACACGTATCCGTACCCCAATCTCCACCATAGGCCTCACCGGGAGACTACACCTAACCCTAGCTCCAACCCAGACCCTAAACACTAAACCTCATCCGCAGCCTGAACCCTGAGGCCTACCCTAAGGATAAGTCGCGCCCTGCAAAGCAAACGCCCCCTAACACGTATCCGTAACACAATCTCCACCCTAGGCCTCCCCGGGTGACTAAGCCTAACCCTAGCTCCAAAAATAACCCTGAACACTAAGCCTCACCCTCAGCGTGAACCCTGAGGTCTACCCTAATGTTAACCCGCGCCCCTCAACGCACACGTGCCCAAACACGTATCCGTACGCCAATCTCGACCCGAAGCCTCACCGGGAGCCTAACCCTAACCCTAGATCCAGCCCTGTCCTTAACACTAAGCCTACCCCGCAGCATGAACCCTGAGGCCTACCCTAATGATCAGCTGCGCACTGCAACACACACGCCCCCTAACACGTATCCGTACCCCAATCTCGACCCGAAGCCTCACCGGGAGCCTAACCCTTACCCTAGCTCCAACCCTGACTGTGAACACTAAGCCTCACCCGCAGCCTGAACCGTGAGGCCTACCCTAATGATAAGCAGCGCGGTGCAACGCACACGCCCCGAACACATATCCGTACCCTTATCTCGACCCAGCCCTCACCGGGAGCCTAATCCTAACCATAGCTACAACCCTGACCCTGAACCCTAAGCCTCACCCGAAGCCTGAACCCTGAGGCCTACTATAACGATAAGCCACGCCCTGCAACGCACACGCCCCCTAACACGTATCCATACCACAATCTCGACCCTAGGTCTCACCGGGAGCCGAACAATAACCCTAGCTCCAACCCTGACCCTGAACCCTAAGCCTCACCTGCAGACTGATCCCTGAGGCCTCCCCCAACGATAAACCACGCCATGAAAATCACAGGCCCCATAACATGTCTGCGTACCCCAATCTCGACCATAAGCGTCACCGGGAGCTGAACCCTAACCCTAGCTCCAACCCTGACCCTGAACCCTAAGCCTCACCTGCAGACTGAACCCAGAGCCCTACCCTAACGATAAGCCACGCCCTGCAATGCACATGCCCCCTAACACGTATCCGTAACCCAATTTAGACCCTAGGCCTGTGCCAGAGCCAAACCCTAACCCTAGGTCCAACTCAGACCGTGAATCCTAAGCCTCACCCGCAGCATGAACATTGAGGCCAACACTAACGATAAGCTGCGCCGTGCAACGCACACGCCCCCTAACACGAATCCGTACCCCAATCTCAACCCTAGGCCTCACTGGGAGATTAAACCTAACCTTACCTCCAACCATGACCCTGAACACTAAGCATCAGCCGAAGCCTGATCCCTGAGGCCTACCCTAACGATAAACCACGCCCTGCAACGCAAACGCACCCTAACACGTATCCATACCCGAATCTCGTCCCGAAGCTTCACCGGGACCCTAACCCTAGCCCTAGCTCGAACCCTGACCCTGAAACCTAAGCCTCAACTGCAGCCTGAACCTTGAGGCCTACCCTAACGATAAGTCGCGCCCTGCAACGCACATGCCCACTAACATGTATACTTACACCAATCTCGACCCTACACCTAACCGGGAGCCTAACCCTAACCCTAGCTCCAACCCTGACCCTAAACACTAAGCCTCACCTGCAGTGTGAACCTTGAGGCGTACCGTAACGATAAGCTGCGCCCTGCAACGCACACGGCCCATAACACGTATCCGTACCCCAATCTCGATCCGAAGCCTCACCGGGAGCCTAACCGTAACACTAGCTCCAACCCTGACCCTGAATCCTAAGCCTCACCCTCCGTCTGAATCATGAGGCCTACCCTAATGATAAAACGCGATATGCAAGGAATACGACCCCTAACACGTATCCGTACCCCAAACTGGAACCTATGCCTAACCGGGAGCCTAACCCTAACCCGAGCTCCAACCCTGACCCTGAAAACTAAGCCTCACCCGCAGCGTGAGCCCTGAGGCCTACCCTAATGATAAGCAGCGCCGTGCAACGCACACGCCCCCTAACACGTCCCCGTACCCTAATCTCGACCCTAGGCCTCACCGGGAGCCTAATCCTAACCCAAACTCCAACCGTGACCCTGAACACAAAGCATCACACAAAGCCTAAACCCTGAGGCGTATTATAACGATACGCCGTGCCCTGCAACGCACACACCCCCTAACACGTTTCCGTACCCCAATCTCGAACCTAGGCCTCAGCGGGAGCCGAACCTTAACCCTAGCTCCAACCCTGACCCTGAAACCTAAGCCTAACCGGAAGAATGAACCCTGAGTCATACCCTAACTATAAGCAGCGCCCTGCAACGCACACGCCCCCTAAAACGTATCCGTACACCAATCTCGACCCTAGGCCTCATGGGGAGCCTAAACCTAACCTTAGCTCCAAACCTGACACTGAAACCTCACCCGCAACCTGAACCCTGAGGCATACCGTACCGATAAGCCACGCCCTGCAACGCACACGCCCCCTAACACGTATCCGTACCCAAATCTCGAGCCTAAGCCTGAAAAGAAGCCTAACCCTAACCCTAGCTCCAACCCTGACCCTGAACCCTAAGCCTCAAAAGCAGCCTGAACCCTGAGGCCTTCCCTAACGATCAGCCGTGCCCTGAAACTCACACTACCCCTAACATATATCCGTACACCAATATCGACCCAAAGCCTCACCGGGAGCCTAACCCCAACCCGAGCTCCAACCCTGACCCTGAAAACTAAGCCTCATCCGCAAACTGAACCCGGAGTCTTACCGTAACCATAAGCCAGGCCCTTCAACGCACACGCCCCCTAACACGTATCCGTACCCCAAACTCGAACCGAAGCCTCACCGGGAGACTAACCATAACCCTAACTCCAACACTGACCCTGAAACATAAGCCTCACCCGCAGCGTGAGCCCTGAGGCCTACCCTAATGATAAGCAGCGCCATGCAACGCACACGCACCCTAACAGGTCCCCGTACCCTAATCTCGACCCTAGGCCTCACCGGGAGCCTAATTCTAACCCAAACTCCAACCGTGACCCTGAAAACAAAGCCTCACACAAAGCCTAAACCCTGAGGCGTATTGTAACCATACGCCGCGCCCTGCAACGCACACGCCCCGAACACATATCCCTACCCTTATCTCGACCCAGCCCTCACCGGGAGCCTAATCCTAACCGTAGCTACAACCCTGAACCTGAACCCTAAGCCTCACCCGAAGCCTGAACCCTGAGGCCTACTATAACGATAAGCCACGCCCTGCAACGCACACGCCCCCTAACACGTATCCATACCACAATCTCGACCCTAGGTCTCACCGGGAGCCGAACAATAACCCTAGCTCCAACCCTGACCCTGAACCCTAAGCCTCACCTGCAGACTGATCCCTGAGGCCTCCCCCAACGATAAACCACGCCATGCAAATCACAGGCCCCATAACATGTCTGCGTACCCCAATCTCAACCATAAGCGTCACCGGGAGCTGAACCCTAACACTAGCTCCAACCCTGACCCTGAACCCTAAGCCTCACCTGCAGACTGAACCCAGAGCCCTACCCTAACGATAAGCCACGCCCTGCAATGCACATGCCCCCTAACACGTATCCGTAACCCAATTTAGACCCTAGGCCTGTGCGAGAGCCAAACCCTAACCCTAGCTCCAACTCAGACCGTGAATCCTAAGCCTCACCCGCAGCATGAACATTGAGGGCAACACTAACGATAAGCTGCGCCGTGCAACGCACACGCCCCGTAACACGTATCCGTACCCCAAACTCGAACCAAAGCCTCACCGGGAGCCTAACCCTAACCCTAACTCCAACGCTGACCCTGACCCATAAGCCTCACCCGCAGCGTGAGCCCTGAGGCCTACCCTAATGATACGCAGCGCCGTGCAATGCACACGCACCCTAACACGTCGCCGTACCCTAATATCGACCCTAGGCCTCACTGGGAGCCTAATCCTAACCCTACCTCCAACCCTGACCCTGAACACAAAGCCTCAACAAAAGCCTGAACCCTGAGGTGTATTGTAACGATACGCCGCGCCCTGCAACGCACACGCCCCCTAACACGTTTCCGTACCCCAATCTCGAACCTAGACCTCAGCGGGAGCCGAACCTTAACCCTAGCACCAACCCTGACTCTGAAACCTAAGCCTAACCGGAAGAATAAACCCTGAGGCATACCCTAACTATAAGCAGCGCCCTGCAACGCACACGCCCCCTAAAACCTATCCATACCCCAAACTCGAACCTAGGCCTCACGGGGAGCCTAAACCTAACCTTAGCTCCAAACCTGACACTGAAACCTAAACCTCACCCGCAACCTGAACCCTGAGGCATACCGTAACGATAAGCCACTCCCTGCAACGCACACGCCCTCTAACACGTATCCGTACCCCAATCTCGAGCCTAAGCCTGACCAGAAGCCTAACCCTAACCCTAGCTCCAACCCTGACCCTGAACCCTAAGCCTCAACAGCAGCCTGAACCCTGAGGCCTTCCCTAACGATCAGCCGCGCCCTGAAACTCACACGACCCCTAACATATATCCGTACCCCAATATCGACCCAAAGCCTCTCCGGGAGCCTAACCCTAACCCTAGCTCAAACCCTGACCCTGAACAATAAGCCTCACCAGCAACCCGATACTTGAGGCCTACCCTAACGATAAGCAGCGCCGTGCAACGCACACGCACCCTAACACGTCGCCGTACCCTAATCTCGACCCTAGGCCTCACCGGGAGCCTAATCCTAACCCTACCTCCAACCCTGACCCTGAACACAAAGCCTCACCCAAAGCCTAAACCCTGAGGCGTATTGTAACGATACGCCGCGCCCTGCCACGCACATGCCCCCTAACACGTTTCCGTACCCCAATCTCGATCCGAAGCCTCACCGGGAGCCTAACCGTAACACTAGCTCCAACCCTCACCCTGAAACCTAAGCCTCACCCGCCGTCTGTACCCTGAGGCCTACCCTAATGATAAGCTGGGCTCTGCAAGGAATACACCCCCTATCCCGTATGCATACCCCAATCTCGACCCTAGGTATCACCAGGAGGCTAACCGTAACCCGAGCTCCAACGCTGACCCTGAAAACTAAGCCTCATCCTCAGCCTGAACCCTAAGGCCTACTCTCACGATAAGCCACGCCATGCAACTCACACGACCCGATACAGGTATCAGTACCCCAATCTCGAACCTAGGCCTCAACGGGAGCCTAACCCTAACCCTAGATCCAGCCCTGTCCTTAACACTAAGCCTCACCCGCAGCATGAAACCTGAGTCCTTCCCTAATGATCAGCTGCGCACTGCAACACACACGCCCCCTAACACGTATCCATAACCCAATCTCGACCCGAAGCCTCACCGGGAGCCTAACCCTAACCCTAGCTCCAACCCTTACCCTGAATACGAATCCTCATCTGTAGCCTGAACCCCGAGGCCTACCCTAACAATAAGCTGCGCCCTGCAACGCACATGCCCCCTAACACATATCCGTACCCCAATCTCGACCCTAGTCCTCAACGGGAGCCTAACCCTAACCCTAACTCCAACCCTTACCCTGAAACCTAAGCCTCACCCGCAGCCTGAACCCTGAGGCCTACCCTAACGATAAGCCGCGCCCTGCAACGCCACACCCCCTAACACGTATCCGTACCCCAATCTCTACCCGAAAGCTCATAGGGAGCCTAACCCAAACCATAGCTCCAATCCTGACCCTGAACACTAAGCCTCACCGGCAGCCTGAACTCTGAGGCCTAGCATAACGATAAGCCGCGCCGTGCAACGCACACGCCAACTAACACGTGTCCGTACCCCAATCTCGATCCTAGGCCTCACCCGAAGCCTAAACCTAACCTTAGCTCCAAATCTGACACTGAATCCTAAGCCTCACCCGCAGCCTGAACCCTGAGGCCAACACTAAATATAAGCTGCGCCGTGCAACGCACACGCCCCAGAACACGTATCCGTACCCCAATCTCCACCCTAGGCCTCACTGGGATATTAATCCTAACATTAGCTCCAACCATGACCCTGAACCCTAAGCCTCAGCCGAAGACTGATCCCTGTGGCCTACCCTAACGATTAGCCTCGCCCTGCAACGCACACCCACCCTAACACGTATCCATACCCGAATCTCGACCCGAAGCCTCACCGTGAGCCTAACCCTAACCCTAGCTCCAACCCTGACCCTGAAACCTAAGCCTCACCTGCAGCCTGAACCCTGAGGTCTACCCAAACGATCAGCCACACACTACAACACCCACGCCCGCTAACACGTATCCGTTCCCCAATCTTGACCCTAGAACTCACCGGGAGCCTAAAACTAAACCTAGATCCAACCATGACTCTGAAACCTAAGCCTCACCCTCAGCCTGAACCCTGAGGTCTACCCTAACGATCAGCCGCGCCCTGCAACACACAGGCCCCCTAATACGTATCCATACCCCAATCTCGACCCGAAGCCTCACCGGGAGCCAAACCCTAACCCTAGCTCCAATCCTGACCCTGAACACTCAGCCTCACCCGCAGCCTGAACCCTGAGGCCTACCATAACGATAAGCCGTACCCTGCAACGCACACGCCAACTAACACGTATCCGTACACCAATCTCAAAACTAGGCCTCACCCGAAGCGTAAACCTAACCTTAGCTCCAAATCTGACCCTGAATCCTAAGCCTCACCCGCAGCCTGAACCCTGAGGCCTAACCTAACTTTAAGCGGCGCCCGGCAACACACACGCCCCGTAACAGGTATCCGTACCCCAATCTCGACCCTCGGTCTCACTGGGAGCCTAACCCTAACCCGAGCTCCAACCCTGACCCTGAACACTATGCCTCACCCGCAGTCTGAGCCCTGAAGACTACCCTAACGACAAGCCACGCGGTGCAACGCACACGCCCCCTTACACGTATCCGTACCCCAATCTCGAGCCTAGGCCTCACCGGGAGCCTAACGCTAACCCTAGCTCCATCCCTGTCCCTGAAACCTAAGCCTAACCGGAAGACCGAAGCCTGAGGCCTATCCTAACTATAAGCCATGCCCTGCAACGCACACGCCCCCTAACACGTATCCGGACCTCAATCTTGACAAGAAGCCTCACCGGGAGCCTAAATCTAACCCTAGCTCAACCCTGACCCTGAACCCTAAGCCTCACCTGCAGCCTGAACCCTGAGCCCTACCCTAACGATCAGTCGTGCCCTGCAATGCACACGCCCCCTAACACGTATCCGTACTCCAAACTCGACCCTAGGCCTAAGAGAGAGCATAAACCTAACCCTAGCTCCAATCCTGACCCTGAACCCTAAGCCTCACACACAGCCTGAACCCTGAGGCCTACCGTAACGATAAGCTGCGCCCTGCAACGAAAAACCCCCTAACACATATCCGTACCCCAATCGCGACCATAGGCCACACCGGAAGCCTAACCCTAACCCTAAGTCCAACCCTGACCCTGAACTCTAAGCCTCACCCGCAGCCTGACACTGAGGCCTACCCTAACGCTAAGCCGTGCCCCGCAACGCACATGCCCCCTAACACGTGTCCGTACCCCAATCTCCACCACAGGCCTCACTGCGAGACGAAACCTAACCCTAGGTCCAAACCTGACACTGAACACTAAGCCTCACCTGCAGCCTGAACCCTGATGCCTACCCTAACGATAAACCGCGCCCTGAAACGCACACGTGCCCTAACATGTACCCGTACCACAATCCCGACCATAGGCCTCACCGGGAGACTAACCATAACCCTAGCTCCAACCCTGACCATGAACACTAAGCCTCACCCGCAGCATGAACCCTGAGGCCTACCCTAACCATCAGGCACGCCCTGCAACCCACACGCACCCTAACACGTATCTGTACCCCAATCTCCACCATAGGCCTCACCGGGAGACTACACCTAACCCTAGCTCCAACCCAGACCCTAAACCCTAAACCTCACCCGCGGCCTGAACCCTGAGACCTACCCTAACAATAAGCCGCGCCCTGAAACGCACACGCCCCCTAACAAGTATCAGTACCCCAATCTCCACCGAAGGCCTCACCGGGAGACTAAACCTAACCCTAGCTCCAACACTGACCCTGAACCCTAAGCCTCAACCACAGCCTGATCCCTAAGGCCTATCCTAAGGATAAGCCGGGCCCTGAAACGCACCAACCCCTAACACGTATCCGTACCACAATCTCCACCCCAGGCCTCACCGGGAGCCTAACCCTAACCCTAGCTCCAACCCTGACCTTGACCCCTAAGCCTCACGCGCAGCCTGAACCCTGAGGCCTACCCTAACGATCAGCAGCGCCCTGCAATGCACATGCCCCCTAACACGTATCCATTCCACAATCTCGACCCAGGCCTCACCAGGACCCTAACCCTAACCCTAGCTCCAACTCTGACCCTGAACCCTAAGTCTCACCCGCAGCCTGAACCCCGAGGGCTACCCTAACGCTAAGCCGTGCCCTGCCATGCACACGCTCCCTAACACGTATCCGTACTCCAAACTCGACCCTAGGCCTCAGCAAGAGACGAACCGTAACCCTAGCTCCAATCCTGACCCTGAACCCTAAGCCTCACCCACAGCCTGAACCCTGAGGCCTATGCTAACGATAAGCCGCGCCCTGCAACGAAAACCCCCGTTAACACATATCCATACCCCAATCGCGACCCTAGGCCTAACCGGGAGCCTAACCCTAACCCGAAGTCCAACCCTTACCCTGAACCCTATGCCTCACCCGCAGCCGGAACCCAGAGGCCCACCCTAACGATAAGCCGCGCCATGCAACCCACACGCCCCCTAACACGTATCCGTACCCCAATCGCGACCCTAGGCCTCACTGGAAACCTAACCCTAACCCTAAGTCCAACCCTTACCCTGAAACCTAAGCCTCACCCACAGGCTGAACCCTGAGGCGTACCATAACGCTAAGCCGCGCCCTGCAACGCACATGCCCCCTAACACGTGTCCGTACCCCAATCTCCACCATAGGCCTCACCGCGAGACGAAACCTAACCTTAGCTCCAACCCTGACACTGAACACTAAGCCTCACGCGCAGCCTGAACCCTGATGCCTACCCTAACGATAAACCGCGCCCTGAAACGCACACGCGCCCTAACACGTACCCGTAACACAATCCCGACCATAGGCCTCACCGGGAGACTAACCATAAGCCTAGCTCCAACCCTGACCATGAACACTAAGCCTCACCCGCAGCATGAACCCTGAGGCCTACCCTAACCATCAGGAATGCCCTGCAATGCACACGCACCCTAACACGTATCCGTACCCCAATCTCCACCATAGGCCTCACCGGGAGACTACACCTAACCCTAGCTCCAACCCAGACCCTAAACACTAAACCTCATCCGCAGCCTGAACCCTGAGGCCTACCCTAAGGATAAGTCACGCCCTGCAAAGCAAACGCCCCCTAACACGTATCCGTAACACAATCTCCACCCTAGGCCTCCCCGGGTGACTAAGCCTAACCCTAGCTCCAAAAATAACCCTGAACACTAAGCCTCACCCTCAGCGTGAACCCTGAGGTCTACCCTAATGTTAACCCGCGCCCCTCAACGCACACGCGCCCAAACACATATCCGTACCCAAATCTCGACACGAACCCTCACCGGGAGCCTAACCCTAACCCTAGATCCAGCCCTGTCCTTAACACTAAGCCTACCCCGCAGCATGAACCCTGAGGCCTACCCTAATGATCAGCTGCGCACTGCAAGACACACGCCCCCTAACACGTATCCGTTCCCCAATCTCGACCCAAAACCTCACTGGGTGCCTTATCCTAACCCTAGCTAAAACCCTGACCCTTTAAACTAAGCCTCACCCACAGCTTCAAACCTGAAGACTACCCTAACGATAAGTCACGCCCTGCAACGCACACGCCCCTTAACACGTATCCGTACCCCAATGTCGATCCGAAGCCTCACCGAGAGCCTAACCCTAACACGAGATCCAACCATGACTCTGAAACCTAAGCCTCACCCTCAGCCTGAACCCTGAGGTCTACCCTAACGATCAGCCGCACACTGCAACACCCACGCCCCCTAACACGTATCCGTTCCTCAATCTTGACCCTAAACCTCACTGGGAGCCTAACCCGAATCCTACCTAAAACCCTGACCATTTAACCTAAGCCTCACCCACAGCCTCAACCCTGAGGACTACAATAACGATAAGTCGTGCCCTGCAACGCACACGACCCCTAACACGTATCCGTACCCCAATCTCGAACCTAGGCCTCAGCGGGTGCCTAACCCTAACCCTAGCTTCAACCCTGACCCTGAACCCGAAGCCTCACCCGCAGTCTGAACCCTGAGGCCTAGCCTAACGATAAGCCGCGCTCTGCAAGTAATACGCCCCCTAACACGTATCCGTACCCCAAACTCGACCCTAGGCCTCACCGGGACCCTAACCCTAACCCGAGCTCCAACCCTGACCCTGAAACCTAAGCCTCATCCGCAAACTGAACCCGGAGTCTTACCGTAACGATAAGCCACGCACTTCAACGCACACGCCCCCTAACACATATCCGTACCCCAAACTCGAACCGAAGCCTCATCGGGAGCCGAACCATAACCCTAACTCCAACACTGACCCTGAAACATAAGCCTCACCCGCAGCGTGAGCCCTGAGGCCTACCCTAATGATAAGCAGCGCGGTGCAATGCACACGCCCCCTAACACGTCCCTGTACCCTAATCTCGACCCTAGGCCTCACCGGGAGCCTAATCCTAACCCTAGCTCCAACCCTGACCCTGAACACAAAGCCTCACCCAAAGCCTGAACCCTGAGGCGTATTATAACGATAAGCCACGCCCTGCAACGCACACGCCCCCTAACACGTTTCCGTACCCCAATCCCGACCGTAAGCCTCACCGGGAGCGTAAATCTAACCCTAACTCCAACCATGACCCTGAACCCGAAGCCTCACCCGCAGCCTGAACCCTGAGGCCTACCCTAAGGATAAGTCGCGCCCTGCAAAGCAAACGCCCCCTAACACGTATCCGTACCACAATCTCCACCCTAGGCCTCCCCGGTTGACTAACCCTAACTTTAGCTCCAAAAATAACCCTGAACAGTAAGCCTCACCCTCAGGCTGAACCCTGAGGTCTACCCTAATGTTTACCCGTGCCCCTCAACGCACACGCGCCCAAACACATATCCGTACCCCAATCTCGACCTGAAGCCTGACCGGGAGCCTAACCCTAACCCTAGATCCAGCCCTGTCCTTAACACTAAGCCTCACCCGCAGCATGAAACCTGAGGCCTACCCCAATGATCAGCTGCGCACTGCAACACACATGCCCCCTAACACGTATCCGTACCCCAATCTCGACCCGAAGCTTCACCGGGATCCTAACCCTAACCCTAGCTCCAACCCTTACCCTGAATACGAATCCTCATCTGTAGCGTGAACCCCGAGGCCTACCCTAACAATAAGCTGCGCCCTGCAACGCACATGCCCCCTAACACATATCCGTACCCCAATCTCGACCCTAGTCCTCAACGGGAGCCTAACCCTAACCCTAACTCCAACCCTTACCCTGAAACCTAAGCCTCACCCGCAGCCTGAACCCTGAGGCCTACCCTAACGATAAGCCGCGCCCTGCAACGCCACATCCCCTAACACGTATCCGTACCCCAATCTCTACCCGAAAGCTCATAGGGAGCCTAACCCAAACCCTAGCTCCAATCCTGACCCTGAACACTAAGCCTCACCCGCAGCCTGAACCCTGAGGCCTACCATAACGATAAGCCGCGCCGTGCAACGCACACGCCAACTAACACGTGTCCGTACCCCAATCTCGATCCTAGGCCTCACCCGAAGCCTAAACCTAACCTTAGCTCCAAATCTGACACTGAATCCTAAGCCTCACCCGCAGCCTGAACCCTGAGGCCAACACTAAATATAAGCTGCGCCGTGCAACGCACACGCCCCAGAACACGTATCCGTACCCCAATCTCCACCCTAGGCCTCACTGGGATATTAAACCTAACATTAGCTCCAACCATGACCCTGAACCCTAAGCCTCAGCCGAAGACTGATCCCTGTGGCCTACCCTAACGATTAGCCTCGCCCTGCAACGCACACCCACCCTAACACGTATCCATACCCGAATCTCGACCCGAAGCCTCACCGTGAGCCTAACCCTAACCCTAGCTCCAACCCTGACCCTGAAACCTAAGCCTCACCTGCAGCCTGAACCCTGAGGTCTACCCAAACGATCAGCCACACACTACAACACCCACGCCCGCTAACACGTATCCGTTCCCCAATCTTGACCCTAGAACTCACCGGGAGCCTAAAACTAAACCTAGATCCAACCCTGACCTGAACCCTAAGCCTCACCCGCAGCATGAACCCTGAGGCCTACCCTAACGATCAGCCGCGCCCTGCAACACACAGGCCCCCTAATACGTATCCATACCCCAATCTCGACCCGAAGCCTCACCGGGAGCCAAACCCTAACCCTAGCTCCAATCCTGACCCTGAACACTCAGCCTCACCCGCAGCCTGAACCCTGAGGCCTAACCTAACTTTAAGCGGCGCCCGGCAACACACACGCCCCGTAACAGGTATCCGTACCCCAATCTCGACCCTCGGTCTCACTGGGAGCCTAACCCTAACCCGAGCTCCAACCCTGACCCTGAACACTATGCCTCACCCGCAGTCTGAGCCCTGAAGACTACCCTAACGACAAGCCACGCGGTGCAACGCACACGCCCCCTTACACGTATCCGTACCCCAATCTCGAGCCTAGGCCTCACCGGGAGCCTAACGCTAACCCTAGCTCCATCCCTGTCCCTGAAACCTAAGCCTAACCGGAAGACCGAAGCCTGAGGCCTATCCTAACTATAAGCCATGCCCTGCAACGCACACGCCCCCTAACACGTATCCGGACCTCAATCTTGACAAGAAGCCTCACCGGGAGCCTAAATCTAACCCTAGCTCAACCCTGACCCTGAACCCTAAGCCTCACCTGCAGCCTGAACCCTGAGCCCTACCCTAACGATCAGTCGTGCCCTGCAATGCACACGCCCCCTAACACGTATCCGTACTCCAAACTCGACCCTAGGCCTAAGAGAGAGCATAAACCTAACCCTAGCTCCAATCCTGACCCTGAACCCTAAGCCTCACACACAGCCTGAACCCTGAGGCCTACCGTAACGATAAGCTGCGCCCTGCAACGAAAAACCCCCTAACACATATCCGTACACCAATCGCGACCCTAGGCCACACCGGAAGCCTAACCCTAACCCTAAGTCCAACCCTGACCCTGAACTCTAAGCCTCACCCGCAGCCTGACACTGAGGCCTACCCTAACGCTAAGCCATGCCCCGCAACGCACATGCCCCCTAACACGTGTCCGTACCGCAATCTCCACCACAGGCCTCACTGCGAGACGAAACCTAACCCTAGGTCCAACCCTGACACTGAACACTAAGCCTCACCTGCAGCCTGAACCCTGATGCCTACCCTAACGATAAACCGCGCCCTGAAACGCACACGTGCCCTAACATGTACCCGTACCACAATCCCGACCATAGGCCTCACCGGGAGACTAACCATAACCCTAGCTCCAACCCTGACCATGAACACTAAGCCTCACCCGCAGCATGAACCCTGAGGCCTACCCTAACCATCAGGCACGCCCTGCAACCCACACGCACCCTAACACGTATCCGTACCCCAATCTCCACCATAGGCCTCACCGGGAGACTACACCTAACCCTAGCTCCAACCCAGACCCTAAACCCTAAACCTCACCCGCGGACTGAACCCTGAGGCCTACCCTAACAATAAGCCGCGCCCTGAAAAGCACACGCCCCCTAACAAGTATCAGTACCCCAATCTCCACCGAAGGCCTCACCGGGAGACTAAACCTAACCCTAGCTCCAACACTGACCCTGAACCCTAAGCCTCAACCACAGCCTGATCCCTAAGGCCTATCCTAAGGATAAGCCGGGCCCTGAAACGCACCAACCCCTAACACGTATCCGTACCACAATCTCCACCCCAGGCCTCACCGGGAGCCTAACCCTAACCCTAGCTCCAACCCTGACCTTGACCCCTAAGCCTCACGCGCAGCCTGAACCCTGAGGCCTACCCTAACGATCAGCAGCGCCCTGCAATGCACATGCCCCCTAACACGTATCCATTCCACAATCTCGACCCAGGCCTCACCAGGACCCTAACCCTAACCCTAGCTCCAACTCTGACCCTGAACCCTAAGTCTCACCCGCAGCCTGAACCCCGAGGGCTACCCTAACGCTAAGCTGTGCCCTGCCATGCACACGCTCCCTAACACGTATCCGTACTCCAAACTCGACCCTAGGCCTCAGCAAGAGACGAACCGTAACCCTAGCTCCAATCCTGACCCTGAACCCTAAGCCTCACCCACAGCCTGAACCCTGAGGCCTATGCTAACGATAAGCCGCGCCCTGCAACGAAAACCCCCGTTAACACATATCCATACCCCAATCGCGACCCTAGGCCTAACCGGGAGCCTAACCCTAACCCGAAGTCCAACCCTTACCTTGAACCCTATGCCTCACCTGCAGCCGGAACCCAGAGGCCCACCCTAACGATAAGCCGCGCCATGCAACCCACACGCCCCCTAACACGTATCCATACCCCAATCTCCACCGTAGGCCGCACCGGGAGCCTAACCCTAACCCTACATCCAAACATTACCCTGAAACCTAAGCCTCACCCGCAGCCTGAACCTGAGGCCTAACCTAGTGATAAGCCGCACCCTGGAACGCACACGAACCCTAACACTTATCCCTACCACAATCTCCTCCATAGGCCTCACCGGGAGCCTAACCCTAACCCTAGCTCCAACCCAGACTCTGAACCCTAAACCTCACCCTCAGCCTGAACCCTGAGACCTACCCTAACCATAAGCCACGCCCTGCAACGCACACGCCCCCTAACACGTATCTGTACCCCAATCTCCACCGAAGGACTCACAGGTAGACTAAACCTAACCCTCGCTCCAATCCTGACCCTGAACCCTAAGCCTCTCCCGCAGCCTGAACCATGAGGCCTACCCTAACGATCAGCCGTGCCCTTCAATGCACACGCCCCCTAACACCTATCCGTAACCCAATGTCGACCCTAAGACTCAGCGAGAGCCTAACACGAACTCTCGCTTCAACACTGGCCCGGAACTCGAAGCCTTACCGACAGCCTGAACTGGGGCCTACCCTAACGATAAGACGTGCCCAGCAACGAAAACGCCCCCTTACACATATCCGTACCCCAATCGCAACCCTAGGCCTCACTGGAAACCTAACCCTAACCCTAAGTCCAACCCTTACCCTGAAACCTAAGCCTCACCCACAGGCTGAACCCTGAGGCCTACCATAACGCTAAGCCGCGCCCTGCAACGCACATGCCCCCTAACACGTGTCCGTACCCCAATCTCCACCATAGGCCTCACCGCGAGACGAAACCTAACCTTAGCTCCAACCCTGACACTGAACACTAAGCCTCACGCGCAGCCTGAACCCTGATGCCTACCCTAACGATAAACCGCGTCCTGAAACGCACACGCGCCCTAACACGTACCCGTAACACAATCCCGACCATAGGCCTCACCGGGAGACTAACCATAAGCCTAGCTCCAACCCTGACCATGAACACTAAGTCTCACCCGCAGCATGAACCCTGAGGCCTACCCTAACCATCAGGAACGCCCTGCAATGCACACGCACCCTAACACGTATCCGTACCCCAATCTCCACCATAGGCCTCACCGGGAGACTACACCTAACCCTAGCTCCAACCCAGACCCTAAACACTAAACCTCATCCGCAGCCTGAACCCTGAGGCCTACCCTAAGGATAAGTCACGCCCTGCAAAGCAAACGCCCCCTAACACGTATCCGTAACACAATCTCCACCCTAGGCCTCCCCGGGTGACTAAGCCTAACCCTAGCTCCAAAAATAACCCTGAACACTAAGCCTCACCCTCAGCGTGAACCCTGAGGTCTACCCTAATGTTAACCCGCGCCCCTCAACGCACACGCGCCCAAACACATATCCGTACCCAAATCTCGACACGAACCCTCACCGGGAGCCTAACCCTAACCCTAGATCCAGCCCTGTCCTTAACACTAAGCCTACCCCGCAGCATGAACCCTGAGGCCTACCCTAATGATCAGCTGCGCACTGCAAGACACACGCCCCCTAACACGTATCCGTTCCCCAATCTCGACCCAAAACCTCACTGGGTGCCTTATCCTAACCCTAGCTAAAACCCTGACCCTTTAAACTAAGCCTCACCCACAGCTTCAAACCTGAAGACTACCCTAACGATAAGTCACGCCCTGCAACGCACACGCCCCTTAACACGTATCCGTACCCCAATGTCGATCCGAAGCCTCACCGGGAGCCTAACCCTAACACGAGATCCAACCATGACTCTGAAACCTAAGCCTCACCCTCAGCCTGAACCCTGAGGTCTACCCTAACGATCAGCCGCACACTGCAACACCCACGCCCCCTAACACGTATCCGTTCCTCAATCTTGACCCTAAACCTCACTGGGAGCCTAACCCCAATCCTACCTAAAACCCTGACCATTTAACCTAAGCCTCACCCACAGCCTCAACCCTGAGGACTACAATAACGATAAGTCGTGCCCTGCAACGCACACGACCCCTAACACGTATCCGTACCCCAATCTCGAACCTAGGCCTCAGCGGGTGCCTAACCCTAACCCTAGCTTCAACCCTGACCCTGAACCCGAAGCCTCACCCGCAGTCTGAACCCTGAGGCCTAGCCTAACGATAAGCCGCGCTCTGCAAGTAATACGCCCCCTAACACGTATCCGTACCCCAAACTCGACCCTAGGCCTCACCGGGACCCTAACCCTAACCCGAGCTCCAACCCTGACCCTGAAACCTAAGCCTCATCCGCAAACTGAACCCGGAGTCTTACCGTAACGATAAGCCACGCACTTCAACGCACACGCCCCCTAACACATATCCGTACCCCAAACTCGAACCGAAGCCTCATCGGGAGCCTAACCATAACCCTAACTCCAACACTGACCCTGAAACATAAGCCTCACCCGCAGCGTGAGCCCTGAGGCCTACCCTAATGATAAGCAGCGCGGTGCAATGCACACGCCCCCTAACACGTCCCTGTACCCTAATCTCGACCCTAGGCCTCACCGGGAGCCTAATCCTAACCCTAGCTCCAACCCTGACCCTGAACACAAAGCCTCACCCAAAGCCTGAACCCTGAGGCGTATTATAACGATAAGCCACGCCCTGCAACGCACACGCCCCCTAACACGTTTCCGTACCCCAATCCCGACCGTAAGCCTCACCGGGAGCGTAAATCTAACCCTAACTCCAACCATGACCCTGAACCCGAAGCCTCACCCGCAGCCTGAACCCTGAGGCCTACCCTAAGGATAAGTCGCGCCCTGCAAAGCAAACGCCCCCTAACACGTATCCGTACCACAATCTCCACCCTAGGCCTCCCCGGTTGACTAACCCTAACTTTAGCTCCAAAAATAACCCTGAACAGTAAGCCTCACCCTCAGGCTGAACCCTGAGGTCTACCCTAATGTTTACCCGCGCCCCTCAACGCACACGCGCCCAAACACATATCCGTACCCCAATCTCGACCTGAAGCCTGACCGGGAGCCTAACCCTAACCCTAGATCCAGCCCTGTCCTTAACACTAAGCCTCACCCGCAGCATGAAACCTGAGGCCTACCCCAATGATCAGCTGCGCACTGCAACACACATGCCCCCTAACACGTATCCGTACCCCAATCTCGACCCGAAGCCTCACCGGGATCCTAACCCTAACCCTAGCTCCAACCCTTACCCTGAATACGAATCCTCATCTGTAGCGTGAACCCCGAGGCCTACCCTAACAATAAGCTGCGCCCTGCAACGCACATGCCCCCTAACACATATCCGTACCCCAATCTCGACCCTAGTCCTCAACGGGAGCCTAACCCTAACCCTAACTCCAACCCTTACCCTGAAACCTAAGCCTCACCCGCAGCCTGAACCCTGAGGCCTACCCTAACGATAAGCCGCGCCCTGCAACGCCACATCCCCTAACACGTATCCGTACCCCAATCTCTACCCGAAAGCTCATAGGGAGCCTAACCCAAACCCTAGCTCCAATCCTGACCCTGAACACTAAGCCTCACCCGCAGCCTGAACCCTGAGGCCTACCATAACGATAAGCCGCGCCGTGCAACGCACACGCCAACTAACACGTGTCCGTACCCCAATCTCGATCCTAGGCCTCACCCGAAGCCTAAACCTAACCTTAGCTCCAAATCTGACACTGAATCCTAAGCCTCACCCGCAGCCTGAACCCTGAGGCCAACACTAAATATAAGCTGCGCCGTGCAACGCACACGCCCCAGAACACGTATCCGTACCCCAATCTCCACCCTAGGCCTCACTGGGATATTAAACCTAACATTAGCTCCAACCATGACCCTGAACCCTAAGCCTCAGCCGAAGACTGATCCCTGTGGCCTACCCTAACGATTAGCCTCGCCCTGCAACGCACACCCACCCTAACACGTATCCATACCCGAATCTCGACCCGAAGCCTCACCGTGAGCCTAACCCTAACCCTAGCTCCAACCCTGACCCTGAAACCTAAGCCTCACCTGCAGCCTGAACCCTGAGGTCTACCCAAACGATCAGCCACACACTACAACACCCACGCCCGCTAACACGTATCCGTTCCCCAATCTTGACCCTAGAACTCACCGGGAGCCTAAAACTAAACCTAGATCCAACCCTGACCTGAACCCTAAACCTCACCCGCAGCATGAACCCTGAGGCCTACCCTAACGATCAGCCGCGCCCTGCAACACACAGGCCCCCTAATACGTATCCATACCCCAATCTCGACCCGAAGCCTCACCGGGAGCCAAACCCTAACCCTAGCTCCAATCCTGACCCTGAACACTCAGCCTCACCCGCAGCCTGAACCCTGAGGCCTAACCTAACTTTAAGCGGCGCCCGGCAACACACACGCCCCGTAACAGGTATCCGTACCCCAATCTCGACCCTCGGTCTCACTGGGAGCCTAACCCTAACCCGAGCTCCAACCCTGACCCTGAACACTATGCCTCACCCGCAGTCTGAGCCCTGAAGACTACCCTAACGACAAGCCACGCGGTGCAACGCACACGCCCCCTTACACGTATCCGTACCCCAATCTCGAGCCTAGGCCTCACCGGGAGCCTAACGCTAACCCTAGCTCCATCCCTGTCCCTGAAACCTAAGCCTAACCGGAAGACCGAAGCCTGAGGCCTATCCTAACTATAAGCCATGCCCTGCAACGCACACGCCCCCTAACACGTATCCGGACCTCAATCTTGACAAGAAGCCTCACCGTGAGCCTAAATCTAACCCTAGCTCAACCCTGACCCTGAACCCTAAGCCTCACCTGCAGCCTGAACCCTGAGCCCTACCCTAACGATCAGTCGTGCCCTGCAATGCACACGCCCCCTAACACGTATCCGTACTCCAAACTCGACCCTAGGCCTAAGAGAGAGCATAAACCTAACCCTAGCTCCAATCCTGACCCTGAACCCTAAGCCTCACACACAGCCTGAACCCTGAGGCCTACCGTAACGATAAGCTGCGCCCTGCAACGAAAAACCCCCTAACACATATCCGTACCCCAATCGCGACCATAGGCCACACCGGAAGCCTAACCCTAACCCTAAGTCCAACCCTGACCCTGAACTCTAAGCCTCACCCGCAGCCTGACACTGAGGCCTACCCTAACGCTAAGCCATGCCCCGCAACGCACATGCCCCCTAACACGTGTCCGTACCGCAATCTCCACCACAGGCCTCACTGCGAGACGAAACCTAACCCTAGGTCCAACCCTGACACTGAACACTAAGCCTCACCTGCAGCCTGAACCCTGATGCCTACCCTAACGATAAACCGCGCCCTGAAACGCACACGTGCCCTAACATGTACCCGTACCACAATCCCGACCATAGGCCTCACCGGGAGACTAACCATAACCCTAGCTCCAACCCTGACCATGAACACTAAGCCTCACCCGCAGCATGAACCCTGAGGCCTACCCTAACCATCAGGCACGCCCTGCAACCCACACGCACCCTAACACGTATCCGTACCCCAATCTCCACCATAGGCCTCACCGGGAGACTACACCTAACCCTAGCTCCAACCCAGACCCTAAACCCTAAACCTCACCCGCGGCCTGAACCCTGAGACCTACCCTAACAATAAGCCGCGCCCTGAAAAGCACACGCCCCCTAACAAGTATCAGTACCCCAATCTCCACCGAAGGCCTCACCGGGAGACTAAACCTAACCCTAGCTCCAACACTGACCCTCAACACTAAGCCTCAACCACAGCCTGATCCCTAAGGCCTATCCTAAGGATAAGCCGGGCCCTGAAACGCACCAACCCCTAACACGTATCCGTACCACAATCTCCACCCCAGGCCTCACCGGGAGCCTAACCCTAACCCTAGCTCCAACCCTGACCTTGACCCCTAAGCCTCACGCGCAGCCTGAACCCTGAGGCCTACCCTAACGATCAGCAGCGCCCTGCAATGCACATGCCCCCTAACACGTATCCATTCCACAATCTCGACCCAGGCCTCACCAGGAGCCTAACCCTAACCCTAGCTCCAACTCTGACCCTGAACCCTAAGTTTCACCCGCAGCCTGAACCCCGAGGGCTACCCTAACGCTAAGCCGTGCCCTGCCATGCACACGCTCCCTAACACGTATCCGTACTCCAAACTCGACCCTAGGCCTCTGCAAGAGACGAACCGTAACCCTAGCTCCAATCCTGACCCTGAACCCTAAGCCTCACCCACAGCCTGAACCCTGAGGCCTATGCTAACGATAAGCCGCGCCCTGCAACGAAAACCCCCGTTAACAAATATCCGTACCCCAATCGCGACCCTAGGCCTAACCGGGAGCCTAACCCTAACCCGAAGTCCAACCCTTACCCTGAACCCTATGCCTCACCTGCAGCCGGAACCCAGAGGCCCACCCTAACGATAAGCCGCGCCATGCAACCCACACGCCCCCTAACACGTATCCGTACCCCAATCTCCACCGTAGGCCGCACCGGGAGCCTAACCCTAACCCTACATCCAAACATTACCCTGAAACCTAAGCCTCACCCGCAGCCTGAACCTGAGGCCTAACCTAGTGATAAGCCGCACCCTGGAACGCACACGAACCCTAACACTTATCCCTACCGCAATCTCCTCCATAGGCCTCACCGGGAGCCTAACCCTAACCCTAGCTCCAACCCAGACTCTGAACCCTAAACCTCACCCTCAGCCTGAACCCTGAGACCTACCCTAACCATAAGCCGCGCCCTGCAACGCACACGCCCCCTAACACGTATCTGTACCCCAATCTCCACCGAAGGACTCACAGGTAGACTAAACCTAACCCTCGCTCCAATCCTGACCCTGAACCCTAAGCCTCTCCCGCAGCCTGAACCATGAGGCCTACCCTAACGATCAGCCGTGCCCTTCAATGCACACGCCCCCTAACACGTATCCGTAACCCAATGTCGACCCTAAGACTCAGCGAGAGCCTAACCCGAACTCTCGCTCCAACACTGGCCTGGAACTCGAAGCCTTACCGACAGCCTGAACTGGGGCCTACCCTAACGATAAGACGTGCCCAGCAACGAAAACGCCCCCTTACACATATCCGTACCCCAATCGCAACCCTAGGCCTCACTGGAAACCTAACCCTAACCCTAAGTCCAACCCTTACCCTGAAACCTAAGCCTCACCCACAGGCTGAACCCTGAGGCCTACCATAACGCTAAGCCGCGCCCTGCAACGCACATGCCCCCTAACACGTGTCCGTACCCCAATCTCCACCATAGGCCTCACCGCGAGACGAAACCTAACCTTAGCTCCAACCCTGACACTGAACACTAAGCCTCACGCGCAGCCTGAACCCTGATGCCTACCCTAACGATAAACCGCGCCCTGAAACGCACACGCGCCCTAACACGTACCCGTAACACAATCCCGACCATAGGCCTCACCGGGAGACTAACCATAAGCCTAGCTCCAACCCTGACCATGAACACTAAGCCTCACCCGCAGCATGAACCCTGAGGCCTACCCTAACCATCAGGAACGCCCTGCAATGCACACGCACCCTAACACGTATCCGTACCCCAATCTCCACCATAGGCCTCACCGGGAGACTACACCTAACCCTAGCTCCAACCCAGACCCTAAACACTAAACCTCATCCGCAGCCTGAACCCTGAGGCCTACCCTAAGGATAAGTCACGCCCTGCAAAGCAAACGCCCCCTAACACGTATCCGTAACACAATCTCCACCCTAGGCCTCCCCGGGTGACTAAGCCTAACCCTAGCTCCAAAAATAACCCTGAACACTAAGCCTCACCCTCAGTGTGAACCCTGAGGTCTACCCTAATATTAACCCGCGCCCCTCAACGCACACGCGCCCAAACACATATCCGTACCCAAATCTCGACACGAACCCTCACCGGGAGCCTAACCCTAACCCTAGATCCAGCCCTGTCCTTAACACTAAGCCTACCCCGCAGCATGAACCCTGAGGCCTACCCTAATGATCAGCTGCGCACTGCAAGACACACGCCCCCTAACACGTATCCGTACCCCAATCTCGACCCGAAGCCTCACCGGGAGCCTAACGCTTACCCTAGCTCCAACCCTGACCGTGAACACTAAGCCTCACCCGCAGCCTGAACCGTGAGGCCTACCCTAATGATAAGCAGCGCGGAGCAACGCACACGCCCCGAACAAATATGGGTACCCTTATCTCGACCCAGCCCTCACCGGGAGCCTAATCCTAACCGTAGCTACAACCCTGACCCTGAACCCTAAGCCTCACCCGAAGCCTGAACCCTGAGGCCTACTATAACCATAAGCCACGCCCTGCAACGCACACGCCCCCTAACACGTATCCATACCACAATCTCGACCCTAGGTCTCACCGGGAGCCGAACAATAACCCTAGCTCCAACCCTGACCCTGAACCCTAAGCCTCACCTGCAGACTGATCCCTGAGGCCTCCCCCAACGATAAACCACGCCATGCAAATCACAGGCCCCATAACATGTCTGCGTACCCCAATCTCGACCATAAGCCTCACCGGAAGCTGAACCCTAACCCTAGCTCCAACCCTGACCCTGAACCCTAAGCCTCACCTGCAGACTGAACCCAGAGCCCTACCCTAACGATAAGCCACGCCCTGCAATGCACATGCCCCCTAACACGTATCCGTAACCCAATTTAGACCCTAGGCCTGTGCGAGAGCCAAACCCTAACCCTAGGTCCAACTCAGACCGTGAATCCTAAGCCTCACCCGCAGCATGAACATTGAGGCCAACACTAACTATAAGCTGCGCCGTGCAACGCACACGCCCCCTAACACGAATCCGTACCCCAATCTCAACCCTAGGCCTCACTGGGAGATTAAACCTAACCTTACCTCCAACCATGACCCTGAACACTAAGCATCAGCCGAAGCCTGATCCCTGACGCCTACCCTAACAATAAACCGCGCCCTGCAACGCAAACGCACCCTAACACGTATCCATACCCGAATCTCGTCCCGAAGCTTCACCGGGATCCTAACCCTAGCCCTAGCTCGAACCCTGACCCTGAAACCTAAGCCTCAACTGCAGCCTGAACCTTGAGGCCTACCCTAACGATAAACCACGCCCTGCAAAAACAACACCCCCTAACACATATCCGTACCCCAATCTCGACCCTAGGCCTCACCAGGAGCCTAACCCTAACCCTAACTCGAACCCTTATCCTTAACACTAAGCCTCACCCGCAGCCACAACCCTCAGCCCTACCCTAACGATAAGCCGCGCCCTGCAACACACACCCCCCTAACACGTATCCGTACACCAATCTCGACCCTAGGCCTCACCGGGAGCCAAACGCTAACGCTAGCTCCAACCCAGACCCTGAACCCTAAGCCTCACAGGACGACTGAACCCTGAGGCCTACACTAACGATAAGCCGTGCCCTGCAATGCACAAGCCCCATAGCATGTATCCATACCCCAATCTCGACCCGAAGCCTCACCGGGAGCCTAACCCTAACCGTAGCTCCAACTCTGACCCTGAACCGTAAGCCTCACCCGCAGCCTGAACCCCGAGGCCTCCGCTAACGATAAGCCACTCCCTGCAACGAACACGCCCCCTAACACGTATCCGTACCCCAATCTCTGCCCTTAGCCTCACCGGAAGCCTAACCCTAACCCTAGCACCAACTCTCACCCTGAACAGTAATCCTCACCTGCAGCCTGAATCCTGAGGCCTAACCTAATGATTAGCGGCGCCCTGCAATGTACACGCCCCCTAACAAGTATCCGTACCCCAATCTCGACCCTAGGCCTCACCGGGAGCCTAACCCTAACCCGAGCACCAACCCTGACCCGGAAACCTAAGCCTCATCCGCAGCCTGAACCCTGAGGCCTACTCTAATGATAAGCCGTGCCGTGCAACTCACACGCCCTCTTACACGTATCCGTACACCAATCTCGACCCTAGGCCTCACCGGGAGCCTAAAGCTAACCCTAGCTCCAACCCTGACCCTGAAACCTAAGCCTAAACGGAAGACTGAACCCTGAGGACTACCCTAACTATAAGCCGTGCCCTGCAACGCACACGCCCCCAAACACGTATCCCTACCCCAATCTCGAACCTAGGCCTCACCGGGAGCCTAAATCTAACCTTAGCTCCAAACCTGACCTTGAAACCTAAGCATGAACCGCGGCCTGAACCCTGAGGTTTAACCTAACGATCAGCCGTGCCCTGCAATGCACACGCCCCCTAACACGTATCCGTACCCCAATCTCGACCCTAAGCCTCACCGGAATCCTAACCCTAACCCTAGCTCCATCCCTGACCCTGAACGCTATGCATCACCTGCAGCCTGAACCCTGAGGCCTACGCTAAGGATAAGCCGCGCCCTGCAACGAAAACGCCCCCTAACACCTATCCGTACCCCAGTCTCGAACCTAGGCCTCACCGGGGGCCTAACCCTAACCCTAACTCGAACCCTTATCCTTAACACTAAGCCTCACCCGCAACCACAACCCTCAGCCCTACCCTAACGATAAGCCGCGCCCTGCAACACCCCCCCCAACACGTATCCGTACCCCAATATCGACCCTAGGCCTCACCGGGAGCCAAACGCTAACGCTAGCTCCAACCCAGACCCTGAACCCTAAGCCTCTCAGGACGACTGAACCCTGAGGCCTACACTAACGATAAGCCGCGCCCTGCAACGCAGAAGCCCCATAGCACGTATCCATACCCCAATCTCGACCCGAAGCCTCACCGGGAGCCTAACCCTAACCGTAGCTCCAACTCTGACCCTGAACCGTAAGCCTCACCCGCAGCCTGAACCCTGAGGCCTCCGCTAACGATAAGCCACTCCCTGCAACGAACACGCCCCCTAACACGTATCCGTACCCCAATCTCGGCCCTTAGCCTCACCGGAAGCCTAACCCTAACCCTAGCACCAACTATCACCCTGAACAGTAATCCTCACCTGCAGCCTGAATCCTGAGGCCTAACCTAATGATTAGCGGCGCCCTGCAATGTACACGCCCCCTAACAAGTATCCGTACCCCAATCTCGACCCTAGGCCTCACCGGGAGCCTAAATCTAACCTTAGCTCCAAACCTGACCTTGAAACCTAAGCATGAACCGCGGCCTGAACCCTGAGGTTTAACCTAACGATCAACCGTGCCCTGCAATGCAGACGCCCCCTAACACGTATCCCTACACCAATCTCGACCCTAAGCCTCACCGGAATCCTAACCCTAACCCTAGCTCCAACCCTGACCCTGAACGCTACGCATCACCTGCAGCCTGAACCCTGAGGCCTACGCTAAGGATAAGCCGCGCCCTGCAACGAAAACGCCCCCTAACACCTATCCGTACCCCAGTCTCGAACCTAGGCCTCACCGGGAGCCTTACCCTAACCCTAAGTCCAAGCCTGACCCTGAACAATAAACCTCACCTGCAGCCTGAACCCTGAGGCCTACCCTAACGATAAACCACGCCCTGCAAAAACAACGCCCCCTAACACATATCCGTACCCCAATCTCGACCCTAGGCCTCACCAGGAGCCTAACCCTAACCCTAACCCTAACTCGAACCCTTATCCTTAACACTAAGCCTCACCCGCAGCCACAACCCTCAACCCTACCCTAACGATAAGCCGCGCCCTGTAACACACACACCCCTAACACGTATCCATACCCCAATCTCGACCCTAGGCCTCACCGGGAGCCAAACGCTAACGCTAGCTCCAACCCAGACCCTGAACCCTAAGCTTCACAGGACGACTGAACCCTGAGGCCTACACTAACGATAAGCCGCGCCCTGCAACGCACAAGCCCCATAGCACGTATCCAAACCCCAATCTCGACCCGAAGCCTCACCGGGAGCCTAACCCTAACCGTAGCTCCAACTCTGACCCTGAACCGTAAGCCTCACCCGCAGCCTGAGCCCTGAGGCCTCCGCTAACGATAAGCCACTCCCTGCAACGAACACGCCCCCTAACACGTATCCGTACCCCAATCTCGGCCCTTAGCCTCACCGGAAGCCTAACCCTAACCCTAGCACCAACTCTCACCCTGAACAGTAATCCTCACCTGCAGCCTGAATCCTGAGGCCTAACCTAATGATTAGCGGCGCCCTGCAATGTACACGCCCCCTAACAAGTATCCGTACCCCAATCTCGACGCTAGGCCTCACCGGGAGCCTAACCCTAACCCGAGCACCAACCCTGACCCGGAAACCTAAGCCTCATCCGCAGCCTGAACCCTGAGGCCTACTCTAATGATAAGCCGTGCCGTGCAACTCACACGCCCCCTTACACGTATCCGTACACCAATCTCGACCCTAGGCCTCACCGGGAGCCTAACGCTAACCCTAGCTCCAACCCTGACCCTGAAACCTAAGCCTAAACGGAAGACTGAACCCTGAGGACTACCCTAACTATAAGCCGTGCCCTGCAACGCACACGCCCCCAAACACGTATCCCTACCCCAATCTCGACCCTAGGCCTCACCGGGAGCCTAAATCTAACCTTAGCTCCAAACCTGACCTTGAAACCTAAGCATGAACCGCGGCCTGAACCCTGAGGTTTAACCTAACGATCAGCCGTGCCCTGCAATGCACACGCCCACTAACACGTATCCGTACCCGAATCTCGACCCTAAGCCTCACCGGAATCCTAACCCTAACCCTAGCTAAAACCCTGACCCTGAACGCTACGCATCACCTGCAGCCTGAACCCTGAGGCCTACGCTAAGGATAAGCCGCGCCCTGCAACGAAAACGCCCCCTAACACCTATCCGTACCCCAGTCTCGAACCTAGGCCTCACCGGAAGCCTTACCCTAACCCTAAGTCCAAGCCTGACCCTGAACAATAAACCTCACCTGCAGCCTGAACCCTGAGGCCTACCCTAAGGATAAACCACGCTCTGCAAAAACAATGCCCCCTAACACATATCCGTACCCCAATCTCGACCCTAGGCCTCACCAGGAGCCTAACCCTATCCCTAACTCTAACCCTTATCCTTAACACTAAGCCTCACCCGCAGCCACAACCCTCAGCCCTACCCTAACGATAAGCCGCGCCCTGCAACACACACCCCCCTAACACGTATCCGTACCCCAATCTCGACCCTAGGCCTCACCGGGAGCCGAACCCTAACCCTAGCTCCAAGCCGGACACTGAACAATAAACCTCACCTGCAGCCTGAACCCTGAGGCCTACCCTAACGATAAACCACGCCCTGCAAAAACAACGCCCCCTAACACATATCCGTACCCCAATCTCGACCCTAGGCCTCACCAGGAGCCTAACCCTAACCCTAACTCGAACCCTTATCCTTAACACTAAGCCTCACCCGCAGCCACAACCCTCAGCCCTACCCTAACGATAAGCCGCGCCCTGCAACACACACACCCCTAACACGTATCCGTACCCCAATCTCGACCCTAGGCCTCACCGGGAGCCAAACGCTAACGCTAGCTCCAACCCAGACCCTGAACCCTAAGCCTCACAGGACGACTGAACCCTGATGCCTACACTAACGATAAGCCACGCCCTGCAACGCACAAGCCCCATAGCACGTATCCAAACCCCAATCTCGACCCGAAGCCTCACCGGGAGCCTAACCCTAACCGTAGCTCCAACTCTGACCCTGAACCGTAAGCCTCACCCGCAGCCTGAACCCTGAGGCCTCCGCTAACGATAAGCCACTCCCTGCAACGAACACGCCCCCTAACATGTATCCGTATCCCAATCTCGGCCCTTAGCCTCACCGGAAGCCTAACCCTAACCCTAGCACCAACTCTCACCCTGAACAGTAATCCTCACCTGCAGCCTGAATCCTGAGGCCTAACCTAATGATTAGCGGCGCCCTGCAATGTACACGCCCCCTAACAAGTATCCGTACCCCAATCTCGACCCTAGGCCTCACCGGGAGCCTAACCCTAACCCGAGCACCAACCCTGACCCGGAAACCTAAGCCTCTTCCGCAGCCTGAACCCTGAGGCCTACTCTAATGATAAGCCGTGCCGTGCAACTCACACGCCCCCTTACACGTATCCGTACACCAATCTCGACCCTAGGCCTCACCGGGAGCCTAACGCTAATCCTAGCTCCAACCCTGACCCTGAAACCTAAGCCTAAACGGAAGACTGAACCCTGAGGACTACCCTAACTATAAGCCGTGCCCTGCAACGCACACGCCCCCAAACACGTATCCCTACCCCAATCTCGACCCTAGGCCTCACCGGGAGCCTAAATCTAACCTTAGCTCCAAACCTGACCTTGAAACCTAAGCATGAACCGCGGCCTGAACCCTCAGGTTTAACCTAACGATCAACCGTGCCCTGCAATGCACACGCCCCCTAACACGTATCCGTACCCCAATCTCGACCCTAAGCCTCACCGGAATCCTAACCCTAACCCTAACACCAACTCTCACCCTGAACAGTAATCCTCACCTGCAGCCTGAATCCTGAGGCCTAACCTAATGATTAGCGGCGCCCTGCAATGTACACGCCCCCTAACAAGTATCCGTACCCCATTCTCGACCCTAGGCCTCACCGGGAGCCTAAATCTAACCTTAGCTCCAAACCTGACCTTGAAACCTAAGCATGAACCGCGGCCTGAACCCTGAGGTTGAACCTAACGATCAACCGTGCCCTGTAATGCACACGCCCCCTAACACGTATCCCTACACCAATCTCGACCCTAAGCCTCACCGGAATCCTAACCCTAACACTAGCTCCAACCCTGACCCTGAACGCTACGCATCACCTGCAGCCTGAACCCTGAGGCCTACGCTAAGGATAAGCCGCGCCCTGCAACGAAAACGCCCCCTAACACCTATCCGTACCCCAGTCTCGAACCTAGGCCTCACCAGGAGCCTAACCCTAACCCTAACTCGAACCCTTTTCCTTAACACTAAGCCTCACCCGCAGCCACAACCCTCAGCCCTACCCTAACGAAAAGCCGGGCCCTGCAACACACACCCCCCTAACACGTACCTGTACCGCAATATCGACCCTAGGCCTCACCGGGAGCCAAACGCTAACGCTAGCTCCAACCCAGACCCTGAACCCTAAGCCTCACAGGACGACTGAACCCTGAGGCCTACACTAACGATAAGCCGCGCCCTGCAACGCACAAGCCCCATAGCACGTATCCAAACCCCAATCTCGACCCGAAGCCTCACCGGGAGCCTAACCCTAACCGTAGCTCCAACTCTGATCCTGAACCGTAAGCCTCACCCGCAGCCTGAACCCTGAGGCCTCCGCTAACGATAAGCCACTCCCTGCAACGAACAGGCCCCCTAACATGTATCCGTACCCCAATCTTGGCCCTTAGCCTCACCGGAAGCCTAACCCTAACCCTAGCACCAACTCTCACCCTGAACAGTAATCCTCACCTGCAGCCTGAATCCTGAGGCCTAACCTAATGATTAGCGGCGCCCTGCAATGTACACGCCCCCTAACAAGTATCCGTACCCCAATCTCGACCCTAGGCCTCACCGGGAGCCTAACCCTAACCCGAGCACCAACCCTGACCCGGAAACCTAAGCCTCATCCGTAGCCTGAACCCTTAGGCCTACCCTAATGATAAGCCACGCCCTGCAATGCACACTCCCCCTAACACGTATCCATACCGCAATCTCGACCCTAAGCCTCACCGGGAGCCTGACCAAAACCCTAGTTCCAACCATGACACTGAACCCTAAACCTCACCCGCAGCCTGAACTCTGAGGCCTTCCCTAACGATAAGCCTCTCCCTGCAAAGAAAATGCCCTGTAACACATATCCCTACCACAATCTTGACCCTAGGCCGCACTGGGAGCCAAACCCTTACCCTAAGTCCAACTGTTACCCTGAACCCTAAGCCTCATCCGCATCATGAACCCTGAGGCTTACCCTAACGATCAGCCGTGCCCTGTAATGCACATGCCCCCTAACACGTATCCGTACTCCAATCTCGACCCAAAGCCTCACCGTGAGCCTAACCCTAACCGTAGCTCCAACTCTCACCATGAACGATAAGCCTCAAACACAGCCTGAACCCAGAGGCCTACCCTAACAATGACTCACGCTCTGCAACGAACACGCCCCCTAACACCTATCCGTATCCCAGTCTCGGCCCTAAGCCTCATCAGAAGCCAAACCCTGACCCTAGCTCCAACTCTCACCCTGAACAGTAATCCTCAACTGCAGCCTGTATCCTGAGGCCTAACCTAATGATAAGCGGCGCCCTGCAACGAACATGCCCCTTAACAAGTATCCGTACCCCAATCTCGACCCTAGGCCTCACCGGGAGCATAACCGTAACCCGAGCTCCAACCCTCACCCTGAAAACTATGCCTCATCCGTAGCCTTAACCCTGAGGCCTACTCTAATGATAATCCGCGCCTTGCAACTCACACGCCCCCTTACACGTATCCGTACCCCAATCTCGGCCCTAGGCCTCACCGGGACCCTAACGCTAACCCTAGGTCCAACCCTGACCGTGAACACTAAGCCTAACCGGAAGACTGAACCCTGAGGCCTACCCTAACTATAAGCCACGCCCTGCAACGCACAAGCCCCCTAACACGTATCCATACACCAATCTCGACCCTAAGCCTCACCGGGAGCCTGACCAAAACCCTAAATCCAACCCAGACCCTGAACCCTAAGCCTCACCCGCAGTCTGAACCCTGAGGCCTACCCTAACGAGAAGCCTTGCCCTGCAAAGAAAACGCCCAGTAACACATATCCGTACGCCAATCTAGACCCTTGGCCGCACTGGGATCCTAAACCTAACCCTAAGTCCAACCGTTACCCTCAACCCTAAGCCTCACCAGCAGCCTGAACCCTGAGGCCTACCCTAACGATAAGCCACGCCCTCCATCGCACACGCCCCCTAACACGTATCCGTACCCCAATCACGACCGTAAGCCTCACCGGGAGCCTAACACTAACCGTAGCTCCAACCCTGACCCTGAAATCTAAGCCTGACCAGCAGCCCAATACCTGCGTCCTACCCTAACGAGGAGCCACGCCCTGCAATGAACACGCCCCCTAACACGTATCCGTACCCCAATCTCAACCCGAAGCCTCACGGGGAGCCTAAACGTATCCCTAGCTCCAAACCTGACCCTGAACACTAAGTCTCACCCACAGCCTGAACCCTGAGGGCTACCCTAATGTTAAGCCGCGCACTGCAAGGCACACGCCCCTTATCACGTATCCGTACCTCAATCTCGACCCAAAGCCTCACCGGGAGCCTAACCCTAACACGAGCTCCAACCCTGACCCTGAAACCTAAGCCTAAACCGCAGACTGAACCCTGAGGCCTAACCTAATGATAAGCGGTGCCCTACAACGAACATGCCCCTTAACAAGTATGCGTACCCCAATATCGACCCTAGGCCTCAACGGGAGCCTAACCCTAACCCGAGCTCCAACCCTGACCATGAAACCTAAGCCTCATCCGCAGCCTGAACCCTGAGGCCTACTCTAACAATAAGCCACGTCGTGCAACTCACACTCCCCCTAACACGTATCCGTACCCCAATCGCGAACCTAGGCCTCACCGGGAGCCTAACCCTAACCCTAAGGCCAACCCTCACCCTGAACATGAAGCCTCAACCACAGCCTGAACACTGAGACCTACCCTAACGATAAAACGCGCGCTGCAACAAAAACGACCCCTAACACGTATCCGTACCCCAATCTCGAGCCTAGGCCTCAGGGAGAGCCTAACACTAACCCTTCGCCAACCATGACCCTGAACACTAAGCCTCACCTGCAGACTGAACCCTGACGCCTACCCTAACGATAAGCCACGTCCTGCAACAAAAACGCCCCTAACACATATCTGTACACCAATCACGACCCTAGGCCTCACCGGGAGCCTAATCCTAACCCTAAGTCCAGCCCTTACCCTGAACCTTAAGCCTCACCCGCAGCCTGAACCCTGAGGCGTACCCAAACGATAAGCCGCGCAATGCAATGCACACGCCCCCTAACACGTATCCGTACCCCAATCTCCACCATAGGCCTCACCAGGAGACAAAACCTAACCCAAGCTCCAACCCTGACCCTGAACCCTAAGCCTCACCCTCAGCCTGTACCCTGAGGCCTACCCTAACGATAAGCCGCACCAAGCAATGCACACGCCCCTTAACACGTATCCGTACCCCAATCTCGACCCTAGCCTTAAGCGGGAGCCTAACATAACCCTAGCTCCAACCCTGACTCTGAACACTAAGCCTCACCCGCAGCCTGAACCCTGAGGCTTACCCTAACGATAAGCCGCGCCCTGCAACACACACGCCCCCTAACACGTATCCTTACCACAATCTCCACCCTAGGCCTCATCAGGAGCCTAACCCTAAACCTAGCTCCAACCCTGACCATGACAACTATGCCTCACCCGCTCCCTGTACGCTGAGGCCTACCCTAACGATCAGCCGTGCCCCGCAATGAACACGACCCCTAACACGTATCCGTAACCCAATCTCGACAGTAGGATTCAGCGAGAGCCTAACCCTAATCCTAGCTCAAACCCTGACCCTGAACCCTAATCATCACCCGCACCCGCAGCCTGAACGTGACTCCTACCCTAACGATAAGCCACGCCCTGCAATGCACACGGCCTCTAACACGTATCCGTACCCCAATCTCCACCGAAGGCCTCACCGGGAGTCTAAACCTAACCCTAGCTCAAACCCTGACCCTGAACACTAAGCCTCGCCTGCAGCCTGAACCCTGAGGGCTACCCTAACGATAAGCCGCGCCCTGCAAAAACAACGCCCCCTAACACATATGCGTAGCCCAATCTCGACCCTAGGCGTGACCGGGAACCTAAACCTAACCCTAACTCCAACACTTATCCTGAACCCTAAGCCTCACCCAGAGCCACAACCCTGAGCCCTACCCTAACGATGAGCCGCGCCTTGCAAAGCACACTCCCCATAACACGTATCCATACCCCAATCTCGGACCAGACCTCAGAGGGAGCCTAACCCTAATCCTAGCTCCAAACCTCACACTGAAGCCTAAGCCTCACCCGCAACCTGAACCCTGAGGCCTACCGTAACGATAAGCTGCGCCCTGCAATGCACACTCCCCCTAACACGTATCCGTACGCCAATCTCGACCCTAAGCCTCCCCGGGAGCCGAACGCTAACGCTAGCTCGAACCCTGACCCTGACCTTTAAGACTCACAGGAAGACTGAACCCTGAGGCCTACACTAACGATAAGCCATGCCCTGCAACGCACACGCCCCCTAACACGTATCCGTACCCCAATCTCGACCCGAATCCTCACCTGGAGCCTAAACCTAACCCTAGCTTCAACTCTGATCCTGAACCCTTAGCCTCACCCGCAGCCTGAACCCTTAGGCCTACCCTAACGATAACCCACGCCCTGCAATGAACACTCCTCCTAACACGTATGCGTACCCCAATCTCGACCCAAAGCCTCACAAGAACCTGAACACTAACCCTATCTCCAACTTTCAACCTGAACCCTAAGCCTCACCGGCAGCCAGAACCCTGAGGACTAAGCTAACGATAAGCCCGCCGGGCAACTCACATGCCCCTTACACGTATCCGTACCACAATCTCGACCCTAGGCCTCACCGGGAGCCTAACCCTAACCCGAGCTCCAACCATGTCCCTGAAACCTAAGCCTCATCTGCAGCCTGAACCCTGAGGCTTACTCTAACGATAAACCGCGCCGTGCCACTCATACGCCCCCTTACACATATCCGTAGCCCAATCTCGACCCTAGGCTTAACCGGGAGCCTAACATTAACACTAG
Source organism: Kogia breviceps (assembly GCF_026419965.1). NCBI lineage: Eukaryota > Metazoa > Chordata > Mammalia > Artiodactyla > Physeteridae > Kogia > Kogia breviceps. Next base: position 88,154,780 of record NC_081316.1, on the reverse strand, counting down.
CTCCAACACTGACCCTGAAAGCTTAGGCTCATCTGCAGCCTGAACCCTGAGGCCTACGCTAACGATAAGCCACGCCCTGCAACGAAATGCCCCATAACACATATCCGTACCCCAATCTCGAAGCTAGGCCTCACCGGGAGCCTAAACCTAACCCGAAGTCCAACCCTTACCCTGAACACTAAGCCTCACCCGCAGTCTGAACCCTGAGGCCTACCCAAATGATAAGCCACGCCCAGCAAAACACACGCCCCCTTACACGTGTCCGTACCCAAATCTCTACCCTAAACCTCACTGAGAGTCTAACCCTAACCCTAGCTCCAACCATGACCCTTAACCATAAGCCTCACCCGCTGCCTGAACCCTGAGGCCTAAACTAACGATAAGCGGCGCCCTGCAATGCACACGCCCCGTAAAACGTTTCCGTACACCAATCTCAATCCTAGGCCTCACCAGGAGCCTATCCCTAACACGAGCTCCAACCCTGACCCTGAAACCTAAGCCTCATCCGCAGGCTGAAACCTGAGGCCTACCCTAACGTTAAGCCGCGCCCTGCAAGGCACACGCCCCTTAACACGTATCCGTACCCCAATCTCGACCCAGAGCCTCACCGGGATCCTAACCCTAACCATAGCTTCAACCCTGACCCTGAACAATAAACCTCACCTGCAGCCTGAACGCTGAGGCCTACCCTAACGATAAACCGCGCCCTGCAACAACAACACCCCCTAACACATATCCGTACCCCAATCTCGACACTAGGCCTCACCGGGAGCCTAACCCGAACCCTAATTCCAACCCTTAACCTGAACACTAAGCCTCACCCGCAGCCACAACCCTGAGCCCTACCCTAACGATAAGTCGCGCCCTGCAACACACACACCCCCTAACACGTATCCGTACCCAATCTCGAACCTAGGCCTCAGAGGGAGCCTAACCCTAACACTAGCTCCAACCCTGACCCTGAAACCGAACTCTCACCCACATCCTGAACCCTGAGGCCTACCCTATCGATAAGCCGCGCCCTGCAACGCACACGCTCCGTAACACGTATCCGTACCCGAATCTCAACCCTAGGCCTCACTGCGAGCCAAACGCTTACTCTAGCTCAAACCCTGACCCTGAACACTAAGCCTCACAGGAAGACTGAACCCTGTGGCCTACACTAACGATAAGCCACGCCCTGCAACGCACACGCCCCCTAACACGTATCCGTACCCAATCTCGACCCGAAGCCGCACCGGGAGCCTAAACCTAACCCTAGCTCCAACTCTCACCCTGAACCGTAAGCCTCACCCGCAGCCTGAACCCTGAGGCCTACCCTAACGATAACCCACGCCCTGAAAAGAACACGCCCCTAAAATGTATCAGTACCCCAATCTCGGCCCTAAGCCTCACCGGAAGCCTAACCATAACCCTATCTCCAACTCTCACCCTGAACAGTAATCCTCACCTGCAGCCTGAATCCTGAGGGCTAACCTAAAGATAAGCGGCGCCCTGCAAACGACACGACCCCTAATAAGTATCCGTACACCAACCTCGACCCTAGGCCTCATCGGGAGCATAAACCTAACCCGAGCTCCAACCCTGACCCTGAATCCTAAGCCTCATCCACAGCCTGAACCCTGAGACCCACTCTAAAGATAAGCCGCGCCGTGCAACTCACACGCACCCTTACACGTATCCGTACCCCAATCTCGACCCTAGGCCTCATGGGGAGCCTAACTCTAACCCTAGCTCCAACCCTGACCCTGAAACCTAAGCCTAACTGGAAGAATGAACCCTGAGGCATACCCTAACTATAAGCAGCGCCCTGCAACGCACACGCCCCCTAAAACCTATCCGTACCCCAATCTCGACCCTAGGCCTCACGGGGAGCCTAAACCTAACCTTAGCTCCAAACCTGACACTGAAACCTAAACCTCACCCGCAACCTGAACCCTGAGGCATACCGTAACGATAAGCCATGCCCTGCAACGCACACGCCCCCTAACACGTATCCGTACCCCAATCTCGAGCCTAAGCCTGACCAGAAGCCTAACCCTAACCCTAGCTCCAACCCTGACCCTGAACCCTAAGCCTCAACAGCAGCCTGAACCCTGAGGCCTTCCCTAACCATCAGCCGCGCCCTGAAACTCACACGACCCCTAACATATATCCGTATCCCAATATCGACCCAAAGCCTCTCCGGGAGCCTAACCCTAACCCTAGCTCCAACCCTGACCCTGAACAATAAGCCTCACCAGCAACCCGATACTTGAGGCCTACCCTAACGATAAGGAACGCCGTGCAACGCACACGCACCCTAACACGTCCCCGTACCCTAATCTCGACCCTAGGCCTCACCGGGAACCTAATCCTAACCCAAACTCCAACCGTGACCCTGAACACAAAGCCTCACCCAAAGCCTAAACCCTGAGGCGTATTGTAACGATACGCCACGCTCTGCAACGCATACGCCCCCTAACACATTTCCGTACCCCAATCTCGAACCTAGGCCTCAGCGGGAGCCGAACCCTAACCCTAGCTCCAACCCTCACCCTGAAACCTAAGCCTCACCCGCCGTCTGAACCCTGTGGCCTAACCTAATGATAAGCTGGGGTCTGCAAGTATCACCAGGAGCCTAACCGTAACCCGAGCTCCAACTCTGACCCTGAAAACTAAGCCTCATCCGCAGCCTGAACCCTATGGCCTACTCTCACGATAAGCCACGCTATGCAACTCACACGACCCGTTACAGGTATCCGTACCCCAATCTCGACCCTAGGCCTCACCGGGAGCCTAACCCTAACCCTAGCTCCAACCCTGACCCTGATACCTAAGCCTAACCGGAAGACTGATCCCTGAGGCCTACCCTAACTATAAGCCGCGCCCTGCAATGCACACGCCCCCTAACTCGTATCCGTACCCCAATCTCGACCGTAAGTCTCACCGGGAGCCAAAATCTAACCCTAGCTCCAACCATGACCCTGAACCCTAAGCCTCACCACAGCCTGAAACCTGAGGCCTACCATAACAATAACCTGCGCCACGCAACGCACACGCATACTAACAGGTATCCGTACCCAAATCGCGACCCAAAGCCTCACCGGGAGTCTAACAATAACCCTAGCATCAACCATGATTCTGAACCCTAAGCCTCACCCGCAGCCTGAAACCTGAGGCCTACCCTAACTTTAAACCACGCCCTGCAACTCACACGCCCCCTAACATGTATCGGTACCCCAATCTCAACCCGAAGCCTCACCGGGAGCCTAACCCTAACACTAGCTACAAGCATCACCCTGAACCCTAAGCCTCACCCGCAGCCTGAACCCTGAGGTCTACCCTAACGATCACCCACACACTGCAACTCCCACGCCCCCTAAAACGTATCCGTTCCTCAATCTTTACCCTAAACCTCACTGGGAGCCTAACCCTAATCCTACCTAAAACCCTGACCGTTTAACCTAAGCCTCACCCACAGCCTCAACCCTGAGGACTACAATAACGATAAGTCACGCCCTGCAACGCACACGACCCCTAACACGTATCCGTACCCCAATCTCGAACCTAGGCCTCAGCGGGAGCCTAACCCTAACCCTAGCTCCAACCCTGACCGTGAACCCGGAGCCTCATCCGCAGTCTGAACCCTGAGGCCTAGCCTAACGATAAGCCGCGCTCTGCAAGTAATACGCCCCCTAACACGTATCCGTACCCCAAACTCGACCCTAGGCCTCACCGGGAACCTAACCCTAACCCGAGCGCCAACCCTGACCCTTAAACCTAAGTCTCATCCGCAAACTGAACACGGAGTCCTACCGTAACCATAAGCCACGCCCTTCAACGCACACGCCCCCTAACACGTATCCGTACCCCAAACTCGAACCGAAGCCTCACCGGGAGCCTAACCATAACCCTAACTCCAACACTGACCCTGACACATAAGACTCGCACGCAGCGTGAGCCCTGAGGCTTACCCTAATGATAAGCAGCGCGGTGCAACGCACACGCCCCCTAACACGTCCCCGTACCCTAATCTCGACCCTAGGCCTCACTGGGAGCCTAATCCTAACCCTAGCTCCAACCCTGACCCTGAACCCTAAGCCTCAACAGCAGCCTGAACCCTGAGGCCTTCCCTAACGATCAGCCGCGCCCTGAAACTCACACGACCCCTAACATATATCCGTATCCCAATATCGACCCAAAGCCTCTCCGGGAGCCTAACCCTAACCCTAGCTCCAACCCTGACCCTGAACAATAAGCCTCACCAGCAACCCGATACTTGAGGCCTACCCTAACGATAAGGAACGCCGTGCAACGCACACGCACCCTAACACGTCCCCGTACCCAAATCTCGACCCTAGGCCTCATCGGGAACCTAATCCTAACCCAAACTCCAACCGTGACCCTGAACACAAAGCCTCACCCAAAGCCTAAACCCTGAGGCGTATTGTAACGATACGCCATGCTCTGCAACGCATACGCCCCCTAACACGTTTCCGTACCCCAATCTCGACCCTAGGCCTCAGCGGGAGCCGAACCCTAACCCTAGCTCCAACCCTCACGCTGAAACCTAAGCCTCACCCGCCGTCTGAACCCTGTGGCCTAACCTAATGATAAGCTGGGGTCTGCAAGTATCACCAGGAGCCTAACCGTAACCCGAGCTCCATCTCTGACCCTGAAAACTAAGCCTCATCCGCAGCCTGAACCCTATGGCCTACTCTCACGATAAGCCACGCTATGCAACTCACACGACCCGTTACAGGTATCCGTACCCCAATCTCGACCCTAGGCCTCACCGGGAGCCTAACCCTAACCCTAGCTCCAACCCTGACCCTGATCCCTAAGCCTAACCGGAAGACTGATCCCTGAGGCCTACCCTAACTATAAGCCGCGCCCTGCAATGCACACGCCCCCTAACTCGTATCCGTACCCCAATCTCGACCGTAAGGCTCACCGGGAGCCAAAATCTAACCCTAGCTCCAACCATGACCCTGAACCCTAAGCCTCACCACAGCCTGAAACCTGAGGCCTACCATAACAATAACCTGCGCCACGCAACGCACACGCATACTAACAGGTATCCGTACCCAAATCGCGACCCTAAGCCTCACCGGGAGTCTAACAATAACCCTAGCATCAACCATGATTCTGAACCCTAAGCCTCACCCGCAGCCTGAAACCTGAGGCCTACCCTAACTTTAAACCACGCCCTGCAACTCAGACGCCCTCTAACATGTATCAGTACCCCAATCTCAACCCGAAGCCTCACCGGGAGCATAACCCTAACACTAGCTACAAGCATCACCCTGAACCCTAAGCCTCACCCGCAGCCTGAACACGGAGGCCTACCCTAACGATCAGCCGCGCACTGCAACCCCCACACCCCCAAACACGTATCCGTTCCCCAATCTCGACCCAAAACCTCACTGGGTGCCTTATCCTAACCCTAGCTAAAACCCTGATCCCTTAAACTAAGCCTCACCCACAGCTTCAAAGCTGAGGACTACCCTAACGATAAGTCACGCCCTGCAATGCACACGCCCCCTAACACGTATCCATACCCCAATGTCGATCCGAAGCCTCACCGGGAGCCTAACCCTAACACGAGCTCCAACCATGACCCTGAAACCTAAGCCTCACCCGCAGCCTGAACCCTGAGGTCTACCCTAACGATCACCCGCACACTGCAACACCCACGCCCCCTAAAACGTATCCGTTCCTCAATCTTGACCCTAAACCTCACTGGGAGCCTAACCCTAATCCTACCTAAAACCCTGACCGTTTAACCTAAGCCTCACCCACAGCCTCAACCCTGAGGACTACAATAACGATAAGTCACGCCCTGCAACGCACACGACCCCTAACACGTATCCGTACCCCAATCTCGAACCTAGGCCTCAGCGGGAGCCTAACCCTAACCATAGCTCCAACCCTGACCCTGAACCCGGAGCCTCATCCGCAGTCTGAACCCTGAGGCCTAGCCTAACGATAAGCCGCGCTCTGCAAGTAATACGCCCCCTAACACGTATCCGTACCCCAAACTCGACCCTAGGCCTCACCGGGAACCTAACCCTAACCCGAGCGCCAACCCTGACCCTTAAACCTAAGTCTCATCCGCAAACTGAACACGGAGTCCTACCGTAACGATAAGCCACGCCCTTCAACGCACACGCCCACTAACACGTATCCGTACCCCAAACTCGAACTGAAGCCTCACCGGGAGCCTAACCATAACCCTAACTCCAACACTGACCCTGACACATAAGCCTCGCACGCAGCGTGAGCCCTGAGGCTTACCCTAATGATAAGCAGCGCGGTGCAACGCACACGCCCCCTAACACGTCCCCGTACCCTAATCTCGACCCTAGGCCTCACTGGGAGCCTAATCCTAACCCTAGCTCCAACCCTGACCCTGAACACAAAGCCTCACCCAAAGCCGGAACCCTGAGGCATATTATAACAATAAGCTGCGCCCTGCAACGCACACGCACCCTAACACGTTTCCGTACCCCAATCTCGAACCTAGGCCTCAGCGGGAGCCGAACCCTTACCCTAGATCCAACCCTTACCCTGAACCCTTAGCCTAACCGGAAGACTGATCCCTGAGGCCTACCCTAACTATAAGCCGCGCCCTGCAATGCACACGCCCCCTAACACGTATCCGTACCCCAATCTCGACCGTAAGCCTCACCGGGAGTGTAAATCTAACCCTACCTCCAACCATGACCCTGAACACGAAGCCTCACCCGCAGCCTGAACCCTGAGGCCTACCCTAAGGATAAGTCGCGCCCTGTAAAGCAAACGCTCCCTAACACGTATCCGTAACACAATCTCCACCCTAGGCCTCCCCGGGTGACTAAGCCTAACCCTAGCTCCAAAAATAACCCTGAACACTAAGCCTCAGCCTCAGCGTGAACCCTGAGGTCTACCCTAATGTTAACCCGCGCCCCTCAACGCACACGCGCCCAAACACGTATCCGTACCCCAATCTCGACCCGAAGCCTCACCGGGAGCCTAACCCTAACCCTAGATCCAGCCCTGTCCTTAACACTAAGCCTACCCCGCAGCATGAACCCTGAGGCCTACCCTAATGATCAGCTGCGCACTGCAACACACACGCCCCCTAACACGTATCCGTACCCCAATCTCGACCCGAAGCCTCACCGGGAGCCTAACCCTTACCCTAGCTCCAACCCTGACCGTGAACACTAAGCCTCACCCGCAGCCTGAACCGTGAGGCCTACCCTAATGATAAGCAGCGCGGTGCAACCCACACGCCCCGAACACATATCCGTACCCTTATCTCGACCCAGCCCTCACCGGGAGCCTAATCCTAACCGTAGCTACAACCCTGACCCTGAACCCTAAGCCTCACCCGAAGCCTGAACCCTGAGGCCTACTATAACGATAAGCCACGCCCTGCAACGCACACGCCCCCTAACACGTATCCATACCACAATCTCGACCCTAGGTCTCACCGGGAGCCGAACAATAACCCTAGCTCCAACCCTGACCCTGAACCCTAAGCCTCACCTGCAGACTGATCCCTGAGGCCTCCCCCAACGATAAACCACGCCATGCAAATCACAGGCCCCATAACATGTCTGCGTACCCCAATCTCGACCATAAGCGTCACCGGGTGCTGAACCCTAACCCTAGCTCCAACCCTGACCCTGAACCCTAAGCCTCACCTGCAGACTGAACCCAGAGCCCTACCCTAACGATAAGCCACGCCCTGCAATGCACATGCCCCCTAACACGTATCCGTAACCCAATTTAGACCCTAGGCCTGTGCGAGAGCCAAACCCTAACCCTAGCTCCAACTCAGACCGTGAATCCTAAGCCTCACCCGCAGCATGAACATTGAGGCCAACACTAACGATAAGCTGCACCGTGCAACGCACACGCCCCCTAACACGAATCCGTACCCCAATCTCAACCCTAGGCCTCACTGGGAGATTAAACCTAACCTTACCTCCAACCATGACCCTGAACACTAAGCATCAGCCGAAGCCTGATCCCTGAGGCCTACCCTAACGATAAACCGCGCCCTGCAACGCAAACGCACTCTAACACGTATCCATACCCGAATCTCGTCCCGAAGCTTCACCGGGACCCTAACCCTAGCCCTATCTCGAACCCTGACCCTGAAACCTAAGCCTCAACTGCAGCCTGAACCTTGAGGCCTACCCTAACGATAAGCCGCGCCCTGCAACGCACATGCCCACTAACACGTATACTTACCCCAATCTCGATCCGAAGCCTCACCGGGAGCCTAACCGTAACACTAGCTCCAACCCTGACCCTGAATCCTAAGCCTCACCCTCCGTCTGAATCCTGAGGCCTACCCTAATGATAAACCGCGATATGCAAGGAATACGACCCCTAACACGTATCCGTACCCCAAACTGGACCCTAGGCCTAACCGGGAGCCTAATCCTAACCCGAGCTCCAACCCTGACCCTGAAAACTAAGCCTGATCCGCAACCTGAACCCTGAGTCCTACTCTAACGATAAGCAACGCCCTGCAATGCACACGTCCCCTAACACGTATCCATACCCCAATCTCGAACCTAGGACTCACCGGGAGCCTAACCGGAACTCTAGGTCCAACCCGGACCCTGAACACTAAGCCTCACCGGCAGCCTGAACCCTGAGGCCTACCCTAACGATAAGTCACGCCCTGCAACCCACACGCCCCCTAACACGTATCCGTACCCCAATGTCGATCAGAAGCCTCACCGGGAGCCTAACCCTAACACTAGCTTCAACCATGACCCTGAACCCTAAGCCTCACCCGCAGCCTGAACCCTGCGGTCTACCCTAACGGTCAGCCGCACACTGCAACACCCACGCCCCGTAACACGTATCCGTTCCCCAATCTTGACTCTAAACCTCACTGGGAGCCTAACCCTAATCTTACCTAAAACCCTGACCGTTTAAACTAAGCCTCACCCACAGCCTCAACCCTGAGGCCTACCTTAACGATAAGCCACGCCCTTCAACGCACACACCCCGTAACACGTTTCCGTACCCCAAACTCGAACCAAAGCCTCACCGGGAGCCTAACCCTAACCCTAACTCCAACGCTGACCCTGACCCATAAGCCTCACCCGCAGCGTGAGCCCTGAGGCCTACCCTAACGATACGCAGCGCCGTGCAATGCACACGCACCCTAACACGTCGCCGTACCCTAATATCGACCCTAGGCCTCACTGGGAGCCTAATCCTAACCCTACCTCCAACCCTGACCCTGAACACAAAGCCTCACCCAAAGCCTAAACCCTGAGGTGTATTGTAACGATACGCCGCGCCCTGCAATGCACACGCCCCCTAACACGTTTCCGTACCCCAATCTCGAACCTAGGCCTCAGCGGGAGCCGAACCCTAACCCTAGCTCCAACCCTCACCCTGAAACCTAAGCCTCACCCGCCGTCTGAACCCTGAGGCCTACCCTAATGATAAGCTGGGGTCTGCAAGTATCACCAGGAGCCTAACCGTAACACGAGCTCCAACCCTGACCCTGAAAACTAAGCCTCATCTGCAGCCTGAACCCTAAGGCCTACTCTCACGATAAGCCACGCTATGCAACTCATACGACCCGTTACAGGTATCCGTACCCCAATCTCGACCCTAGGCCTCACGGGGAGCCTAACCATAACCCTAACTCCAACACTGACCCTGAAACATAAGCCTCACCCGCAGCGTGAGCCCTGAGGCCTACCCTAATGATAAGCAGCGCCGTGCAATGCACACGCACCCTAACACGTCCCCGTACACTAATCTCGACCCTAGGCCTCACCGGGAGCCTAATCCTAACCCAAACTCCAACCGTGACCCTGAACACAAAGCCAAACACAAAGCCTAAACCCTGAGGCGTATTGTAACGATACGCCGCGCCCTGCAACGCACACGCCCCCTAACACGTTTCCGTACCCCAATCTCGAACCTAGGCCTCAGCGGGAGCCGAACCTTAACCCTAGCTCCAACCCTGACCCTGAAACCTAAGCCTAACCGGAAGAATGAACCCTGAGGCATACCCTAACTATAAGCAGCGCCCAGAAACGCACACGCCCCCTAAAACATATCCGTACCCCAATCTCGACCTTAGGCCTCACGGGGAGCCTAAACCTAACCTTAGCTCCAAACCTGACACTTAAACCTAAACCTCACCCGCAACCTGAACCCTGAGGCATACCGTACCGATAAGCCACGCCCTGCAACGCACACGCCCCCTAACACGTATCCGTACCCCAATCTCGAGCCTAAGCCTGACCAGAAGCCTAACCCTAACCCTAGCTCCAACCCTGACCCTGAACCCTAAGCCTCAACAGCAGCCTGAACCCTGAGGCCTTCCCTAACGATCAGCCGCGCCCTGAAACTCACACGACCCCTAACATATATCCGTATCCCAATATCGACCCAAAGCCTCTCCGGGAGCCTATCCCTAACCCTAGCTCCATCCCTGACCCTGAACAATAAGCCTCACCAGAAACCCGATACTTGAGGCCTACCCTAACGATAAGCAGCGCCGTGCAACGCACACGCACCCTAACACGTCCCCGTACCCTAATCTCGACCCTAGGCCTCACCGGGAACCTAATCCTAACGCAAACTCCAACCGTGACCCTGAACACAAAGCCTCACCCAAAGCCTAAACCCTGAGGCGTATTGTAACGATACGCCACGCCCTGCAACGCACACGCACCCTAACACGTTTCCGTACCCCAATCTCGAACCTAGGCCTCAGCGGGAGCCGAACCCTAACCCTAGCTCCAACCCTCACCCTGAAACCTAAGCTCACCCGCCGTCTGAACCCTGAGGCCTACCCTAATGATAAGCTGGGGTCTGCAAGTATCACCAGGAGCCTAACCGTAACACGAGCTCGAACCCTGACCCTGAAAACTAAGCCTCATCCGCAGCCTGAACCCTAAGGCCTACTCTCACGATAAGCCACGCTATGCAACTCACACGACCCGTTACAGGTATCCGTACCCCAATCTCGACCCTAGGCCTCACTGGGAGCCTAACTCTAACCCTAGCTCCAACCCTGACCCTGATCCCTAAGCCTAACCGGAAGACTGATCCCTGAGGCCTACCCTAACTATAAGCCAAGCCCTGCAATGCACACGCCCCCTAACTCGTATCCGTACCCCAATCTCGACCGTAAGGCTCACCAGGAGCCTAAATCTAACCCTAGCTCCAACCATGACCCTGAACCCTAAGCCTCACCACAGCCTGAAACCTGAGGCCTACCATAACAATAACCTGCGCCGCGCTACGCACACGCACACTAACATGTATACGTACCCCAATCGCGACCCTAAGCCTCACCGGGAGCCTAACAATAACCCTAGCTTCAACCATGATTCTGAACACTAAGCCTCACCTGCAGCCTGAACCCTGAGGCCTACCCTAATTGTAAACCACGCCCTGCAACTCACACGCCCCCTAACACGTATTGGTACCCCAATCTCAACCCGAAGCCTCACCGGGAGCCTAACCCTAACACTAGCTCCAACCATCACCCTGAAAACTAAGCCTCACCCGCAGCCTGAACACGGAGGCCTACCCTAACGATCAGCCACGCACTGCAACCCCCACGCCCCCTAACACGTATCCGTTCCCCAATCTCGACCCAAAACCTCACTGGGTGCCTTATCCTAACCCTAGCTAAAACCCTGACCCTTTAAACTAAGCCTCACCCACAGCTTCAAACCTGAAGACTACCCTAACGATAAGTCACGCCCTGCAATGCACACGCCCCTTAACACGTATCCGTACCCCAATGTCGATCCGAAGCCTCACCGGGAGCCTAACCCTAACACGAGATCCAACCATGACTCTGAAACCTAAGCCTCACCCTCAGCCTGAACGCTGAGGTCTACCCTAACGATCAGCCGCACACTGCAACACCCACGCCCCCTAACACGTATCCGTTCCTCAATCTTGACCCTAAACCTCACTGGGAGCCTAACCCCAATCCTACCTAAAACCCTGACCATTTAACCTAAGCCTCACCCACAGCCTCAACCCTGAGGACTACAATAACGATAAGTCGTGCCCTGCAACGCACACGACCCCTAACACGTATCCGTACCCCAATCTCGAACCTAGGCCTCAGCGGGAGCCTAACCCTAACCCTAGCTCCAACCCTGACCCTGAACCCGAAGCCTCACCCGCAGTCTGAACCCTGAGGCCTAGCCTAACGATAAGCCACGCTCTGCAAGTAATACGCCCCCTAACACGTATCCGTACCCCAAACTCGACCCTAGGCCTCACCGGGAGCCTAACGCTAACCCGAGCTCCAACCCTGACCCTGAAACCTAAGCCTCATCCGCAAACTGAACCCGGAGTCTTACCGTAACGATAAGCCACGCCCTTCAACGCACACGCCCCCTAACACGTATCCGTACCCCAAACTCGAACCGAAGCCTCACCGGGAGCCTAACCATAACCCTAACTCCAACACTGACCCTGACACATAAGTCTCGCACGCAGCGTGAGCCCTGAGGCTTACCCTAATGATAAGCACCGCAGTGCAACGCACACGCCCCCTAACACGTCCCTGTACCCTAATCTCGACCCTAGGCCTCACCGGGAGCCTAATCCTAACCCTAGCTCCAACCCTGAACCTGAACACAAAGCCTCACCCAATGCCGGAACCCTGAGGCGTATTATAACGATAAGCCGCGCCCTGCAACGCACATGCCCACTAACACGTTTCCGTACCCCAATCTCGAACCTAGGCCTCAGCGGGGGCCGAACCCTTACCCTAGATCCAACCCTGACCCTGAACCCTTAGCCTAACCGGAAGACTGATCCCTGAGGCCTACCCTAACTATAAGCCGCGCCCTGCAATGCACACGCCCCCTAACACGTATCCGTACCCCAATCTCGACCGTAAGCCTCACCGGGAGCGTAAATCTAACCCTACCTCCAACCATGACCCTGAACCCGAAGCCTCACCCGCAGCTTGAACCCTGAGGCCTACCCTAAGGATAAGTCGCGCCCTGCAAAGCAAACGCCCCCTAACACGTATCCGTAACACAATCTCCACCCTAGGCCTCCCCGGTGACGAAGCCTAACCCTAGCTCCAAAAATAACCCTGAACACTAAGCCTCACCCTCAGCGTGAACCCTGAGGTCTACCCTAATGTTAACCCGCGCCCCTCAACGCACACGCGCCCAAACACGTATCCGTACCCCAATCTCGACCCGAAGCCTCACCGGGAGCCTAACCCTAACCCTAGATCCAGCCCTGTCCTTAACACTAAGCCTACTCCGCAGCATGAACCCTGAGGCATACCCTAATGATCAGCTGCGCACTGCAACACACACGCCCCCTAACACGTATCCGTACCCCAATCTCGACCCGAAGCCTCACCGGGAGCCTAACCCTTACCCTAGCTCCAACCCTGACCGTGAACACTAAGCCTCACCCGCAGCCTGAACCGTGAGGCCTACCCTAATGATAAGCAGCGCGGTGCAACGCACACGCCCGGAACACATATCCGTACCCTTATCTCGACCCAGCCCTCACCGGGAGCCTAATCCTAACCGTAGCTACAACCCTGACCCTGAACCCTAAGCCTCACCCGAAGCCTGAACCCTGAGGCCTACTATAATGATAAGCCACGGCCTGCAACGCACACGCCCCCTAACACGTATCCATACCACAATCTCGACCCTAGGTCTCACCGGGAGCCGAACAATAACCCTAGCTCCAACCCTGACCCTGAACCCTAAGCCTCACCTGCAGACTGATCCCTGAGGCCTCCCCCAATGATAAACCACGCCACGCAAATCACAGGCCCCATAACATGTCTGCGTACCCCAATCTCGACCATAAGCGTCACCGGGAGCTGAACCCTAACCCTAGCTCCAACCCTGACCCTGAACCCTAAGCCTCACCTGCAGACTGAACCCAGAGCCCTACCCTAACGATAAGCCACGCCCTGCAATGCGTGCAGGGTGTGCCCCCTAACACGTATCCGTAACCCAATTTAGACCCTAGGCCTGTGCGAGAGCCAAACACTAACCCTAGCTCCAACTCAGACCGTGAATCCTAAGCCTCACCCGCAGCATGAACATTGAGGCCAACACTAACGATAAGCTGCGCCGTGCAACGCACACGCCCCCTAACACGAATCCGTACCCCAATCTCAACCCTAGGCCTCACTGGGAGATTAAACCTAACCTTACCTCCAACCATGACCCTGAACACTAAGCATCAGCCGAAGCCTGATCCCTGAGGCCTACCCTAACGATAAACCGCGCCCTGCAACGCAAACACACCCTAACACGTATCCATACCCGAATCTCGTCCTGAAGCTTCACCGGGACCCTAACCCTAGCCCTAGCTCGAACCCTGACCCTGAAACCTAAGCCTCAACTGCAGCCTGAACCTTGAGGCCTACCCTAACGATAAGCCGCGCCCTGCAACGCACACGCCCCCTAACACGTATCCGTACCCCAATGTTGATCAGAAGCCTCACCGGGAGCCTAACCCTAACACTAGCTTCAACCATGACCCTGAACCCTAAGCCTCACCCGCAGCCTGAACCCTGTGGTCTACCCTAACGGTCAGCCGCACACTGCAACACCCACGCCCCTAACACGTATCCGTTCCCCAATCTTGACTCTAAACCAAACTGGGAGCCTAACCCTAATCTTACCTAACACCCTGACCGTTTAAACTAAGCCTCACCCTCAGCCTCAACCCTGAGGCCTACCTTAACGAAAAGCCATGCCCTTCAACGCACACGCCCCGTAACACGTATCCGTAACCCAAACTCGAACCAAAGCCTCACCGAGAGCCTAACCCTAACTCCAACGCTGACCCTGACCCATAAGCCTCACCCGCAGCGTGAGCCCTGAGGCCTACCCTAACGATACTCAGCGCCGTGCAATGCACACGCACCCTAACACGTCGCCGTACCCTAATATCGACCCTAGGCCTCACTGGGAGCCTAATCCTAACCCTACCTCCAACCCTGACCCTGAACACAAAGCCTCACCCAAAGCCTAAACCCTGAGGTGTATTGTAACGATACGCCGCGCCCTGCAACGCACACGCCCCCTAACAGGTTTCCGTACCCCAATCTCGAACCTAGGCCTCAGCGGGAGCCGAACCTTAACCCGAGCTCCAACCCTCACCCTGAAACCTAAGCCTCACCCGCCGTCTGTACCCTGAGGCCTACCCTAATGATAAGCTGGGCTCTGCAAGGAATACACCCCCTAACCCGGATGCATACCCCAATCTCGACCCTAGGTATCACCAGGAGGCTAACCGTAACCCGAGCTCCAACGCTGACCCTGAAAACTAAGCCTCATCCTCAGCCTGAACCCTAAGGCCTACTATCACGATAAGCCACGCCATGCAACTCACACGACCCGGTACAGGTATCAGTACCCCAATCTCGAACCTAGGCCTCACCGGGAGCCTAACCCTAACCCTAGCTCCAACCCTGACCCTGAAACCTAAGCCTCATCCGCAAACTGAACCCGGAGTCTTACTGTAACGATAAGCACGCCCTTCAACGCACACGCCCCCTAACACGTATAAGTACCCCAAACTCGAACCGAAGCCTCACCGGGAGCCTAACCATAACCCTAACTCCAACACTGACCCTGAAACATTAGCCTCACCCGCAGCGTGAGCCCTGAGGCCTACCCTAATGATAAGCAGCGCCGTGCAACGCACACGCACCCTAACACGTCCCCGTACCCTAATCTCGACCCTAGGCCTCACCGGGAGCCTAATCCTAACCCAAACTCCAACCGTGACCCTGAACACAAAGCCTCACACAAAGCCTAAACCCTGAGGCGTATTGTAACGATACGCCGCGCCCTGCAACGCACACGCCCCCTAACACGTTTCCGTACCCCAATCTCGAACCTAGGCCTCAGCGGGAGCCGAACCCTAACCCTAGCTCCAACCCTCACCCTGAAACCTAAGCCTCACCCGCCGTCTGAACCCTGAGGCCTACCCTAATGATAAGCTGGGGTCTGCAAGTATCACCAGGAGCCTAACCGTAACCCGAGCTCCAACCCTGACCCTGAAAACTAAGCCTCATCCGCAGCCTGAACCCTAAGGCCTACTCTCACGATAAGCCACGCTATGCAACTCACACGACCCGTTACAGGTATCCGTACCCCAATCTCGACCCTAGGCCTCACCGGGAGCCTAACCCTAACCCTAGCTCCAACCCTGACCCTGATCCCTAAGCCTAACCGGAAGACTGATCCCTGAGGCCTACCCTAACTATAAGCCGTGCCCTGCAATGCACACGCCCCCTAACTCGTATCCATACCCCAATCTCGACCGTAAGCCTCACCGGGAGTCTAAATCTAACCCTAGCTCCAACCATGACCCTGAACCCTAAGCCTCACCACAGCCTGAAACCTGAGGCCTACCATAACAATAACCTGCGCCACGCAACGCACACGCACACTAACAGGTATACGTACCCCAATCGCGACCCTAAGCCTCACCGGGAGCCTAACAATAACTCTAGCTTCAACCATGATTCTGAACCCTAAGCCTCACCCGCAGCCTGAACCTTGAGGCCTACCCTAACTGTAAACCACGCCCTGCAACTCACACGCCCCCTAACACGTATCGGTACCCCAATCTCAACCCGAAGCCTCACCGGGAGCCTAACCCTAACACTAGCTCCAACCATCACCCTGAACCCTAAGCCTCACCCGCAGCCTGAACACGGAAGCCTACCCTAACGATCAGCCGCGCACTGCAACCCCCACGCCCCCTAACACGTATCCGTTCCCCAATCTCGACCCAAAACCTCACTGGGTGCCTTATCCTAACCCTAGCTAAAACCCTGACCCTTTAAACTAAGCCTCACCCACAGATTCAAACCTGAAGACTACCCTAACGATAAGTCACGCCCTGCAACGCACACGCCCCTTAACACCTATCCGTACCCCAATGTCGATCCAAAGCCTCACCGGGAGCCTAACCCTAACACGAGATCCAACCATGACTCTGAAACCTAAGCCTCACCCTCAGCCTGAACCCTGAGGTCTACCCTAACGATCAGCCGCACACTGCAACACCCACGCCCCCTAACACGTATCCGTTCCTCAATCTTGACCCTAAACCTCACTGGGAGCCTAACCCCAATCCTACCTAAAACCCTGACCATTTAACCTAAGCCTCACCCACAGCCTCAACCCTGAGGACTACAATAACGATAAGTCGTGCCCTGCAACGCAAACGACCCCTAACACGTATCCGTACCCCAATCTCGAACCTAGGCCTCAGCGGGAGCCTAACCCTAACCCGAGCTCCAACCCTGACCCTGAAACCTAAGCCTCATCCGCAAACTGAACCCGGAGTCTTACCGTAACGATAAGCCACGCCCTTCAACGCACACGCCCCCTAACACGTATCCGTACCCCAAACTCGAACCGAAGCCTCACCGGGAGCCTAACCATAACCCTAACTCCAACACTGACCCTGAAACATAAGCCTCACCCGCAGCGTGAGCCCTGAGGCCTACCCTAATGATAAGCAGCGCCGTGCAACGCACACGCACCCTAACACGTCCCCGTACCCTAATCTCGACCCTAGGCCTCACCGGGAGCCTAATCCTAACCCAAACTCCAACCGTGACCCTGAACACAAAGCCTCACACAAAGCCTAAACCCTGAGGCGTATTGTAACGATACACCACGCCCTGCAACGCACACGCCCCCTAACACGTTTCCGTACCCCAATCTCGAACCTAGGCCTCAGCGGGAGCCGAACCCTAACCCTAGCTCCAACCCTCACCCTGAAACCTAAGCCTCACCCGCCGTCTGAAC
Source organism: Kogia breviceps (assembly GCF_026419965.1). Taxonomy (NCBI): domain Eukaryota; kingdom Metazoa; phylum Chordata; class Mammalia; order Artiodactyla; family Physeteridae; genus Kogia; species Kogia breviceps. The sequence goes on along the minus strand of NC_081316.1, from coordinate 88,136,970 downwards.
CCTGAGGCCTACCCTAATGATAAGCTGGGGTCTGCAAGTATCACCAGGAGCCTAACCGTAACCCGAGCTTCAACCCTGACCCTGAAAACTAAGCCTCATCCGCAGCCTGAACCCTAAGGCCTACTCTCATGATAAGCCACGCTTTGCAACTCACACGACCCGTTACAGGTATCCGTACCCCAATCTGGACCCTAGGCCTCACCGGGAGCCTAAACCTAACCCTAGCTCCAACCCTGACCCTGATCCCTAAGCCTAACCGGAAGACTGATCCCTGAGGCCTACCCTAACTATAAGCCGCGCCCTGCAATGCACACGCCCCCTAACTCGTATCCGTACCCCAATCTCGACCGTAAGGCTCACCGGGAGCCTAATTCTAACCCTAGCTCCAACCATGACCCTGAACCCTAAGCCTCACCACAGCCTGAAACCTGGGGCCTACCATAACAATAACCTGCGCCACGCAACGCACACGCACACTAACAGGTATACGTACCCCAATCGCGACCCTAAGCTTCACCGGGAGCCTAACCATAACCCTAGCTTCAACCATGATTCTGAACCCTAAGCCTCACCCGCAGCCTGAACCTTGAGGCCTACCCTAACTGTAAACCACGCCCAGCAACTCACACGCCCCCTAACACGTATCGGTACCCCAATCTCAACCCGAAGCCTCACCGGGAGCCTAACCCTAACACTAGCTACAACCATCACCCTGAACCCTAAGCCTCACCCGCAGCCTGAACACGGAGGCCTACCCTAACGATCAGCCACGCACTGCAACCCCCACGCCCCCTAACACGTATCCGTTCCCCAATCTCGACCCAAAACCTCACTGGGTGCCTTATCCTAACCCTAGCTAAAACCCTGACCCTTTAAACTAAGCCTCACCCACAGCTTCAAACCTGAAGACTACCCTAACGATAAGTCACGCCCTGCAATGCACACGCCCCTTAACACGTATCCGTACCCCAATGTCGATCCGAAGCCTCACCGGGAGCCTAACCCTAACACGAGATCCAACCATGACTCTGAAACCTAAGCCTCACCCTCAGCCTGAACGCTGAGGTCTACCCTAACGATCAGCCGCACACTGCAACACCCACGCCCCCTAACACGTATCCGTTCCTCAATCTTGACCCTAAACCTCACTGGGAGCCTAACCCCAATCCTACCTAAAACCCTGACCATTTAACCTAAGCCTCACCCACAGCCTCAACCCTGAGGACTACAATAACGATAAGTCGTGCCCTGCAACGCACACGACCCCTAACACGTATCCGTACCCCAATCTCGAACCTAGGCCTCAGCGGGAGCCTAACCCTAACCCTAGCTCCAACCCTGACCCTGAACCCGAAGCCTCACCCGCAGTCTGAACCCTGAGGCCTAGCCTAACGATAAGCCACGCTCTGCAAGTAATACGCCCCCTAACACGTATCCGTACCCCAAACTCGACCCTAGGCCTCACCGGGAGCCTAACCCTAACCCGAGCTCCAACCCTGACCCTGAAACCTAAGCCTCATCCACAAACTGAACCCGGAGTCTTACCGTAACGATAAGCCACGCCCTTCAACGCACACGCCCCCTAACACGTATCCGTACCCCAAACTCGAACCGAAGCCTCACCGGGAGCCTAACCATAACCCTAACTCCAACACTGACCCTGACACATAAGTCTCGCACGCAGCGTGAGCCCTGAGGCTTACCCTAATGATAAGCACCGCAGTGCAACGCACACGCCCCCTAACACGTCCCTGTACCCTAATCTCGACCCTAGGCCTCACCGGGAGCCTAATCCTAACCCTAGCTCCAACCCTGAACCTGAACACAAAGCCTCACCCAATGCCGGAACCCTGAGGCGTATTATAACGATAAGCCGCGCCCTGCAACGCACATGCCCACTAACACGTTTCCGTACCCCAATCTCGAACCTAGGCCTCAGCGGGGGCCGAACCCTTACCCTAGATCCAACCCTGACCCTGAACCCTTAGCCTAACCGGAAGACTGATCCCTGAGGCCTACCCTAACTATAAGCCGCGCCCTGCAATGCACACGCCCCCTAACACGTATCCGTACCCCAATCTCGACCGTAAGCCTCACCGGGAGCGTAAATCTAACCCTACCTCCAACCATGACCCTGAACCCGAAGCCTCACCCGCAGCTTGAACCCTGAGGCCTACCCTAAGGATAAGTCGCGCCCTGCAAAGCAAACGCCCCCTAACACGTATCCGTAACACAATCTCCACCCTAGGCCTCCCCGGTGACGAAGCCTAACCCTAGCTCCAAAAATAACCCTGAACACTAAGCCTCACCCTCAGCGTGAACCCTGAGGTCTACCCTAATGTTAACCCGCGCCCCTCAACGCACACGCGCCCAAACACGTATCCGTACCCCAATCTCGACCCGAAGCCTCACCGGGAGCCTAACCCTAACCCTAGATCCAGCCCTGTCCTTAACACTAAGCCTACTCCGCAGCATGAACCCTGAGGCATACCCTAATGATCAGCTGCGCACTGCAACACACACGCCCCCTAACACGTATCCGTACCCCAATCTCGACCCGAAGCCTCACCGGGAGCCTAACCCTTACCCTAGCTCCAACCCTGACCGTGAACACTAAGCCTCACCCGCAGCCTGAACCGTGAGGCCTACCCTAATGATAAGCAGCGCGGTGCAACGCACACGCCCGGAACACATATCCGTACCCTTATCTCGACCCAGCCCTCACCGGGAGCCTAATCCTAACCGTAGCTACAACCCTGACCCTGAACCCTAAGCCTCACCCGAAGCCTGAACCCTGAGGCCTACTATAATGATAAGCCACGGCCTGCAACGCACACGCCCCCTAACACGTATCCATACCACAATCTCGACCCTAGGTCTCACCGGGAGCCGAACAATAACCCTAGCTCCAACCCTGACCCTGAACCCTAAGCCTCACCTGCAGACTGATCCCTGAGGCCTCCCCCAATGATAAACCACGCCACGCAAATCACAGGCCCCATAACATGTCTGCGTACCCCAATCTCGACCATAAGCGTCACCGGGAGCTGAACCCTAACCCTAGCTCCAACCCTGACCCTGAACCCTAAGCCTCACCTGCAGACTGAACCCAGAGCCCTACCCTAACGATAAGCCACGCCCTGCAATGCGTGCAGGGTGTGCCCCCTAACACGTATCCGTAACCCAATTTAGACCCTAGGCCTGTGCGAGAGCCAAACACTAACCCTAGCTCCAACTCAGACCGTGAATCCTAAGCCTCACCCGCAGCATGAACATTGAGGCCAACACTAACGATAAGCTGCGCCGTGCAACGCACACGCCCCCTAACACGAATCCGTACCCCAATCTCAACCCTAGGCCTCACTGGGAGATTAAACCTAACCTTACCTCCAACCATGACCCTGAACACTAAGCATCAGCCGAAGCCTGATCCCTGAGGCCTACCCTAACGATAAACCGCGCCCTGCAACGCAAACACACCCTAACACGTATCCATACCCGAATCTCGTCCTGAAGCTTCACCGGGACCCTAACCCTAGCCCTAGCTCGAACCCTGACCCTGAAACCTAAGCCTCAACTGCAGCCTGAACCTTGAGGCCTACCCTAACGATAAGCCGCGCCCTGCAACGCACACGCCCCCTAACACGTATCCGTACCCCAATGTTGATCAGAAGCCTCACCGGGAGCCTAACCCTAACACTAGCTTCAACCATGACCCTGAACCCTAAGCCTCACCCGCAGCCTGAACCCTGTGGTCTACCCTAACGGTCAGCCGCACACTGCAACACCCACGCCCCTAACACGTATCCGTTCCCCAATCTTGACTCTAAACCTAACTGGGAGCCTAACCCTAATCTTACCTAACACCCTGACCGTTTAAACTAAGCCTCACCCTCAGCCTCAACCCTGAGGCCTACCTTAACGAAAAGCCATGCCCTTCAACGCACACGCCCCGTAACACGTATCCGTAACCCAAACTCGAACCAAAGCCTCACCGAGAGCCTAACCCTAACTCCAACGCTGACCCTGACCCATAAGCCTCACCCGCAGCGTGAGCCCTGAGGCCTACCCTAACGATACTCAGCGCCGTGCAATGCACACGCACCCTAACACGTCGCCGTACCCTAATATCGACCCTAGGCCTCACTGGGAGCCTAATCCTAACCCTACCTCCAACCCTGACCCTGAACACAAAGCCTCACCCAAAGCCTAAACCCTGAGGTGTATTGTAACGATACGCCGCGCCCTGCAACGCACACGCCCCCTAACAGGTTTCCGTACCCCAATCTCGAACCTAGGCCTCAGCGGGAGCCGAACCTTAACCCGAGCTCCAACCCTCACCCTGAAACCTAAGCCTCACCCGCCGTCTGTACCCTGAGGCCTACCCTAATGATAAGCTGGGCTCTGCAAGGAATACACCCCCTAACCCGGATGCATACCCCAATCTCGACCCTAGGTATCACCAGGAGGCTAACCGTAACCCGAGCTCCAACGCTGACCCTGAAAACTAAGCCTCATCCTCAGCCTGAACCCTAAGGCCTACTATCACGATAAGCCACGCCATGCAACTCACACGACCCGGTACAGGTATCAGTACCCCAATCTCGAACCTAGGCCTCACCGGGAGCCTAACCCTAACCCTAGCTCCAACCCTGACCCTGAAACCTAAGCCTCATCCGCAAACTGAACCCGGAGTCTTACTGTAACGATAAGCACGCCCTTCAACGCACACGCCCCCTAACACGTATAAGTACCCCAAACTCGAACCGAAGCCTCACCGGGAGCCTAACCATAACCCTAACTCCAACACTGACCCTGAAACATTAGCCTCACCCGCAGCGTGAGCCCTGAGGCCTACCCTAATGATAAGCAGCGCCGTGCAACGCACACGCACCCTAACACGTCCCCGTACCCTAATCTCGACCCTAGGCCTCACCGGGAGCCTAATCCTAACCCAAACTCCAACCGTGACCCTGAACACAAAGCCTCACACAAAGCCTAAACCCTGAGGCGTATTGTAACGATACGCCGCGCCCTGCAACGCACACGCCCCCTAACACGTTTCCGTACCCCAATCTCGAACCTAGGCCTCAGCGGGAGCCGAACCCTAACCCTAGCTCCAACCCTCACCCTGAAACCTAAGCCTCACCCGCCGTCTGAACCCTGAGGCCTACCCTAATGATAAGCTGGGGTCTGCAAGTATCACCAGGAGCCTAACCGTAACCCGAGCTCCAACCCTGACCCTGAAAACTAAGCCTCATCCGCAGCCTGAACCCTAAGGCCTACTCTCACGATAAGCCACGCTATGCAACTCACACGACCCGTTACAGGTATCCGTACCCCAATCTCGACCCTAGGCCTCACCGGGAGCCTAACCCTAACCCTAGCTCCAACCCTGACCCTGATCCCTAAGCCTAACCGGAAGACTGATCCCTGAGGCCTACCCTAACTATAAGCCGTGCCCTGCAATGCACACGCCCCCTAACTCGTATCCGTACCCCAATCTCGACCGTAAGCCTCACCGGGAGTCTAAATCTAACCCTAGCTCCAACCATGACCCTGAACCCTAAGCCTCACCACAGCCTGAAACCTGAGGCCTACCATAACAATAACCTGCGCCACGCAACGCACACGCACACTAACAGGTATACGTACCCCAATCGCGACCCTAAGCCTCACCGGGAGCCTAACAATAACTCTAGCTTCAACCATGATTCTGAACCCTAAGCCTCACCCGCAGCCTGAACCTTGAGGCCTACCCTAACTGTAAACCACGCCCTGCAACTCACACGCCCCCTAACACGTATCGGTACCCCAATCTCAACCCGAAGCCTCACCGGGAGCCTAACCCTAACACTAGCTCCAACCATCACCCTGAACCCTAAGCCTCACCCGCAGCCTGAACACGGAAGCCTACCCTAACGATCAGCCGCGCACTGCAACCCCCACGCCCCCTAACACGTATCCGTTCCCCAATCTCGACCCAAAACCTCACTGGGTGCCTTATCCTAACCCTAGCTAAAACCCTGACCCTTTAAACTAAGCCTCACCCACAGATTCAAACCTGAAGACTACCCTAACGATAAGTCACGCCCTGCAACGCACACGCCCCTTAACACCTATCCGTACCCCAATGTCGATCCAAAGCCTCACCGGGAGCCTAACCCTAACACGAGATCCAACCATGACTCTGAAACCTAAGCCTCACCCTCAGCCTGAACCCTGAGGTCTACCCTAACGATCAGCCGCACACTGCAACACCCACGCCCCCTAACACGTATCCGTTCCTCAATCTTGACCCTAAACCTCACTGGGAGCCTAACCCCAATCCTACCTAAAACCCTGACCATTTAACCTAAGCCTCACCCACAGCCTCAACCCTGAGGACTACAATAACGATAAGTCGTGCCCTGCAACGCAAACGACCCCTAACACGTATCCGTACCCCAATCTCGAACCTAGGCCTCAGCGGGAGCCTAACCCTAACCCGAGCTCCAACCCTGACCCTGAAACCTAAGCCTCATCCGCAAACTGAACCCGGAGTCTTACCGTAACGATAAGCCACGCCCTTCAACGCACACGCCCCCTAACACGTATCCGTACCCCAAACTCGAACCGAAGCCTCACCGGGAGCCTAACCATAACCCTAACTCCAACACTGACCCTGAAACATAAGCCTCACCCGCAGCGTGAGCCCTGAGGCCTACCCTAATGATAAGCAGCGCCGTGCAACGCACACGCACCCTAACACGTCCCCGTACCCTAATCTCGACCCTAGGCCTCACCGGGAGCCTAATCCTAACCCAAACTCCAACCGTGACCCTGAACACAAAGCCTCACACAAAGCCTAAACCCTGAGGCGTATTGTAACGATACACCACGCCCTGCAACGCACACGCCCCCTAACACGTTTCCGTACCCCAATCTCGAACCTAGGCCTCAGCGGGAGCCGAACCCTAACCCTAGCTCCAACCCTCACCCTGAAACCTAAGCCTCACCCGCCGTCTGAACCCTGAGGCCTACCCTAATGATAAGCTGGGGTCTGCAAGTATCACCAGGAGCCTAACCGTAACCCGAGCTTCAACCCTGACCCTGAAAACTAAGCCTCATCCGCAGCCTGAACCCTAAGGCCTACTCTCATGATAAGCCACGCTTTGCAACTCACACGACCCGTTACAGGTATCCGTACCCCAATCTGGACCCTAGGCCTCACCGGGAGCCTAAACCTAACCCTAGCTCCAACCCTGACCCTGATCCCTAAGCCTAACCGGAAGACTGATCCCTGAGGCCTACCCTAACTATAAGCCGCGCCCTGCAATGCACACGCCCCCTAACTCGTATCCGTACCCCAATCTCGACCGTAAGGCTCACCGGGAGCCTAATTCTAACCCTAGCTCCAACCATGACCCTGAACCCTAAGCCTCACCACAGCCTGAAACCTGAGGCCTACCATAACAATAACCTGCGCCACGCAACGCACACGCACACTAACAGGTATACGTACCCCAATCGCGACCCTAAGCCTCACCGGGAGCCTAACCATAACCCTAGCTTCAACCATGATTCTGAACCCTAAGCCTCACCCGCAGCCTGAACCTTGAGGCCTACCCTAACTGTAAACCACGCCCAGCAACTCACACGCCCCCTAACACGTATCGGTACCCCAATCTCAACCCGAAGCCTCACCGGGAGCCTAACCCTAACACTAGCTACAACCATCACCCTGAACCCTAAGCCTCACCCGCAGCCTGAACACGGAGGCCTACCCTAACGATCAGCCACGCACTGCAACCCCCACGCCCCCTAACACGTATCCGTTCCCCAATCTCGACCCAAAACCTCACTGGGTGCCTTATCCTAACCCTAGCTAAAACCCTGACCCTTTAAACTAAGCCTCACCCACAGCTTCAAACCTGAAGACTACCCTAACGATAAGTCACGCCCTGCAATGCACACGCCCCTTAACACGTATCCGTACCCCAATGTCGATCCGAAGCCTCACCGGGAGCCTAACCCTAACACGAGATCCAACCATGACTCTGAAACCTAAGCCTCACCCTCAGCCTGAACGCTGAGGTCTACCCTAACGATCAGCCGCACACTGCAACACCCACGCCCCCTAACACGTATCCGTTCCTCAATCTTGACCCTAAACCTCACTGGGAGCCTAACCCCAATCCTACCTAAAACCCTGACCATTTAACCTAAGCCTCACCCACAGCCTCAACCCTGAGGACTACAATAACGATAAGTCGTGCCCTGCAACGCACACGACCCCTAACACGTATCCGTACCCCAATCTCGAACCTAGGCCTCAGCGGGAGCCTAACCCTAACCCTAGCTCCAACCCTGACCCTGAACCCGAAGCCTCACCCGCAGTCTGAACCCTGAGGCCTAGCCTAACGATAAGCCACGCTCTGCAAGTAATACGCCCCCTAACACGTATCCGTACCCCAAACTCGACCCTAGGCCTCACCGGGAGCCTAACCCTAACCCGAGCTCCAACCCTGACCCTGAAACCTAAGCCTCATCCACAAACTGAACCCGGAGTCTTACCGTAACGATAAGCCACGCCCTTCAACGCACACGCCCCCTAACACGTATCCGTACCCCAAACTCGAACCGAAGCCTCACCGGGAGCCTAACCATAACCCTAACTCCAACACTGACCCTGACACATAAGTCTCGCACGCAGCGTGAGCCCTGAGGCTTACCCTAATGATAAGCACCGCAGTGCAACGCACACGCCCCCTAACACGTCCCTGTACCCTAATCTCGACCCTAGGCCTCACCGGGAGCCTAATCCTAACCCTAGCTCCAACCCTGAACCTGAACACAAAGCCTCACCCAATGCCGGAACCCTGAGGCGTATTATAACGATAAGCCGCGCCCTGCAACGCACATGCCCACTAACACGTTTCCGTACCCCAATCTCGAACCTAGGCCTCAGCGGGGGCCGAACCCTTACCCTAGATCCAACCCTGACCCTGAACCCTTAGCCTAACCGGAAGACTGATCCCTGAGGCCTACCCTAACTATAAGCCGCGCCCTGCAATGCACACGCCCCCTAACACGTATCCGTACCCCAATCTCGACCGTAAGCCTCACCGGGAGCGTAAATCTAACCCTACCTCCAACCATGACCCTGAACCCGAAGCCTCACCCGCAGCCTGAACCCTGAGGCCTACCCTAAGGATAAGTCGCGCCCTGCAAAGCAAACGCCCCCTAACACGTATCCGTAACACAATCTCCACCCTAGGCCTCCCCGGTGACGAAGCCTAACCCTAGCTCCAAAAATAACCCTGAACACTAAGCCTCACCCTCAGCGTGAACCCTGAGGTCTACCCTAATGTTAACCCGCGCCCCTCAACGCACACGCGCCCAAACACGTATCCGTACCCCAATCTCGACCCGAAGCCTCACCGGGAGCCTAACCCTAACCCTAGATCCAGCCCTGTCCTTAACACTAAGCCTACTCCGCAGCATGAACCCTGAGGCATACCCTAATGATCAGCTGCGCACTGCAACACACACGCCCCCTAACACGTATCCGTACCCCAATCTCGACCCGAAGCCTCACCGGGAGCCTAACCCTTACCCTAGCTCCAACCCTGACCGTGAACACTAAGCCTCACCCGCAGCCTGAACCGTGAGGCCTACCCTAATGATAAGCAGCGCGGTGCAACGCACACGCCCGGAACACATATCCGTACCCTTATCTCGACCCAGCCCTCACCGGGAGCCTAATCCTAACCGTAGCTACAACCCTGACCCTGAACCCTAAGCCTCACCCGAAGCCTGAACCCTGAGGCCTACTATAATGATAAGCCACGGCCTGCAACGCACACGCCCCCTAACACGTATCCATACCACAATCTCGACCCTAGGTCTCACCGGGAGCCGAACAATAACCCTAGCTCCAACCCTGACCCTGAACCCTAAGCCTCACCTGCAGACTGATCCCTGAGGCCTCCCCCAATGATAAACCACGCCACGCAAATCACAGGCCCCATAACATGTCTGCGTACCCCAATCTCGACCATAAGCGTCACCGGGAGCTGAACCCTAACCCTAGCTCCAACCCTGACCCTGAACCCTAAGCCTCACCTGCAGACTGAACCCAGAGCCCTACCCTAACGATAAGCCACGCCCTGCAATGCGTGCAGGGTGTGCCCCCTAACACGTATCCGTAACCCAATTTAGACCCTAGGCCTGTGCGAGAGCCAAACACTAACCCTAGCTCCAACTCAGACCGTGAATCCTAAGCCTCACCCGCAGCATGAACATTGAGGCCAACACTAACGATAAGCTGCGCCGTGCAACGCACACGCCCCCTAACACGAATCCGTACCCCAATCTCAACCCTAGGCCTCACTGGGAGATTAAACCTAACCTTACCTCCAACCATGACCCTGAACACTAAGCATCAGCCGAAGCCTGATCCCTGAGGCCTACCCTAACGATAAACCGCGCCCTGCAACGCAAACACACCCTAACACGTATCCATACCCGAATCTCGTCCTGAAGCTTCACCGGGACCCTAACCCTAGCCCTAGCTCGAACCCTGACCCTGAAACCTAAGCCTCAACTGCAGCCTGAACCTTGAGGCCTACCCTAACGATAAGCCGCGCCCTGCAACGCACACGCCCCCTAACACGTATCCGTACCCCAATGTTGATCAGAAGCCTCACCGGGAGCCTAACCCTAACACTAGCTTCAACCATGACCCTGAACCCTAAGCCTCACCCGCAGCCTGAACCCTGTGGTCTACCCTAACGGTCAGCCGCACACTGCAACACCCACGCCCCTAACACGTATCCGTTCCCCAATCTTGACTCTAAACCAAACTGGGAGCCTAACCCTAATCTTACCTAACACCCTGACCGTTTAAACTAAGCCTCACCCTCAGCCTCAACCCTGAGGCCTACCTTAACGAAAAGCCATGCCCTTCAACGCACACGCCCCGTAACACGTATCCGTAACCCAAACTCGAACCAAAGCCTCACCGAGAGCCTAACCCTAACTCCAACGCTGACCCTGACCCATAAGCCTCACCCGCAGCGTGAGCCCTGAGGCCTACCCTAACGATACTCAGCGCCGTGCAATGCACACGCACCCTAACACGTCGCCGTACCCTAATATCGACCCTAGGCCTCACTGGGAGCCTAATCCTAACCCTACCTCCAACCCTGACCCTGAACACAAAGCCTCACCCAAAGCCTAAACCCTGAGGTGTATTGTAACGATACGCCGCGCCCTGCAACGCACACGCCCCCTAACAGGTTTCCGTACCCCAATCTCGAACCTAGGCCTCAGCGGGAGCCGAACCTTAACCCGAGCTCCAACCCTCACCCTGAAACCTAAGCCTCACCCGCCGTCTGTACCCTGAGGCCTACCCTAATGATAAGCTGGGCTCTGCAAGGAATACACCCCCTAACCCGGATGCATACCCCAATCTCGACCCTAGGTATCACCAGGAGGCTAACCGTAACCCGAGCTCCAACGCTGACCCTGAAAACTAAGCCTCATCCTCAGCCTGAACCCTAAGGCCTACTATCACGATAAGCCACGCCATGCAACTCACACGACCCGGTACAGGTATCAGTACCCCAATCTCGAACCTAGGCCTCACCGGGAGCCTAACCCTAACCCTAGCTCCAACCCTGACCCTGAAACCTAAGCCTCATCCGCAAACTGAACCCGGAGTCTTACTGTAACGATAAGCACGCCCTTCAACGCACACGCCCCCTAACACGTATAAGTACCCCAAACTCGAACCGAAGCCTCACCGGGAGCCTAACCATAACCCTAACTCCAACACTGACCCTGAAACATTAGCCTCACCCGCAGCGTGAGCCCTGAGGCCTACCCTAATGATAAGCAGCGCCGTGCAACGCACACGCACCCTAACACGTCCCCGTACCCTAATCTCGACCCTAGGCCTCACCGGGAGCCTAATCCTAACCCAAACTCCAACCGTGACCCTGAACACAAAGCCTCACACAAAGCCTAAACCCTGAGGCGTACTGTAACGATACGCCGCGCCCTGCAACGCACACGCCCCCTAACACGTTTCCGTACCCCAATCTCGAACCTAGGCCTCAGCGGGAGCCGAACCCTAACCCTAGCTCCAACCCTCACCCTGAAACCTAAGCCTCACCCGCCGTCTGAACCCTGAGGCCTACCCTAATGATAAGCTGGGGTCTGCAAGTATCACCAGGAGCCTAACCGTAACCCGAGCTCCAACCCTGACCCTGAAAACTAAGCCTCATCCGCAGCCTGAACCCTAAGGCCTACTCTCACGATAAGCCACGCTATGCAACTCACACGACCCGTTACAGGTATCCGTACCCCAATCTCGACACTAGGCCTCACCGGGAGCCTAACCCTAACCCTAGCTCCAACCCTGACCCTGATCCCTAAGCCTAACCGGAAGACTGATCCCTGAGGCCTACCCTAACTATAAGCCGTGCCCTGCAATGCACACGCCCCCTAACTCGTATCCGTACCCCAATCTCGACCGTAAGCCTCACCGGGAGTCTAAATCTAACCCTAGCTCCAACCATGACCCTGAACCCTAAGCCTCACCACAGCCTGAAACCTGAGGCCTACCATAACAATAACCTGCGCCACGCAACGCACACGCACACTAACAGGTATACGTACCCCAATCGCGACCCTAAGCCTCACCGGGAGCCTAACAATAACTCTAGCTTCAACCATGATTCTGAACCCTAAGCCTCACCCGCAGCCTGAACCTTGAGGCCTACCCTAACTGTAAACCACGCCCTGCAACTCACACGCCCCCTAACACGTATCGGTACCCCAATCTCAACCCGAAGCCTCACCGGGAGCCTAACCCTAACACTAGCTCCAACCATCACCCTGAACCCTAAGCCTCACCCGCAGCCTGAACACGGAAGCCTACCCTAACGATCAGCCGCGCACTGCAACCCCCACGCCCCCTAACACGTATCCGTTCCCCAATCTCGACCCAAAACCTCACTGGGTGCCTTATCCTAACCCTAGCTAAAACCCTGACCCTTTAAACTAAGCCTCACCCACAGATTCAAACCTGAAGACTACCCTAACGATAAGTCACGCCCTGCAACGCACACGCCCCTTAACACCTATCCGTACCCCAATGTCGATCCAAAGCCTCACCGGGAGCCTAACCCTAACACGAGATCCAACCATGACTCTGAAACCTAAGCCTCACCCTCAGCCTGAACCCTGAGGTCTACCCTAACGATCAGCCGCACACTGCAACACCCACGCCCCCTAACACGTATCCGTTCCTCAATCTTGACCCTAAACCTCACTGGGAGCCTAACCCCAATCCTACCTAAAACCCTGACCATTTAACCTAAGCCTCACCCACAGCCTCAACCCTGAGGACTACAATAACGATAAGTCGTGCCCTGCAACGCAAACGACCCCTAACACGTATCCGTACCCCAATCTCGAACCTAGGCCTCAGCGGGAGCCTAACCCTAACCCGAGCTCCAACCCTGACCCTGAAACCTAAGCCTCATCCGCAAACTGAACCCGGAGTCTTACCGTAACGATAAGCCACGCCCTTCAACGCACACGCCCCCTAACACGTATCCGTACCCCAAACTCGAACCGAAGCGTCACCGGGAGCCTAACCATAACCCTAACTCCAACACTGACCCTGAAACATAAGCCTCACCCGCAGCGTGAGCCCTGAGGCCTACCCTAATGATAAGCAGCGCCGTGCAACGCACACGCACCCTAACACGTCCCCGTACCCTAATCTCGACCCTAGGCCTCACCGGGAGCCTAATCCTAACCCAAACTCCAACCGTGACCCTGAACACAAAGCCTCACACAAAGCCTAAACCCTGAGGCGTATTGTAACGATACACCACGCCCTGCAACGCACACGCCCCCTAACACGTTTCCGTACCCCAATCTCGAACCTAGGCCTCAGCGGGAGCCGAACCCTAACCCTAGCTCCAACCCTCACCCTGAAACCTAAGCCTCACCCGCCGTCTGAACCCTGAGGCCTACCCTAATGATAAGCTGGGGTCTGCAAGTATCACCAGGAGCCTAACCGTAACCCGAGCTTCAACCCTGACCCTGAAAACTAAGCCTCATCCGCAGCCTGAACCCTAAGGCCTACTCTCATGATAAGCCACGCTTTGCAACTCACACGACCCGTTACAGGTATCCGTACCCCAATCTGGACCCTAGGCCTCACCGGGAGCCTAAACCTAACCCTAGCTCCAACCCTGACCCTGATCCCTAAGCCTAACCGGAAGACTGATCCCTGAGGCCTACCCTAACTATAAGCCGTGCCCTGCAATGCACACGCCCCCTAACTCGTATCCGTACCCCAATCTCGACCGTAAGGCTCACCGGGAGCCTAATTCTAACCCTAGCTCCAACCATGACCCTGAACCCTAAGCCTCACCACAGCCTGAAACCTGAGGCCTACCATAACAATAACCTGCGCCACGCAACGCACACGCACACTAACAGGTATACGTACCCCAATCGCGACCCTAAGCCTCACCGGGAGCCTAACCATAACCCTAGCTTCAACCATGATTCTGAACCCTAAGCCTCACCCGCAGCCTGAACCTTGAGGCCTACCCTAACTGTAAACCACGCCCAGCAACTCACACGCCCCCTAACACGTATCGGTACCCCAATCTCAACCCGAAGCCTCACCGGGAGCCTAACCCTAACACTAGCTACAACCATCACCCTGAACCCTAAGCCTCACCCGCAGCCTGAACACGGAGGCCTACCCTAACGATCAGCCACGCACTGCAACCCCCACGCCCCCTAACACGTATCCGTTCCCCAATCTCGACCCAAAACCTCACTGGGTGCCTTATCCTAACCCTAGCTAAAACCCTGACCCTTTAAACTAAGCCTCACCCACAGCTTCAAACCTGAAGACTACCCTAACGATAAGTCACGCCCTGCAATGCACACGCCCCTTAACACGTATCCGTACCCCAATGTCGATCCGAAGCCTCACCGGGAGCCTAACCCTAACACGAGATCCAACCATGACTCTGAAACCTAAGCCTCACCCTCAGCCTGAACGCTGAGGTCTACCCTAACGATCAGCCGCACACTGCAACACCCACGCCCCCTAACACGTATCCGTTCCTCAATCTTGACCCTAAACCTCACTGGGAGCCTAAACCCAATCCTACCTAAAACCCTGACCATTTAACCTAAGCCTCACCCACAGCCTCAACCCTGAGGACTACAATAACGATAAGTCGTGCCCTGCAACGCACACGACCCCTAACACGTATCCGTACCCCAATCTCGAACCTAGGCCTCAGCGGGAGCCTAACCCTAACCCTAGCTCCAACCCTGACCCTGAACCCGAAGCCTCACCCGCAGTCTGAACCCTGAGGCCTAGCCTAACGATAAGCCACGCTCTGCAAGTAATACGCCCCCTAACACGTATCCGTACCCCAAACTCGACCCTAGGCCTCACCGGGAGCCTAACCCTAACCCGAGCTCCAACCCTGACCCTGAAACCTAAGCCTCATCCACAAACTGAACCCGGAGTCTTACCGTAACGATAAGCCACGCCCTTCAACGCACACGCCCCCTAACACGTATCCGTACCCCAAACTCGAACCGAAGCCTCACCGGGAGCCTAACCATAACCCTAACTCCAACACTGACCCTGACACATAAGTCTCGCACACAGCGTGAGCCCTGAGGCTTACCCTAATGATAAGCACCGCAGTGCAACGCACACGCCCCCTAACACGTCCCTGTACCCTAATCTCGACCCTAGGCCTCACCGGGAGCCTAATCCTAACCCTAGCTCCAACCCTGAACCTGAACACAAAGCCTCACCCAATGCCGGAACCCTGAGGCGTATTATAACGATAAGCCGCGCCCTGCAACGCACATGCCCACTAACACGTTTCCGTACCCCAATCTCGAACCTAGGCCTCAGCGGGGGCCGAACCCTTACCCTAGATCCAACCCTGACCCTGAACCCTTAGCCTAACCGGAAGACTGATCCCTGAGGCCTACCCTAACTATAAGCCGCGCCCTGCAATGCACACGCCCCCTAACACGTATCCGTACCCCAATCTCGACCGTAAGCCTCACCGGGAGCGTAAATCTAACCCTACCTCCAACCATGACCCTGAACCCGAAGCCTCACCCGCAGCCTGAACCCTGAGGCCTACCCTAAGGATAAGTCGCGCCCTGCAAAGCAAACGCCCCCTAACACGTATCCGTAACACAATCTCCACCCTAGGCCTCCCCGGTGACGAAGCCTAACCCTAGCTCCAAAAATAACCCTGAACACTAAGCCTCACCCTCAGCGTGAACCCTGAGGTCTACCCTAATGTTAACCCGCGCCCCTCAACGCACACGCGCCCAAACACGTATCCGTACCCCAATCTCGACCCGAAGCCTCACCGGGAGCCTAACCCTAACCCTAGATCCAGCCCTGTCCTTAACACTAAGCCTACTCCGCAGCATGAACCCTGAGGCATACCCTAATGATCAGCTGCGCACTGCAACACACACGCCCCCTAACACGTATCCGTACCCCAATCTCGACCCGAAGCCTCACCGGGAGCCTAACCCTTACCCTAGCTCCAACCCTGACCGTGAACACTAAGCCTCACCCGCAGCCTGAACCGTGAGGCCTACCCTAATGATAAGCAGCGCGGTGCAACGCACACGCCCGGAACACATATCCGTACCCTTATCTCGACCCAGCCCTCACCGGGAGCCTAATCCTAACCGTAGCTACAACCCTGACCCTGAACCCTAAGCCTCACCCGAAGCCTGAACCCTGAGGCCTACTATAATGATAAGCCACGGCCTGCAACGCACACGCCCCCTAACACGTATCCATACCACAATCTCGACCCTAGGTCTCACCGGGAGCCGAACAATAACCCTAGCTCCAACCCTGACCCTGAACCCTAAGCCTCACCTGCAGACTGATCCCTGAGGCCTCCCCCAATGATAAACCACGCCACGCAAATCACAGGCCCCATAACATGTCTGCGTACCCCAATCTCGACCATAAGCGTCACCGGGAGCTGAACCCTAACCCTAGCTCCAACCCTGACCCTGAACCCTAAGCCTCACCTGCAGACTGAACCCAGAGCCCTACCCTAACGATAAGCCACGCCCTGCAATGCGTGCAGGGTGTGCCCCCTAACACGTATCCGTAACCCAATTTAGACCCTAGGCCTGTGCGAGAGCCAAACACTAACCCTAGCTCCAACTCAGACCGTGAATCCTAAGCCTCACCCGCAGCATGAACATTGAGGCCAACACTAACGATAAGCTGCGCCGTGCAACGCACACGCCCCCTAACACGAATCCGTACCCCAATCTCAACCCTAGGCCTCACTGGGAGATTAAACCTAACCTTACCTCCAACCATGACCCTGAACACTAAGCATCAGCCGAAGCCTGATCCCTGAGGCCTACCCTAACGATAAACCGCGCCCTGCAACGCAAACACACCCTAACACGTATCCATACCCGAATCTCGTCCTGAAGCTTCACCGGGACCCTAACCCTAGCCCTAGCTCGAACCCTGACCCTGAAACCTAAGCCTCAACTGCAGCCTGAACCTTGAGGCCTACCCTAACGATAAGCCGCGCCCTGCAACGCACACGCCCCCTAACACGTATCCGTACCCCAATGTTGATCAGAAGCCTCACCGGGAGCCTAACCCTAACACTAGCTTCAACCATGACCCTGAACCCTAAGCCTCACCCGCAGCCTGAACCCTGTGGTCTACCCTAACGGTCAGCCGCACACTGCAACACCCACGCCCCTAACACGTATCCGTTCCCCAATCTTGACTCTAAACCAAACTGGGAGCCTAACCCTAATCTTACCTAACACCCTGACCGTTTAAACTAAGCCTCACCCTCAGCCTCAACCCTGAGGCCTACCTTAACGAAAAGCCATGCCCTTCAACGCACACGCCCCGTAACACGTATCCGTAACCCAAACTCGAACCAAAGCCTCACCGAGAGCCTAACCCTAACTCCAACGCTGACCCTGACCCATAAGCCTCACCCGCAGCGTGAGCCCTGAGGCCTACCCTAACGATACTCAGCGCCGTGCAATGCACACGCACCCTAACACGTCGCCGTACCCTAATATCGACCCTAGGCCTCACTGGGAGCCTAATCCTAACCCTACCTCCAACCCTGACCCTGAACACAAAGCCTCACCCAAAGCCTAAACCCTGAGGTGTATTGTAACGATACGCCGCGCCCTGCAACGCACACGCCCCCTAACAGGTTTCCGTACCCCAATCTCGAACCTAGGCCTCAGCGGGAGCCGAACCTTAACCCGAGCTCCAACCCTCACCCTGAAACCTAAGCCTCACCCGCCGTCTGTACCCTGAGGCCTACCCTAATGATAAGCTGGGCTCTGCAAGGAATACACCCCCTAACCCGGATGCATACCCCAATCTCGACCCTAGGTATCACCAGGAGGCTAACCGTAACCCGAGCTCCAACGCTGACCCTGAAAACTAAGCCTCATCCTCAGCCTGAACCCTAAGGCCTACTATCACGATAAGCCACGCCATGCAACTCACACGACCCGGTACAGGTATCAGTACCCCAATCTCGAACCTAGGCCTCACCGGGAGCCTAACCCTAACCCTAGCTCCAACCCTGACCCTGAAACCTAAGCCTCATCCGCAAACTGAACCCGGAGTCTTACTGTAACGATAAGCACGCCCTTCAACGCACACGCCCCCTAACACGTATAAGTACCCCAAACTCGAACCGAAGCCTCACCGGGAGCCTAACCATAACCCTAACTCCAACACTGACCCTGAAACATTAGCCTCACCCGCAGCGTGAGCCCTGAGGCCTACCCTAATGATAAGCAGCGCCGTGCAACGCACACGCACCCTAACACGTCCCCGTACCCTAATCTCGACCCTAGGCCTCACCGGGAGCCTAATCCTAACCCAAACTCCAACCGTGACCCTGAACACAAAGCCTCACACAAAGCCTAAACCCTGAGGCGTATTGTAACGATACGCCGCGCCCTGCAACGCACACGCCCCCTAACACGTTTCCGTACCCCAATCTCGAACCTAGGCCTCAGCGGGAGCCGAACCCTAACCCTAGCTCCAACCCTCACCCTGAAACCTAAGCCTCACCCGCCGTCTGAACCCTGAGGCCTACCCTAATGATAAGCTGGGGTCTGCAAGTATCACCAGGAGCCTAACCGTAACCCGAGCTCCAACCCTGACCCTGAAAACTAAGCCTCATCCGCAGCCTGAACCCTAAGGCCTACTCTCACGATAAGCCACGCTATGCAACTCACACGACCCGTTACAGGTATCCGTACCCCAATCTCGACACTAGGCCTCACCGGGAGCCTAACCCTAACCCTAGCTCCAACCCTGACCCTGATCCCTAAGCCTAACCGGAAGACTGATCCCTGAGGCCTACCCTAACTATAAGCCGTGCCCTGCAATGCACACGCCCCCTAACTCGTATCCGTACCCCAATCTCGACCGTAAGCCTCACCGGGAGTCTAAATCTAACCCTAGCTCCAACCATGACCCTGAACCCTAAGCCTCACCACAGCCTGAAACCTGAGGCCTACCATAACAATAACCTGCGCCACGCAACGCACACGCACACTAACAGGTATACGTACCCCAATCGCGACCCTAAGCCTCACCGGGAGCCTAACAATAACTCTAGCTTCAACCATGATTCTGAACCGTAAGCCTCACCCGCAGCCTGAACCTTGAGGCCTACCCTAACTGTAAACCACGCCCTGCAACTCACACGCCCCCTAACACGTATCGGTACCCCAATCTCAACCCGAAGCCTCACCGGGAGCCTAACCCTAACACTAGCTCCAACCATCACCCTGAACCCTAAGCCTCACCCGCAGCCTGAACACGGAAGCCTACCCTAACGATCAGCCGCGCACTGCAACCCCCACGCCCCCTAACACGTATCCGTTCCCCAATCTCGACCCAAAACCTCACTGGGTGCCTTATCCTAACCCTAGCTAAAACCCTGACCCTTTAAACTAAGCCTCACCCACAGATTCAAACCTGAAGACTACCCTAACGATAAGTCACGCCCTGCAACGCACACGCCCCTTAACACCTATCCGTACCCCAATGTCGATCCAAAGCCTCACCGGGAGCCTAACCCTAACACGAGATCCAACCATGACTCTGAAACCTAAGCCTCACCCTCAGCCTGAACCCTGAGGTCTACCCTAACGATCAGCCGCACACTGCAACACCCATGCCCCCTAACACGTATCCGTTCCTCAATCTTGACCCTAAACCTCACTGGGAGCCTAACCCCAATCCTACCTAAAACCCTGACCATTTAACCTAAGCCTCACCCACAGCCTCAACCCTGAGGACTACAATAACGATAAGTCGTGCCCTGCAACGCAAACGACCCCTAACACGTATCCGTACCCCAATCTCGAACCTAGGCCTCAGCGGGAGCCTAACCCTAACCCGAGCTCCAACCCTGACCCTGAAACCTAAGCCTCATCCGCAAACTGAACCCGGAGTCTTACCGTAACGATAAGCCACGCCCTTCAACGCACACGCCCCCTAACACGTATCCGTACCCCAAACTCGAACCGAAGCCTCACCGGGAGCCTAACCATAACCCTAACTCCAACACTGACCCTGAAACATAAGCCTCACCCGCAGCGTGAGCCCTGAGGCCTACCCTAATGATAAGCAGCGCCGTGCAACGCACACGCACCCTAACACGTCCCCGTACCCTAATCTCGACCCTAGGCCTCACCGGGAGCCTAATCCTAACCCAAACTCCAACCGTGACCCTGAACACAAAGCCTCACACAAAGCCTAAACCCTGAGGCGTATTGTAACGATACACCACGCCCTGCAACGCACACGCCCCCTAACACGTTTCCGTACCCCAATCTCGAACCTAGGCCTCAGCGGGAGCCGAACCCTAACCCTAGCTCCAACCCTCACCCTGAAACCTAAGCCTCACCTGCCGTCTGAACCCTGAGGCCTACCCTAATGATAAGCTGGGGTCTGCAAGTATCACCAGGAGCCTAACCGTAACCCGAGCTTCAACCCTGACCCTGAAAACTAAGCCTCATCCGCAGCCTGAACCCTAAGGCCTACTCTCATGATAAGCCACGCTTTGCAACTCACACGACCCGTTACAGGTATCCGTACCCCAATCTGGACCCTAGGCCTCACCGGGAGCCTAAACCTAACCCTAGCTTCAACCCTGACCCTGATCCCTAAGCCTAACCGGAAGACTGATCCCTGAGGCCTACCCTAACTATAAGCCGCGCCCTGCAATGCACACGCCCCCTAACTCGTATCCGTACCCCAATCTCGACCGTAAGGCTCACCGGGAGCCTAATTCTAACCCTAGCTCCAACCATGACCCTGAACCCTAAGCCTCACCACAGCCTGAAACCTGAGGCCTACCATAACAATAACCTGCGCCACGCAACGCACACGCACACTAACAGGTATACGTACCCCAATCGCGACCCTAAGCCTCACCGGGAGCCTAACCATAACCCTAGCTTCAACCATGATTCTGAACCCTAAGCCTCACCCGCAGCCTGAACCTTGAGGCCTACCCTAACTGTAAACCACGCCCAGCAACTCACACGCCCCCTAACACGTATCGGTACCCCAATCTCAACCCGAAGCCTCACCGGGAGCCTAACCCTAACACTAGCTACAACCATCACCCTGAACCCTAAGCCTCACCCGCAGCCTGAACACGGAGGCCTACCCTAACGATCAGCCGCGCACTGCAGCACCCACGCCCCCTAACACGTATCCCTTCCCCAATCTCGACCCAAAACCTCACTGGGTGCCTTATCCTAACCCTAGCTAAAACCCTGACCCTTTAAACTAAGCCTCACCCACAGCTTCAAACCTGAAGACTACCCTAACGATAAGTCACGCCCTGCAACGCACACGCCCCTTAACACGTATCCGTACCCCAATGTCGATCCAAAGCCTCACCGGGAGCCTAACCCTAACACGAGATCCAACCATGACTCTGAAACCTAAGCCTCACCCTCAGCCTGAACCCTGAGGTCTACCCTAACGATCAGCCGCACACTGCAACACCCACGCCCCCTAACACGTATCCGTTCCTCAATCTTGACCCTAAACCTCACTGGGAGCCTAACCCCAATCCTACCTAAAACCCTGACCATTTAACCTAAGCCTCACCCACAGCCTCAACCCTGAGGACTACAATAACGATAAGTCGTGCCCTGCAACGCACACGACCCCTAACACGTATCCGTACCCCAATCTCAAACCTAGGCCTCAGCGGGAGCCTAACCCTAACCCTAGCTCCAACCCTGACCCTGAACCCGAAGCCTCACCCGCAGTCTGAACCCTGAGGCCTAGCCTAACGATAAGCCGCGCTCTGCAAGTAATACGCCCCCTAACACGTATCCGTACCCCAAACTCGACCCTAGGCCTCACCGGGAGCCTAACCCTAACCCGAGCTCCAATCCTGACCCTGAAACCTAAGCCTCATCCGCAAACTGAACCCGGAGTCTTACCGTAACGATAAGCCACGCCCTTCAACGCACACGCCCCCTAACACGTATCCGTACCCCAATCTCGAACCGAAGCCTCACCGGGAGCCTAACCATAACCCTAACTCCAACACTGACCCTGAAACATAAGCCTCACCCGCAGCGTGAGCCCTGAGGCCTACCCTAATGATAAGCAGCGCCGTGCAATGCACACGCACCCTAACACGTCCCCGTACCCTAATCTCGACCCTAGGCCTCACCGGGAGCCTAATCCTAACCCAAACTCCAACCGTGACCCTGAACACAAAGCCTCACACAAAGCCTAAACCCTGAGGCGTATTGTAACGATACGCCACGCCCTGCAACGCACACGCCCCCTAACACGTTTCCGTACCCCAATCTCGAACCTAGGCCTCAGCGGGAGCCGAACCCTAACCCTAGCTCCAACCCTCACCCTGAAACCTAAGCCTCACCCGCCGTCTGAACCCTGAGGCCTACCCTAATGATAAGCTGGGGTCTGCAAGTATCACCAGGAGCCTAACCGTAACCCGAGCTCCAACCCTGACCCTGAAAACTAAGCCTCATCCGCAGCCTGAACCCTAAGGCCTACTCTCACGATAAGCCACGCTATGCAACTCACACGACCCGTTACAGGTATCCGTACCCCAATCTCGACCCTAGGCCTCACCGGGAGCCTAACCCTAACCCTAGCTCCAACCCTGACCCTGATCCCTAAGCCTAACCGGAAGACTGATCCCTGAGGCCTACCCTAACTATAAGCCGCGCCCTGCAATGCACACGCCCCATAACTCGTATCCGTACCCCAATCTCGACCGTAAGCCTCACCGGGAGCCTAAATCTAACCCTAGCTCCAACCATGACCCTGAACCCTAAGCCTCACCACAGCCTGAAACCTGAGGCCTACCATAACAATAACCTGCGCCACGCAACGCACACGCACACTAACAGGTATACGTACCCCAATCGCGACCCTAAGCCTCACCGGGAGCCTAACAATAACCCTAGCTTCAACCATGATTCTGAACCCTAAGCCTCACCCGCAGCCTGAACCCTGAGGCCTACCCTAACTGTAAACCACGCCCTGCAACTCACACGCCCTCTAACACGTATCGGTACCCCAATCTCAACCCGAAGCCCCACCGGGAGCCTAACCCTAACACTAGCTCCAACCATCACCCTGAAACCTAAGCCTCACCCGCAGCCTGAACACGGAGGCCTACCCTAACGATCAGCCGCGCACTGCAACCCCCACGCCCCCTAACACGTATCCGTTCCCCAATCTCGACCCAAAACCTCACTGGGTGCCTTATCCTAACCCTAGCTAAAACCCTGACCCTTTAAACTAAGCCTCACCCACAGCTTCAAACCTGAAGACTACCCTAACGATAAGTCACGCCCTGCAACGCACACGCCCCTTAACACGTATCCGTACCCCAATGTCGATCCAAAGCCTCACCGGGAGCCTAACCCTAACACGAGATCCAACCATGACTCTGAAACCTAAGCCTCACCCTCAGCCTGAACCCTGAGGTCTACCCTAACGATCAGCCGCACACTGCAACACCCACGCCCCCTAACACGTATCCGTTCCTCAATCTTGACCCTAAACCTCACTGGGAGCCTAACCCCAATCCTACCTAAAACCCTGACCATTTAACCTAAGCCTCACCCACAGCCTCAACCCTGAGGACTACAATAACGATAAGTCGTGCCCTGCAACGCACACGACCCCTAACACGTATCCGTACCCCAATCTCGAACCTAGGCCTCAGCGGGAGCCTAACCCTAACCCTAGCTCCAACCCTGACCCTGAACCCGAAGCCTCACCCGCAGTCTGAACCCTGAGGCCTAGCCTAACGGTAAGCCGCGCTCTGCAAGTAATACGCCCCCTAACACGTATCCGTACCCCAAACTCGACCCTAGGCCTCACCGGGAGCCTAACCCTAACCCGAGCTCCAACCCTGACCCTGAAACCTAAGCCTCATCCGCAAACTGAACCCGGAGTCTTACCATAACGATAAGCCACGCCCTTCAACGCACACGCCCCCTAACACGTATCCGTACCCCAAACTCGAACCGAAGCCTCACCGGGAGCCTAACCATAACCCTAACTCCAACACTGACCCTGACACATAAGCCTCGCACGCAGCGTGAGCCCTGAGGCTTACCCTAATGATAAGCAACGCGGTGCAACGCGCACGCCCCCTAACACGTCCCCGTACCCTAATCTCGACCCTAGGCCTCACCGGGAGCCTAATCCTAACCCTAGCTCCAACCCTGACCCTGAACACAAAGCCTCACCCAAAGCCGGAACCCTGAGGCGTATTATAACGATAAGCCGCGCCCTGCAACGCACACGCCCCCTAACACGTTTCCGTACCCCAATCTCGAACCTAGGCCTCAGCGGGAGCCGAACCCTTACCCTAGATCCAACCCTGACCCTCAACCCTTAGCCTAACCGGAAGACTGATCCCTGAGGCCTACCCTAACTATAAGCCGCGCCCTGCAATGCACACGCCTCCTAACACGTATCCGTACCCCAATCTCGACCGTAAGCCTCACCGGGAGCGTAAATCTAACCCTACCTCCAACCATGACCCTGAAGCCGAAGCCTCACCCGCAGCCTGAGACCTTAGGCCTACCCTAAGGATAAGTCGCGCCCTGCAAAGCAAACCCCCCCTAACACGTATCCGTAACACAATCTCCACCCTAGGCCTCCCCTGGTGTCTAAGCCTAACCCTAGCTCCAAAAATAACCCTGAACACTAAGCCTCACCCTCAGCGTGAACCCTGAGGTCTACCCTAATGTTAACCCGCGCCCCTCAATGCACACGCGCCCAAACACGTATCCGTACCCCAATCTCGACCCGAAGCCTCACCGGGAGCCTAACCCTAACCCTAGATCCAGCCCTGTCCTTAACACTAAGCCTACCCCGCAGCATGAACCCTGAGGCCTACCCTAATGATCAGCTGCGCACTGCAACGCACACGCCCCCTAACACGTTTCCGTACCCCAATCTCGAACCTAGGGCTCAGTGGGAGCCGAACCTTAACCCTAGCTCCAACCCTGACTCTGAAACCTAAGCCTAACCGGAAGAATGAACCCTGAGGCATACCCTAACTATAAGCAGCGCCCTGCAACGCACACGCCCCCTAAAACGTATCCGTACCCCAATCTCGACCCTAGCCCTCACGGGGAGCCTAAACCTAACCTTAGCTCCAAACCTGACACTGAAACCTAAACCTCACCCGCAACCTGAACCCTGAGGCATACCGTAACGATAAGCCACGCCCTGCAACGCACACGCCCCCTAACACGTATCCGTACCCCAATCTCGAGCCTAAGCCTGACCAGAAGCCTAACCCTAACCCAAGCTCCAACCCTGACCCTGAACCCTAAGCCTCAACAGCAGCCTGAACCCTGAGGCCTTCCCTAATGATCAGCCGCGCCCTGAAACTCACACGACCCCTAACATATATCCGTATCCCAATATCGACCCAAAGCCTCTCCGGGAGCCTAACCCTAACCCTAGCTCCAACCCTGACCCTGAAAAATAAGCCTCACCAGCAACCCGATACTTGAGGCCTACCCTAACGATAAGCAGCGCCGTGCAATGCACACGCACCCTAACACGTCCCCGTACCCTAATCTCGACCCTAGGCCTCACCGGGAGCCTAATCCTAACCCTACCTCCAACCCTGACCCTGAACACAAAGCCTCACCCAAAGCCTAAACCCTGAGGCGTATTGTAACGATACGCCGCGCCCTGCAATGCACATGCCCCCTAAAACGTTTCCGTACCCCAATCTCGATCCGAAGCCTCACCGGGAGCCTAACCGTAACACTAGCTCGAACCCTCACCCTGAAACCTAAGCCTCACCCGCCGTCTGTACCCTGAGGCCTACCCTAATGATAAGCTGGGCTCTGCAAGGAATACACCCCCTAACCCGCATGCATACCCCAATCTCGACCCTAGGTATCACCAGGAGGCTAACCGTAACCCGAGCTCCAACGCTGACCCTGAAAACTAAGCCTCATACTCAGCCTGAACCCTAAGGCCTACTCTCACGATAAGCCACGCCATGCAACTCACACGACCCGGTACAGGTATCAGTACCCCAATCTCGAACCTAGGCCTCACCGGGAGCCTAACCCTAACCCTAGCTCCAACCCTGACCCTGAATCCTAAGCCTAACAGGAAGACTGATCCCTGAGGCCTACCCTAACTATAAGCCGCGCCCTGCAATGCACACGCCCCCTAACACCTATCCATACCCCAATCTCGACCGTAAGCCTCACCAGGAGCCTAAATTTAACCCTAGCTCCAACCATGACCCTGAAAACTAAGCCTCACCGCAGCCTGAAACCTGAGGCCTACCATAACAATAACCTGCGCCACGCAACGCACACGCACACTAACAGGTAACCGTACCCCAATCGCGACCCCGAGCCTCACCGGTAGCCTAACCATAACCCTAGCTTCAACCATTATTCTGAACCCTAAGCCTCACCCGCAGCCTGAACCCTGAGGCCTACCCTAACTGTAAACCACGCCCTGCAACTCACACGCCCCCTAACACGTATTGGTACACCAATCTCAACCCGAAGCCTCACCGGGAGCCTAACCCTAACACTAGCTCCAACAATGACCCTGAAACCTAAGCCTCACCCGCAGCCTGAACACGGAGGCCTACCCTAACGATCAGCCGCGCACTGCAACCCCCACGCCCCCTAACACGTATCCGTTCCCCAATCTCGACCCAAAACCTCACTGGGTGCCTTATCCTAACCCTAGCTAAAACCCTGACCCTTTAAACTAAGCCTCACCCACAGCTTCAAACCTGAAGACTACCCTAACGATAAGTCACGCCCTGCAACGCACACGCCCCTTAACACGTATCCGTACCCCAATGTCGATCCAAAGCCTCACTGGGAGCCTAACCCTAACACGAGATCCAACCATGACTCTGAAACCTAAGCCTCACCCTCAGCCTGAACCCTGAGGTCTACCCTAACGATCAGCCGCACACTGCAACACCCACGCCCCCTAACACGTATCCGTTCCTCAATCTTGACCCTAAACCTCACTGGGAGCCTAACCCCAATCCTACCTAAAACCCTGACCATTTAACCTAAGCCTCACCCAAAGCATCAACCCTGAGGACTACAATAACGATAAGTCGTGCCCTGCAACGCACAAGACCCCAAACACGTATCCGTACCCCAATCTCGAACCTAGGCCTCAGCGGGAGCCTAACCCTAACCCTAGCTCCAACCCTGACCCTGAACCCTAAGCCTCACCCGAAGCCTGAACCCTGAGGCCTACTATAACGATAAGCCACGCCCTGCAACGCACACGCCCCCTAACACGTATCCATACCACAATCTCGACCCTAGGTCTCACCGGGAGCCGAACAATAACCCTAGCTCCAATCCTGACCCTGAACCCTAAGCCTCACCTGCAGACTGATCCCTGAGGCCTCCCCCAACGATAAACCACGCCATGCAAATCACAGGCCCCATAACATGTCTGCGTACCCCAATCTCGACCATAAGCGTCACCGGGAGCTGAACCCTAACCCTAGCTCCAACCCTGACCCTGAACCCTAAGCCTCACCTGCAGACTGAACCCAGAGCCCTACCCTAACGATAAGCAACGCCCTGCAATGCACATGCCCCCTAACACGTATCCGTAACCCAATTTAGACCCTAGGCCTGTGCGAGAGCCAAAACCTAACCCTAGCTCCAACTCAGACCGTGAATCCTAAGCCTCACCCGCAGCATGAACATTGAGGCCAACACTAACGATAAGCTGCGCCGTGCAACGCACACGCCCCCTAACACGAATCCGTACCCCAATCTCAACCCTAGGCCTCACTGGGAGATTAAACCTTACCTTACCTCCAACCATGACCCTGAACACTAAGCATCAGCCGAAGCCTGATCCCTGAGGCCTACCTTAACGATAAACCGCGCCCTGCAACGCAAACGCACCCTAACACGTATCCATACCCGAATCTCGTCCCGAAGCTTCACCGGGACCCTAACCCTAGCCCTAGCTCGAACCCTGACCCTGAAACCTAAGCCTCAACTGCAGCCTGAACCTTGAGGCCTACCCTAACGATAAGCCGCGCCCTGCAACGCACATGCCCACTAACACGTATACTTACCCCAATCTCCACCCTACCCCTAACCGGGAGCCTAACCCTAACCCTAGCTCCAACCCTGACCCTAAACACTAAGCCTCACCTGCAGTGTGAACCTTGAGGCGTACCCTAACGATAAGCTGCGCCCTGCAACGCACACGGCCCATAACACGTATCCGTACCCCAATCTCGATCCGAAGCCTCACCGGGAGCCTAACCGTAACACTAGCTCCAGCCCTGACCCTGAATCCTAAGCCTCACCCTCCGTCTGAATCCTGAGGCCTACCCTAATGATAAACCGCGATATGCAAGGAATACGACCCCTAACACGTATCCGTACCCCAAACTGGACCCTAGGCCTAACCGGGAGCCTAACCCTAACCCCAGCTCCAACCCTGACCCTGAAAACTAAGCGTGATCCGCAACCTGAACCCTGAGTCCTACTCTAACGATAAGCAACGCCCTGCAATGCACACGTCCCCTAACACGTATCCATACCCCAATCTCGAACCTAGGACTCACCGGGAGCCTAACCGGAACCCTAGGTCCAACCCGGACCCTGAACACTAAGCCTCACCGGCAGCCTGAACCCTGAGGCCTACCCTAACGATAAGTCACGCCCTGCAACGCACACGCCCCCTAACACGTATCCGTACCCCAATGTCGATCCGAAGCCTCACCGGGAGCCTAACCCTAACACTAGCTTCAACCATGACCCTGAACCCTAAGCCTCACCCGCAGCCTGAACCCTGCGGTCTACCCTAACGGTCAGCCGCACACTGCAACACCCACGCCCCGTAACACGTATCCGTTCCCCAATCTTGACTCTAAACCTCACTGGGAGCCTAACCCTAATCTTACCTAAAACCCTGACCGTTTAAACTAGGCCTCACCCACAGCCTCAACCCTGAGGCCTACCCTAACGATAAGCCACGCCCTTCAACGCACACGCCCCGTAACACGTATCCGTACCCCAAACTCGAACCAAAGCCTCACCGGGAGCCTAACCCTAACCCTAACTCCAACGCTGACCCTGACCCATAAGCCTCACCCGCAGCGTGAGCCCTGAGGCCTACCCTAACGATACGCAGCGACGTGCAATGCACACTCACCCTAACACGTCGCCGTACCCTAATATCGACCCTAGGCCTCACTGGGAGCCTAATCCTAACCCTACCTCCAACCCTGACCCTGAACACAAAGCCTCACCCAAAGCCTAAACCCTGAGGTGTATTGTAACGATACGACGCGCCCTGCAACGCACACGCCCCCTAACACGTTTCCGTACCCCAATCTCGAACCTAGGCCTCAGCGGGAGCCGAACCTTAACCCTAGCTCCAACCCTGACTCTGAAACCTAAGCCTAACCGGAAGAATGAACCCTGAGGCCTACCCTAACTATAAGCAGCGCCCTGCAACGCACACGCCCACTAAAACGTATCCGTACCACAATCTCGACCCTAGGCCTCACGGGGAGCCTAAACCTAACCTTAGCTCCAAACCTGACACTGAAACCTAAACCTCACCCGCAACCTGAACCCTGAGGCATACCGTAACGATAAGCCACGCCCTGCAACGCACACGCCCCGTAACACGTATCCGTACCCCAATCTCGAGCCTAAGCCTGACCAGAAGCCTAACCCTAACCCAAGCTCCAACCCTGACCCTGAACCCTAAGCCTCAACAGCAGCCTGAACCCTGAGGCCTTCCCTAACGATCAGCCGCGCCCTGAAACTCACACGACCCCTAACATATATCCGTATCCCAATATCGACCCAAAGACTCTCCGGGAGCCTAACCCTAACCCTAGCTCCAACCCTGACCCTGAACAATAAGCCTCACCAGCAACCCGATACTTGAGGCCTACCCTAACGATAAGCAGCGCCGTGCAACGCACACGCACCCTAACACGTCCCCGTACCCTAATCTCGACCCTAGGCCTCACCGGGAGCCTAACCCTAACCCTACCTCCAACCCTGACCCTGAACACAAAGCCTCACCCAAAGCCTAAACCCTGAGGCGTATTGTAACGATACGCCGCGCCCTGCAACGCACACGCCCCCTAACACGTTTCCGTACCCCAATCTCGATCCGAAGCCTCACCGGGAGGCTAACCGTAACACTAGCTCCAACCCTCACCCTGAAACCTAAGCCTCACCCGCCGTCTGTACCCTGAGGCCTACCCTAATGATAAGCTGGGCTCTGCAAGGAATACACCCCCTAACCCGTATGCATACCCCAATCTCGACCCTAGGTATCACCAGGAGGCTAACCGTAACCCGAGCTCCAACGCTGACCCTGAAAACTAAGCCTCATCCTCAGCCTGAACCCTAAGGCCTACTCTCACGATAAGCCACGCCATGCAACTCACACGACCCGATACAGGTATCAGTACCCCAATCTCGAACCTAGGCCTCACCGGGAGCCTAACCCTAACCCTAGCTCCAACCCTGACCCTGAATCCTAAGCCTAACAGGAAGACTGATCCCTGAGGCCTACCCTAACTATAAGCCGCGCCCTGCAATGCACACGCCCCCTAACACGTATCCATACCCCAATCTCGACCGTAAGCCTCACCAGGAGCCTAAATCTAACACAGGCTCCAACCATGACCCTGAAAACTAAGCCTCACCGCAGCCTGAAACCTGAGGCCTACCATAACAATAACATGCGCCACGCAACGCACACGCACACTAACAGGTATCCGTACCCCAATCGCGACCCCGAGCCTCACCGGGAGCCTAACCATAACCCTAGCTTCAACCATTATTCTGAACCCTAAGCCTCACCCGCAGCCTGAACCCTGAGGCCTACCCTAACTGTAAACCACGCCCTGCAACTCACACGCCCCCTAACACGTATTGGTACCCCAATCTCAACCCGAAGCCTCACCGGGACCCTAACCCTAACACTAGCTCCAACAATGACCCTGAACCCTAAGCCTCACCCGCAGCCTGAACACGGAGGCCTACCCTAACGATCAGCCGCGCACTGCAACCCCCACGCCCCCTAACACGTATCCGTTCCCCAATCTCGACCCAAAACCTCACTGGGTGCCTTATCCTAACCCTAGCTAAAACCCTGACCCTTTAAACTAAGCCTCACCCACAGCTTCAAACCTGAAGACTACCCTAACGATAAGTCACGCCCTGCAACGCACACGCCCCTTAACACATATCCGTACCCCAATGTCGATCCAAAGCCTCACTGGGAGCCTAACCCTAACACGAGATCCAACCATGACTCTGAAACCTAAGCCTCACCCTCAGCCTGAACCCTGAGGTCTACCCTAACGATCAGCCGCACACTGCAACACCCACGCCCCCTAACACGTATCCGTTCCTCAATCTTGACCCTAAACCTCACTGGGAGCCTAACCGCAATCCTACCTAAAACCCTGACCATTTAACCTAAGCCTCACCCAAAGCATCAACCCTGAGGACTACAATAACGATAAGTCGTGCCCTGCAACGCACACGACCCCTAACACGTATCCGTACCCCAATCTCGAACCTAGGCCTCAGCGGGAGCCTAACCCAAACCCTAGCTCCAATCCTGACCCTGAACACTAAGCCTCACCGGCAGCCTGAACCCTGAGGCCTACCATAACGATAAGCCGTGCTGTGCAACGCACACGCCAACTAACACGTGTCCGTACCCCAATCTCGATCCTAGGCCTCACCCGAAGCCTAAACCTAACCTTAGCTCCAAATCTGACACTGAATCCTAAGCCTCACCCGCAGCCTGAACCCTGAGGCCAACACTAAATATAAGCTGCGCCGTGCAACGCACACGCCCCAGAACACGTATCCGTACCCCAATCTCCACCCTAGGCCTCACTGGGATATTAAACCTAACATTAGCTCCAACCATGACCCTGAACCCTAAGCCTCAGCCGAAGACTGATCCCTGTGGCCTACCCTAACGATTAGCCTCGCCCTGCAACGCACACCCACCCTAACACGTATCCATACCCGAATCTCGACCCGAAGCCTCACCGTGAGCCTAACCCTAACCCTAGCTCCAACCCTGACCCTGAAACCTAAGCCTCACCTGCAGCCTGAACCCTGAGGTCTACCCAAACGATCAGCCACACACTACAACACCCACGCCCGCTAACACGTATCCGTTCCCCAATCTTGACCCTAGAACTCACCGGGAGCCTAAAACTAAACCTAGATCCAACCCTGACCTGAACCCTAAGCCTCACCTGCAGCATGAACCCTGAGGCCTACCCTAACGATCAGCCGCGCCCTGCAACACACAGGCCCCCTAATACGTATCCATACCCCAATCTCGACCCGAAGCCTCACCGGGAGCCAAACCCTAACCCTAGCTCCAATCCTGACCCTGAACACTCAGCCTCACCCGCAGCCTGAACCCTGAGGCCTAC
Organism: Kogia breviceps; assembly: GCF_026419965.1. NCBI lineage: Eukaryota > Metazoa > Chordata > Mammalia > Artiodactyla > Physeteridae > Kogia > Kogia breviceps. Next base: position 88,103,857 of record NC_081316.1, on the reverse strand, counting down.
CATAACGATAAGCCGTACCCTGCAACGCACACGCCAACTAACACGTATCCGTACACCAATCTCGAAACTAGGCCTCACCCGAAGCGTAAACCTAACCTTAGCTCCAAATCTGACCCTGAATCCTAAGCCTCACCCGCAGCCTGAACCCTGAGGCCTAACCTAACTTTAAGCGGCACCCGGCAACACACACGCCCCGTAACAGGTATCCGTACCCCAATCTCGACCCTCGGTCTCACTGGGAGCCTAACCCTAACCCGAGCTCCAACCCTGACCCTGAACAATATGCCTCACCCGCAGTCTGAGCCCTGAAGACTACCCTAACGACAAGCCACGCGGTGCAACGCACACGCCCCCTTACACGTATCCGTACCCCAATCTCGAGCCTAGGCCTCACCGGGAGCCTAACGCTAACCCTAGCTCCATCCCTGTCCCTGAAACCTAAGCCTAACCGGAAGACCGAAGCCTGAGGCCTATCCTAACTATAAGCCATGCCCTGCAACGCACACGCCCCCTAACACGTATCCGGACCTCAATCTTGACAAGAAGCCTCACCGGGAGCCTAAATCTAACCCTAGCTCAACCCTGACCCTGAACCCTAAGCCTCACCTGCAGCCTGAACCCTGAGCCCTACCCTAACGATCAGTCGTGCCCTGCAATGCACACGCCCCCTAACACGTATCCGTACTCCAAACTCGACCCTAGGCCTAAGAGAGAGCATAAACCTAACCCTAGCTCCAATCCTGACCCTGAACCCTAAGCCTCACACACAGCCTGAACCCTGAGGCCTACCGTAACGATAAGCTGCGCCCTGCAACGAAAAACCCCCTAACACATATCCGTACACCAATCGCGACCATAGGCCACACCGGAAGCCTAACCCTAACCCTAAGTCCAACCCTGACCCTGAACTCTAAGCCTCACCCGCAGCCTGACACTGAGGCCTACCCTATCGCTAAGCCGTGCCCCGCAACGCACATGCCCCCTAACACGTGTCCGTACCGCAATCTCCACCACAGGCCTCACTGCGAGACGAAACCTAACCCTAGGTCCAACCCTGACACTGAACACTAAGCCTCACCTGCAGCCTGAACCCTGATGCCTACCCTAACGGTAAACCGCGCCCTGAAACGCACACGTGCCCTAACATGTACCCGTACCACAATCCCGACCATAGGCCTCACCGGGAGACTAACCATAACCCTAGCTCCAACCCTGACCATGAACACTAAGCCTCACCCGCAGCATGAACCCTGAGGCCTACCCTAACCATCAGGCACGCCCTGCAACCCACACGCACCCTAACACGTATCCGTACCCCAATCTCCACCATAGGCCTCACCGGGAGACTACACCTAACCCTAGCTCCAACCCAGACCCTACACCCTAAACCTCACCCGCGGCCTGAACCCTGAGGCCTACCCTAACAATAAGCCGCGCCCTGAAACGCACACGCCCCCTAACAAGTATCAGTACCCCAATCTCCACCGAAGGCCTCACCGGGAGACTAAACCTAACCCTAGCTCCAACACTGACCCTGAACCCTAAGCCTCAACCACAGCCTGATCCCTAAGGCCTATCCTAAGGATAAGCCGGGCCCTGAAACGCACCAACCCCTAACACGTATCCGTACCACAATCTCCACCCCAGGCCTCACCGGGAGCCTAACCCTAACCCTAGCTCCAACCCTGACCTTGACCCCTAAGCCTCACGCGCAGCCTGAACCCTGAGGCCTACCCTAACGATCAGCAGTGCCCTGCAATGCACATGCCCCCTAACACGTATCCATTCCACAATCTCGACCCAGGCCTCACCAGGAGCCTAACCCTAACCCTAGCTCCAACTCTGACCCTGAACCCTAAGTCTCACCCGCAGCCTGAACCCCGAGGGCTACCCTAACGCTAAGCCGTGCCCTGCCATGCACACGCTCCCTAACACGTATCCGTACTCCAAACTCGACCCTAGGCCTCTGCAAGAGACGAACCGTAACCCTAGCTCCAATCCTGACCCTGAACACTAAGCCTCACCCACAGCCTGAACCCTGAGGCCTATGCTAACGATAAGCCGCGCCCTGCAACGAAAACCCCCGTTAACACATATCCGTACCCCAATTGCGACCCTAGGCCTAACCGGGAGCCTAACCCTAACCCGAAGTCCAACCCTTACCCTGAACCCTATGCCTCACCTGCAGCCGGAACCCAGAGGCCCACCCTAACGATAAGCCGCGCCATGCAACCCACACGCCCCCTAACACGTATCTGTACCCCAATCTCCACCGTAGGCCGCACCGGGAGCCTAACCCTAACCCTACATCCAAACATTACCCTGAAACCTAAGCCTCACCCGCAGCCTGAACCTGAGGCCTAACCTAGTGATAAGCCGCACCCTGGAACGCACACGAACCCTAACACTTATCCCTACCGCAATCTCCTCCATAGGCCTCACCGGGAGCCTAACCCTAACCCTAGTTCCAACCTAGACTCTGAACCCTAAACCTCACCCTCAGCCTGAACCCTGAGACCTACCCTAACCATAAGCCGCGCCCTGCAACGCACACGCCCCCTAACACGTATCTGTACCCCAATCTCCACCGAAGGACTCACAGGTAGACTAAACCTAACCCTCGCTCCAATCCTGACCCTGAACCCTAAGCCTCTCCCGCAGCCTGAACCATGAGGCCTACCCTAACGATCAGCCGTGCCCTTCAATGCACACGCCCCCTAACACGTATCCGTAACCCAATGTCGACCCTAAGACTCAGCGAGAGCCTAACCCGAACTCTCGCTCCAACACTGGCCCGGAACTCGAAGCCTTACCGACAGCCTGAACTGGGGCCTACCCTAACGATAAGACGTGCCCAGCAACGAAAACGCCCCCTTACACATATCCGTACCCCAATCGCAACCCTAGGCCTCACTGGAAACCTAACCCTAACCCTAAGTCCAACCCTTACCCTGAAACCTAAGCCTCACCCACAGGCTGAACCCTGAGGCCTACCATAACGCTAAGCCGCGCCCTGCAACGCACATGCCCCCTAACACGTGTCCGTACCCCAATCTCCACCATAGGCCTCACCGCGAGACGAAACCTAACCTTAGCTCCAACCCTGACACTGAACACTAAGCCTCACGCGCAGCCTGAACCCTGATGCCTACCCTAACGATAAACCGTGCCCTGAAACGCACACGCGCCCTAACACGTACCCGTAACACAATCCCGACCATAGGCCTCACCGGGAGACTAACCATAAGCCTAGCTCCAACCCTGACCATGAACACTAAGCCTCACCCGCAGCATGAACCCTGAGGCCTACCCTAACCATCAGGAACGCCCTGCAATGCACACGCACCCTAACACGTATCCGTACCCCAATCTCCACCATAGGCCTCACCGGGAGACTACACCTAACCCTAGCTCCAACCCAGACCCTAAACACTAAACCTCATCCGCAGCCTGAACCCTGAGGCCTACCCTAAGGGTAAGTCACGCCCTGCAAAGCAAACGCCCCCTAACACGTATCCGTAACACAATCTCCACCCTAGGCCTCCCCGGGTGACTAAGCCTAACCCTAGCTCCAAAAATAACCCTGAACACTAAGCCTCACCCTCAGCGTGAACCCTGAGGACTACCCTAATGTTAACCAGCGCCCCTCAACGCACACGCGCCCAAACACATGTCCGTACCCAAATCTCGACACGAACCCTCACCGGGAGCCTAACCCTAACCCTAGATCCAGCCCTATCCTTAACACTAAGCCTACCCCGCAGCATGAACCCTGAGGCCTACCCTAATGATCAGCTGCGCACTGCAAGACACACGCCCCCTAACACGTATCCGTACCCCAATCTCGACCCGAAGCCTCACCGGGAGCCTAAACCTTACCCTAGCTCCAACCCTGACCGTGAACACTAAGCCTCACCCGCAGCCTGAACCGTGAGGCCTACCCTAATGATAAGCAGCGCGGTGCAACGCACACGCCCCGAACACATATGGGTACCCTTATCTCGACCCAGCCCTCACCGGGAGCCTAATCCTAACCGTAGCTACAACCCTGACCCTGAACCCTAAGCCTCACCCGAAGCCTGAACCCTGAGGCCTACTATAACGATAAGCCACGCCCTGCAACGCACACGCCCCCTAACACGTATCCATACCACAATCTCGACCCTAGGTCTCACCGGGAGCCGAACAATAACCCTAGCTCCAACCCTGACCCTGAACCCTAAGCCTCACCTGCAGACTGAACCCAGAGCCCTACCCTAACGATAAGCCACGCCCTGCAATGCACATGCCCCCTAACACGTATCCGTAACCCAATTTAGACCCTAGGCCTGTGCGAGAGCCAAACCCTAACCCTAGCTCCAACTCAGACCGTGAATCCTAAGCCTCACCCGCAGCATGAACATTGAGGCCAACACTAACGATAAGCTGCGCCGTGCAACGCACACGCCCCCTAACACGAATCCGTACCCCAATCTCAACCCTAGGCCTCACTGGGAGATTAAACCTAACCTTACCTCCAACCATGACCCTGAACACTAAGCATCAGCCGAAGCCTGATCCCTGAGGCCTACCCTAACGATAAACCGCGCCCTGCAACGCAAACGCACCCTAACACGTATCCATACACGAATCTCGTCCCGAAGCTTCACCGGGACCCTAACCCTAGCCCTAGCTCGAACCCTGACCCTGAAACCTAAGCCTCAACTGCAGCCTGAACCTTGAGGCCTACCCTAACGATAAGCCGCGCCCTGCAACACACATGCCCACTAACATGTATACTTACCCCAATCTCGACCCTACACCTAACCGGGAGCCTAACCCTAACCCTAGCTCCAACCCTGACCCTAAACACTAAGCCTCACCTGCAGTGTGAACCTTGAGGCGTACCCTAACGATAAGCTGCGCCCTGCAACGCACACGGCCCATAACACGTATCCGTACCCCAATCTCGATCCGAAGCCTCACCGGGAGCCTAACCGTAACACTAGCTCCAACCCTGACCCTGAATCCTAAGCCTAACCCTCCGTCTGAATCCTGAGGCCTACCCTAATGATAAAACGCGATATGCAAGGAATACGACCCCTAACACGTATCCGTAACCCAAACTGGATCCTAGGCCTAACCGGGAGCCTAACCCTAACCCGAGCTCCAACCCTGACCCTGAAAACTAAGCGTGATCCGCAACCTGAACCCTGAGTCCTACTCTAACGATAAGCAACGCCCTGCAATGCACACGTCCCCTAACACGTATCCATACCCCAATCTCGAACCTAGGACTCACCGGGAGCCTAACCGGAACCCTAGGTCCAACCAGGACCCTGAACACTAAGCCTCACCGGCAGCCTGAACCCTGAGGTCTACCCTAACGATAAACCACGCCCTGCAAAAACAACACCCCCTAACACATATCCGTACCCCAATCTCGACCCTAGGCCTCACCAGGAGCCTAACCCTAACCCTAACTCGAACCCTTATCCTTAACACTAAGCCTCACCCGCAGCCACAACCCTCAGCCCTACCCTAACGATAAGCCGCGCCCTGCAACACACACCCCCCTAGCACGTATCCGTACCCCAATCTCGACCCTAGGCCTCACCGGGAGCCAAACGCTAACGCTAGCTCCAACCCAGACCCTGAACCCTAAGCCTCACAGGACGACTGAACCCTGAGGCCTACACTAACGATAAGCCGCGCCCTGCAACGCACAAGCCCCATAGCACGTATCCATACCCCAATCTCGACCCGAAGCCTCACCGGGAGCCTAACCCTAACCGTAGCTCCAACTCTGACCCTGAACCGTAAGCCTCACCCGCAGCCTGAACCCTGAGGCCTCCGCTAACGATAAGCCACTCCCTGCAACGAACACGCCCCCTAACACGTATCCGTACCCCAATCTCTGCCCTTAGCCTCACCGGAAGCCTAACCCTAACCCTAGCACCAACTCTCACCCTGAACAGTAATCCTCACCTGCAGCCTGAATCCTGAGGCCTAACCTAATGATTAGCGGCGCCCTGCAATGTACACGCCCCCTAACAAGTATCCGTACCCCAATCTCGACCCTAGGCCTCACCGGGAGCCTAACCCTAACCCGAGCACCAACCCTGACCCGGAAACCTAAGCCTCATGCGCAGCCTGAACCCTGAGGCCTACTCTAATTATAAGCCGTGCCGTGCAACTCACACGCCCTCTTACACGTATCCGTACACCAATCTCGACCCTAGGCCTCACCGGGAGCCTAACACTAACCCTAGCTCCAACCCTGACCCTGAAACCTAAGCCTAAACGGAAGACTGAACCCTGAGGACTACCCTAACTATAAGCCATGCCCTGCAACGCACACGCCCCCAAACACGTATCCCTACCCCAATCTCGAACCTAGGCCTCACCGGGAGCCTAAATCTAACCTTAGCTCCAAACCTGACCTTGAAACCTAAGCATGAACCGCGGCCTGAACCCTGAGGTTTAACCTAACGATCAGCCGTGCCCTGCAATGCACACGCCCCCTAACACGTATCCGTACCCCAATCTCAACCCTAAGCCTCACCGGAATCCTAACCCTAACCCTAGCTCCAACCCTGACCCTGAACGCTACGCATCACCTGCAGCCTGAACCCTGAGGCTTACGCTAAGGATAAGCCGCGCCCTGCAATGAAAACGCCCCCTAACACCTATCCGTACCCCAGTCTCGAACCTAGGCCTCACCGGGGGCCTAACCCTAACCCTAACTCGAACCCTTATCCTTAACACTAAGCCTCACCCGCAACCACAACCCTCAGCCCTACCCTAACGATAAGCCGCGCCCTGCACCACCCCCCCCAACACGTATCCGTACCCCAATCTCGACCCTAGGCCTCACCGGGAGCCAAACGCTAACGCTAGCTCCAACCCAGACCCTGAACCCTAAGCCTCACAGGACGACTGAACCCTGAGGCCTACACTAACGATAAGCCGCGCCCTGCAACGCACAAGCCCCATAGCACGTATCCATACCCCAATCTCGACCCGAAGCCTCACCGGGAGCCTAACCCTAACCGTAGCTCCAACTCTGACCCTGAACCGTAAGCCTCACCCGCAGCCTGAACCCTGAGGCCTCCGCTAACGATAAGCCACTCCCTGCAACGAACACGCCCCCTAACACGTATCCGTACCCCAATCTCGGCCCTTAGCCTCACCGGAAGCCTAACCCTAACCCTAGCACCAACTCTCACCCTGAACAGTAATCCTCACCTGCAGCCTGAATCCTGAGGCCTAACCTAATGATTAGCGGCACCCTGCAATGTACACGCCCCCTAACAAGTATCCGTACCCCAATCTCGACCCTAGGCCTCACCGGGAGCCTAACCCTAACCCGAGCACCAACCCTGACCCGGAAACCTAAGCCTCATCCGCAGCCTGAACCCTGAGGCCTACTCTAATGATAAGCCGTGCCGTGCAACTCACACGCCCCCTTACACGTATCCGTACACCAATCTCGACCCTAGGCCTCACCAGGAGCCTAACGCTAACCCTAGCTCCAACCCTGACCCTGAAACCTAAGCCAAACGGAAGACTGAACCCTGAGGACTACCCTAACTATAAGCCGTGCCCTGCAACGCACACGCCCCCAAACACGTATCCCTACCCCAATCTCGAACCTAGGCCTCACCGGGAGCCTAAATCTAACCTTAGCTCCAAACCTGACCTTGAAACCTAAGCATGAACCGCGGCCTGAACCCTGAGGTTTAACCTAACGATCAGCCGTGCCCTGCAATGCACACGCCCCCTAACACGTATCCGTACCCCAATCTCGACCCTAAGCCTCACCGGAATCCTAACCCTAACCCTAGCTAAAACCCTGACCCTGAACGTTACGCATCACCTGCAGCCTGAACCCTGAGGCCTACGCTAAGGATAAGCCGCGCCCTGCAACGAAAACGCCCCCTAACACCTATCCGTACCCCAGTCTCAAACCTAGGCCTCACCGGGAGCCTTACCCTAACCCTAAGTCCAAGCCTGACCCTGAACAATAAACCTCACCTGCAGCCTGAACCCTGAGGCCTACCCTAAGGATAAACCACGCCCTGCAAAAACAACGCCCCCTAACACATATCCGTACCCCAATCTCGACCCTAGGCCTCACCAGGAGCCTAACCCTAACCCTAACTCTAACCCTTATCCTTAACACTAAGCCTCACCCGCAGCCACAACACTCAGCCCTACCCTAACGATAAGCCGCGCCCTGCAACACACACCCCCCTAACACGTATCCGTACCCCAATCTCGAACCTAGGCCTCACCGGGAGCCGAACCCTAACCCTAGCTCCAAGCCGGACACTGAACAATAAACCTCACCTGCAGCCTGAACCCTGAGGCCTACCCTAACGATAAACCACGCCCTGCAAAAACAACGCCCCCTAACACATATCCGTACCCCAATCTCGACACTAGGCCTCACCAGGAGCCTAACCCTAACCCTAACTCGAACCCTTATCCTTAACACTAAGCCTCACCCGCAGCCACAACCCTCAGCCCTACCCTAACGATAAGCCGCGCCCTGCAACACACACCCCCCTAACACGTATCCGTACCCCTATCTCGACCCTAGGCCTCACCAGGAGCCAAACGCTAACGCTAGCTCCAACCCAGACCCTGAACCCTAAGCCTCACAGGACGACTGAACCCTGAGTCCTACACTAACGATAAGCCGCGCCCTGCAACGCACAAGCCCCATAGCACGTATCCAAACCCCAATCTCGACCCGAAGCCTCACCGGGAGCCTAACCCTAACCGTAGCTCCAACTGTGACCCTGAACCGTAAGCCTCACCCGCAGCCTGAACCCTGAGGCCTCCGCTAACCATAAGCCACTCCCTGCAACGAACACGCCCCCTAACATGTATCCGTACCCCAATCTCGGCCCTTAGCCTCACCGGAAGCCTAACCCTAACCCTAGCACCAACTCTCACTCTGAACAGTAATCCTCACCTGCAGCCTGAATCCTGAGGCCTAACCTAATGATTAGCGGCGCCCTGCAATGTACACGCCCCCTAACAAGTATCCGTACCCCAATCTCGACCCTAGGCCTCACCGGGAGCCTAACCCTAACCCGAGCACCAACCCTGACCCGGAAACCTAAGCCTCATCCGCAGCCTGAACCCTGAGGCCTACTCTAATGATAAGCCGTGCCGTGCAACTCACACACCCCCTTACACGTATCCGTACACCAATCTCGACCCTAGGCCTCACCGGGAGCCTAACGCTAACCCTAGCTCCAACCCTGACCCTGAAACCTAAGCCTAAACGGAAGACTGAACCCTGAGGACTACCCTAACTATAAGCCGTGCCCTGCAACGCACACGCCCCCAAACACGTATCCCTACCCCAATCTCGACCCTAGGCCTCACCGGGAGCCTAAATCTAACCTTAGCTCCAAACCTGACCTTGAAACCTAAGCATGAACCGCGGCCTGAACCCTGAGGATTAACCTAACGATCAACCGTGCCCTGCAATGCACACGCCCCCTAACACGTTTCCGTACCCCAATCTCGACCCTAAGCCTCACCGGAATCCTAACCGTAACCCTAGCTCCAACCCTGACCTTGAACGCTACGCATCACCTGCAGCCTGAACCCTGAGGCCTACGCTAAGGATAAGCCGCGCCCTGCAACGAAAACGCCCCCTAACACCTATCCGTACACCAGTCTCGAACCTAGGCCTCACCGGGCGCCTAACCCTAACCCTAGCTCCAAGCCTGACACTGAACAATAAACCTCACCTGCAGCCTGAACCCTGAGGCCTACCCTAACGATAAACCACGCCCTGCAAAAACAACGCCCCCTAACACATATCCGTAACCCAATCTCGACCCTAGGCCTCACCAGGAGCCTAACCCTAACCCTAACTCGAACCCTTATCCTTAACACTAAGCCTCACCCGCAGCCACAACCCTCAGCCCTACCCTAACGAAAAGCCGCGCCCTGCAACACACACCCCCCTAACACGTATCTGTACCCCAATCTCGACCCTAGGCCTCACCGGGAGCCAAACGCTAACGCTAGCTCCAACCCAGACCCTGAACCCTAAGCCTCACAGGACGACTGAACCCTGAGGCCTACACTAACGATAAGCCGCGCCCTGCAACGCACAAGCCCCATAGCACGTATCCAAACCCCAATCTCAACCCGAAGCCTCACCGGGAGCCTAACCCTAACCGTAGCTCCAACTCTGACCCTGAACCGTAAGCCTCACCCGCAGCCTGAACCCTGAAGCCTCCGCTAACGATAAGCCACTCACTGCAACGAACACGCCCCCTAACATGTATCCGAACCCCAATCTCGGGCTTTAGCCTCACCGGAAGCCTAACCCTAACCCTAGCACCAACTCTCACCCTGAACAGTAATCCTCACCTGCAGCCTGAATCCTGAGGCCTAACCTAATGATTAGCGGCGCCCTGCAATGTACACGCCCCCTAACAAGTATCCGTACCCCAATCTCGACCCTAGGCCTCACCGGGAGCCTAACCCTAACCCGAGCACCAACCCTGACCCGGAAACCTAAGCCTCATCCGTAGCCTGAACCCTTAGGCCTACCCTAATGATAAGCCACGCCCTGCAATGCACACTCCCCCTAACACGTATCCATACCGCAATCTCGACCCTAAGCCTCACCGGGAGCCCGACCAAAACCCTAGTTCCAACCATGACACTGAACCCTAAACCTCACCCGCAGCCTGAACTCTGAGGCCTTCCCTAACGATAAGCCTCTCCCTGCAAAGAAAATGCCCTGTAACACATATCCCTACCAGAATCTTGACCCTAGGCCGCACTGGGAGCCAAACCCTTACCCTAAGTCCAACTGTTACCCTGAACCCTAAGCCTCATCCGCATCATGAACCCTGAGGCTTACCCTAACGATCAGCCGTGCCCTGTAATGCACATGCCCCCTAACACGTATCCGTACTCCAATCTCGACCCAAAGCCTCACCGTGAGCCTAACCCTAACCGTAGCTCCAACTCTCACCATGAACGATAAGCCTCAAACACAGCCTGAACCCAGAGGCCTACCCTAACAATGACTCACGCTCTGCAACGAACACGCCCCCTAACACCTATCTGTATCCCAATCTCGGCCCTAAGCCTCATCAGAAGCCAAACCCTGACCCTAGCTCCAACTCTCACCCTGAACAGTAATCCTCAACTGCAGCCTGTATCCTGAGGCCTAACCTAATGATAAGCGGCACCCTGCAACGAACATGCCCCGTAACAAGTATCCGTACCCCAATCTCGACCCTAGGCATCACCGGGAGCATAACCGTAACCCGAGCTCCAACCCTGACCCTGAAAACTATGCCTCATCCGTAGCCTGAACCCTGAGGCCTACTCTAATGATAATCCGCGCCGTGCAACTCACACGCCCCCTTACACGTATCCGTACCCCAATCTCGGCCCTAGGCCTCACCGGGACCCTAACGCTAACCCTAGGTCCAACCCTGACCGTGAACACTAAGCCTAACCGGAAGACTGAACCCAGAGGCCTACCCTAACTATAAGCCACGCCCTGCAACGCATAAGCCCCCTAACACGTATCCATACACCAATCTCGACCCTAAGCCTCACCGGGAGCCTGACCAAAACCCTAAATCCAACCCAGACCCTGAACCCTAAGCCTCACCCGCAGTCTGAACCCTGAGGCCTACCCTAACGAGAAGCCTCACCCTGCAAAGAAAACGCCCAGTAACACATATCCGTACGCCAATCTAGACCCTTGGCCGCACTGGGATCCTAAACCTAACCCTAAGTCCAACCGTTACCCTCAACCCTAAGCCTCACCAGCAGCCTGAACCCTGAGGCCTACCCTAACGATAAGCCACGCCCTCCATCGCACACGCCCCCTAACACGTATACGTACCCCAATCACGACCGTAAGCCTCACCGGGAGCCTAACACTAACCGTAGCTCCAACCCTGACCCTGAAATCTAAGCCTGACCAGCAGCCCAATACCTGCGTCCTACCCTAACGAGGAGCCACGCCCTGCAATGAACACGCCCCCTAACACGTATCCGTACCCCAATCTCAACCCGAAGCCTCACGGGGAGCCTAAACGTATCCCTAGCTCCAAACCTGACCCTGAACACTAAGTCTCACCCACAGCCTGAACCCTGAGGCCTACCCTAATGTTAAGCCGCGCACTGCAAGGCACACACCCCTTATCACGTATCCGTACCTCAATCTCGACCCAAAGCCTCACCGGGAGCCTAACCCTAACACGAGCTCCAACCCTGACCCTGAAACCTAAGCCTTAACCGCAGACTGAACCCTGAGGCCTAACCTAATGATAAGCGGTGCCCTACAACGAACATGCCCCTTAACAAGTATGCGTACCCCAATATCGACCCTAGGCCTCAACGGGAGCCTAACCCTAACCCGAGCTCCAACCCTGACCATGAAACCTAAGCCTCATCCGCAGCCTGAACCCTGAGGCCTACTCTAACAATAAGCCACGTCGTGCAACTCACACTCCCCCTAACACGTATCCGTACCCCAATCGCGAACCTAGGCCTCACCGGGAGCCTAACCCTAACCCTAAGGCCAACCCTCACCCTGAACATGAAGCCTCAACCACAGCCTGAACCCTGAGACCTACCCTAACGATAAGACGCGCGCTGCAACAAAAACGACCCCTAACACGTATCCGTACCCCAATCTCGAGCCTAGGCCTCAGCGAGAGCCTAACACTAACCCGTCGCCAACCATGACCCTGAACCTTAAGCCTCACCCGCAGCCTGAACCCTGAGGCGTACCCAAACGATAAGCCGCGCAATGCAACGCACACGCCCCCTAACACGTATCCGTACCCCAATCTCCACCATAGGCCTCACCAGGAGACAAAACCTAACCCAAGCTCCAACCCTGACCCTGAACCCTAAGCCTCACCCTCAGCCTGAACCCTGAGGCCTACCCTAACGATAAGCCGCACCAAGCAATGCACACGCCCCCTAACACGTATCCGTACCCCAATCTCGACCCTAGCCTTAAGCGGGAGCCTAACATAACCCTAGCTCCAACCCTGACTCTGAACACTAAGCCTCACCCGCAGCCTGAACCCTGAGGCTTACCCTAACGATAAGCCGCGCCCTGCAACACACACGCCCCCTAACACGTATCCTTACCACAATCTCCACCCTAGGCCTCATCGGGAGCCTAACCCTAAACCTAGCTCCAACCCTGACCATGACAACTATGCCTCACCCGCTCTCTGTATGCTGAGGCCTACCCTAACGATCAGCCGTGCCCCGCAATGAACACGCCCCCTAACACGTATCCGTAACCCAATCTCGACAGTAGGATTCAGCGAGAGCCTAACCCTAATCCTAGCTCAAACCCTGACCCTGAACCCTAATCATCACCCGCACCCGCAGCCTGAACGTGAGTCCTACCCTAACGATAAGCCACGCCCTGCAATGCACACGGCCTCTAACACGTATCCGTACCCCAATCTCCACCGAAGGCCTCACCGGGAGTCTAAACCTAACCCTAGCTCAAACCCTGACCCTGAACACTAAGCCTCGCCTGCAGCCTGAACCCTGAGGGCTACCCTAACGATAAGCCGCGCCCTGCAAAAACAACGCCCCCTAACACATATGCGTAGCCCAATCTCGACCCTAGGCGTGACCAGGAACCTAAACCTAACCCTAACTCCAACACTTATCCTGAACCCTAAGCCTCACCCAGAGCCACAACCCTGAGCCCTACCCTAACGATGAGCCGCGCCTTGCAAAGCACACTCCCCATAACACGTATCCATACCCCAATCTCGGACCAGGCCTCAGAGGGAGCCTAACCCTAATCCTAGCTCCAAACCTCACACTGAAGCCTAAGCCTCACCCGCAACCTGAACCCTGAGGCCTACCGTAACGATAAGCTGCGCCCTGCAATGCACACTCCCCCTAACACGTATCCGTACGCCAATCTCGACCCTAAGCCTCCCCGGGAGCCGAACGCTAACGCTAGCTCGAACCCTGACCCTGACCTTTAAGACTCACAGGAAGACTGAACCCTGAGGCCTACACTAACGATAAGCCATGCCCTGCAACGCACACGCCCCCTAACACGTATCCGTACCCCAATCTCGACCCGAATCCTCACCTGGAGCCTAAACCTAACCCTAGCTTCAACTCTGATCCTGAACCCTTAGCCTCACCCGCAGCCTGAACCCTTAGGCCTACCCTAACGATAACCCACGCCCTGCAACGAACACGCCTCCTAACACGTATGCGTACCCCAATCTCGACCCAAAGCCTCACAAGAACCTGAACACTAACCCTATCTCCAACTCTCAACCTGAACCCTAAGCCTCACCGGCAGCCAGAACCCTGAGGACTAAGCTAACGATAAGCCCGCCGGGCAACTCACATGCCCCTTACACGTATCCGTACCACAATCTCGACCCTAGGCCTCACCGGGAGCCTAACCCTAACCCGAGCTCCAACCATGTCCCTGAAACCTAAGCCTCATCTGCAGCCTGAACCCTGAGGCTTACTCTAACGATAAACCGCGCCGTGCCACTCATACGCCCCCTTACACATATCCGTAGCCCAATCTCGACCCTAGGCTTAACCGGGAGCCTAACATTAACACTAGCTCCAACACTGACCCTGAAAGCTTAGGCTCATCTGCAGCCTGAACCCTGAGGCCTACGCTAACGATAAGCCACGCCCTGCAACGAAATGCCCCATAACACATAAACGTACCCCAATCTCGAAGCTAGGCCTCACCGGGAGCCTAAACCTAACCCGAAGTCCAACCCTTACCCTGAACACTAAGCCTCACCCGCAGTCTGAACCCTGAGGCCTACCCAAATGATAAGCCACGCCCAGCAAAACACACGCCCCCTTACACGTGTCCGTACCCAAATCTCTACCCTAAACCTCACTGAGAGTCTAACCCTAACCCTAGCTCCAACCATGACCCTTAACCATAAGCCTCACCCGCAGCCTGAACCCTGAGGCCTAAACTAACGATAAGCGGCGCCCTGCAATGCACACGCCCCGTAAAACGTTTCCGTACACCAATCTCAATCCTAGGCCTCACCAGGAGCCTATCCATAACACGAGCTCCAACCCTGACCCTGAAACCTAAGCCTCATCCGCAGGCTGAAACCTGAGGCCTACCCTAACGTTAAGCCGCGCCCTGCAAGGCACACGCCCCTTAACACGTATCCGTACCCCAATCTCGACCCAGAGCCTCACCGGGATCCTAACCCTAACCCTAGCTTCAACCCTGACCCTGAACAATAAACCTCACCTGCAGCCTGAACGCTGAGGCCTACCCTAACGATAAACCGCGCCCTGCAACAACAACACCCCCTAACACATATCCGTACCCCAATCTCGACACTAGGCCTCACCGGGAGCCTAACCCGAACCCTAATTCCAACCCTTAACCTGAACACTAAGCCTCACCCGCAGCCACAACCCTGAGCCCTACCCTAACGATAAGTCGCGCCCTGCAACACACACACCCCCTAACACGTATCCGTACCCAATCTCGAACCTAGGCCTCAGAGGGAGCCTAAACCTAACACTAGCTCCAACCCTGACCCTGAAACCGAAGTCTCACCCACATCCTGAACCCTGAGGCCTACCCTATCGATAAGCCGCGCCCTGCAACGCACACGCTCCGTAACACGTATCCGTACCCGAATCCCAACCCTAGGCCTCACTGCGAGACAAACGCTTACTCTAGCTCAAACCCTGACCCTGAACACTAAGCCTCACAGGAAGACTGAACCCTGTGGCCTACACTAACGATAAGCCGCGCCCTGCAACGCACACGCCCCCTAACACGTATCCGTACCCCAATCTCGACCCGAAGCCGCACCGGGAGCCTAAACCTAACCCTAGCTCCAACTCTCACCCTGAACCGTAAGCCTCACCCGCAGCCTGAACCCTGAGGCCTACCCTAACGATAACCCACGCCCTGAAAAGAACACGCCCCTAAAATGTATCAGTACCCCAATCTCGGCCCTAAGCCTCACCGGAAGCCTAACCATAACCCTATCTCCAACTCTCACCGTGAACAGTAATCCTCACCTGCAGCCTGAATCCTGAGGGCTAACCTAAAGATAAGCGGCGCCCTGCAAACCACACGACCCCTAATAAGTATCCGTACACCAACCTCGACCCTAGGCCTCATCGGGAGCATAAACCTAACCCGAGCTCCAACCCTGACGCTGAATCCTAAGCCTCATCCACAGCCTGAACCCTGAGACCCACTCTAAAGATAAGCCGCGCCGTGCAACTCACACGCACCCTTACACGTATCCGTACCCCAATCTCGACCCTAGGCCTCATGGGGAGCCTAACTCTAACCCTAGCTCCAACCCTGACCCTGAAACCTAAGCCTAACCGGAAGAATGAACCCTGAGGCATACCCTAACTATAAGAAGCGCCCTGCAACGCACACGCCCCCTAAAACGTATCCGTACCCCAATCTCGACCCTAGGCCTCACGGGGAGCCTAAACCTAACCTTAGCTCCAAACCTGACACTGAAACCTAAACCTCACCCGCAACCTGAACCCTGAGGCATACCGTAACGATAAGCCATGCCCTGCAACGCACACTCCAACTAACACGTATCCGTACCCCAATCTCGAGCCTAAGCCTGACCAGAAGCCTAACCCTAACCCTAGCTCCAACCCTGACCCTGAACCCTAAGCCTCAACAGCAGCCTGAACCCTGAGGCCTTCCCTAACGATCAGCCGCGCCCTGAAACTCACACGACCCCTAACATATATCCGTATCCCAATATCGACCCAAAGCCTCTCCGGGAGCCTAACCCTAACCCTAGCTCCAACCCTGACCCTGAACAATAAGCCTCACCAGCAACCCGATACTTGAGGCCTACCCTAACGATAAGGAACGCCGTGCAACGCACACGCACCCTAACACGTCCCCGTACCCTAATCTCGACCCTAGGCCTCACCGGGAACCTAATCCTAACCCAAACTCCAACCGTGACCCTGAACACAAAGCCTCACCCAAAGCCTAAACCCTGAGGCGTATTGTAACGATACGCCACGCTCTGCAACGCATACGCCCCCTAACACGTTTCCGTACCACAATCTCGAACCTAGGCCTCAGCGGGAGCCGAACCCTAACCCTAGCTCCAACCCTCACCCTGAAACCTAAGCCTCACCCGCCGTCTGAACCCTGTGGCCTAACCTAATGATAAGCTGGGGTCTGCAAGTATCACCAGGAGCCTAACCATAACCCGAGCTCCAACTCTGACGCTGAAAACTAAGCCTCATCCGCAGCCTGAACCCTATGGCCTACTCTCACGATAAGCCACGCTATGCAACTCACACGACCCGTTACAGGTATCCGTACCCCAATCTCGACCCTAGGCCTCACCGGGAGCCTAACCCTAACCCTAGCTCCAACCCTGACCCTGATCCCTAAGCCTAACCGGAAGACTGATCCCTGAGGCCTACCCTAACTATAAGCTGCGCCCTGCAATGCACACGCCCCCTAACTCGTATCCGTACCCCAATCTCGACCGTAAGGCTCACCGGGAGCCAAAATCTAACCCTAGCTCCAACCATGACCCTGAACCCTAAGCCTCACCACAGCCTGAAACCTGAGGCCTACCATAACAATAACCTGTGCCACGCAACGCACACGCATACTAACAGGTATCCGTACCCAAATCGCGACCCTAAGCCTCACCGGGAGTCTAACAATAACCCTAGCATCAACCATGATTCTGAACCCTAAACCTCACCCACAGCCTGAAACCTGAGGCCTACCCTAACTTTAAACCACGCCCTGCAACTCACACGCCCCCTAACACGTATCGGTACCCCAATCTCAACCCGAAGCCTCACCGGGAGCCTAACCCTAACACGAGCTACAAGCATCACCCTGAACCCTAAGCCTCACCCGCAGCCTGAACCCTGAGGTCTACCCTAACGATCACCCGCACACTGCAACACCCACGCCCCCTAAAACGTATCCGTTCCTCAATCTTGACCCTAAACCTCACTGGGAGCCTAACCCTAATCCTACCTAAAACCCTGACCGTTTAACCTAAGCCTCACCCACAGCCTCAACCCTGAGGACTACAATAACGATAAGTCACGCCCTGCAACGCACACGACCCCTAACACGTATCCGTACCCCAATCTCGAACCTAGGCCTCAGCGGGAGCCTAACCCTAACCCTAGCTCCAACCCTGACCCTGAACCCGGAACCTCATCCGCAGTCTGAACCCTGAGGCCTAGCCTAACGATAAGCCGCGCTCTGCAAGTAATACGCCCCCTAACACGTATCCGTACCCCAAACTCGACCCTAGGCCTCACCGGGAACCTAACCCTAACCCGAGCGCCAACCCTGACCCTTAAACCTAAGTCTCATCCGCAAACTGAACACGGAGTCCTACCGTAACGATAAGCCACGCCCTTCAACGCACACGCCCCCTAACACGTATCCGTACCCCAAACTCGAACCGAAGCCTCACCGGGAGCCTAACCATAACCCTAACTCCAACACTGACCCTGACACATAAGCCTCGCACGCAGCGTGAGCCCTGAGGCTTACCCTAATGATAAGCAGCGCGGTGCAACGCACACGCCCCCTAACACGTCCCCGTACCCTAATCTCGACCCTAGGCCTCACTGGGAGCCTAATCCTAACCCTAGCTCCAACCCTGACCCTGAACCCTAAGCCTCAACAGCAGCCTGAACCCTGAGGCCTTCCCTAACGATCAGCCGCGCCCTGAAACTCACACGACCCCTAACATATATCCGTATCCCAATATCGACCCAAAGCCTCTCCGGGAGCCTAACCCTAACCCTAGCTCCAACCCTGACCCTGAACAATAAGCCTCACCAGCAACCCGATACTTGAGGCCTACCCTAACGATAAGGAACGCCGTGCAACGCACACGCACCCTAACACGTCCCCGTACCCTAATCTCGACCCTAGGCCTCACCGGGAACCTAATCCTAACCCAAACTCCAACCGTGACCCTGAACACAAAGCCTCACCCAAAGCCTAAACCCTGAGGCGTATTGTAACGATACGCCACGCTCTGCAACGCATACGCCCCCTAACACGTTTCCGTACCCCAATCTCGAACCTAGGCCTCAGCGGGAGCCGAACCCTAACCCTAGCTCCAACCCTCACCCTGAAACCTAAGCCTCACCCGCCGTCTGAACCCTGTGGCCTAACCTAATGATAAGCTGGGGTCTGCAAGTATCACCAGGAGCCTAACCGTAACCCGAGCTCCAACTCTGACGCTGAAAACTAAGCCTCATCCGCAGCCTGAACCCTATGGCCTACTCTCACGATAAGCCACGCTATGCAACTCACACGACCCGTTACAGGTATCCGTACCCCAATCTCGACCCTAGGCCTCACCGGGAGCCTAACCCTAACCCTAGCTCCAACCCTGACCCTGATCCCTAAGCCTAACCGGAAGACTGATCCCTGAGGCCTACCCTAACTATAAGCCGCGCCCTGCAATGCACACGCCCCCTAACTCGTATCCGTACCCCAATCTCGACCGTAAGGCTCACCGGGAGCCAAAATCTAACCCTAGCTCCAACCATGACCCTGAAACCTAAGCCTCACCACAGCCTGAAACCTGAGGCCTACCATAACAATAACCTGTGCCACGCAACGCACACGCATACTAACAGGTATCCGTACCCAAATCGCGACCTAAGCCTCACCGGGAGTCTAACAATAACGCTAGCATCAACCATGATTCTGAACCCTAAGCCTCACCCGCAGCCTGAAACCTGAGGCCTACCCTAACTTTAAACAACGCCCTGCAACTCACACGCCCCCTAACATGTATCGGCACCGCAATCTCAACCCGAAGCCTCACCGGCAGCATAACCCTAACACTAGCTACAAGCATCACCCTGAACCCTAAGCCTCACCCGCAGCCTGAACACGGAGGCCTACCCTAACGATCAGCCGCGCACTGCAACCCCCACGCCCCCTAACACGTATCCGTTCCCCAATCTCGACCCAAAACCTCACTGGGTGCCTTATCCTAACCCTAGCTAAAACCCTGATCCCTTAAACTAAGTCTCACCCACAGCTTCAAAGCTGAGGACTACCCTAACGATAAGTCACGCCCTGCAACGCACACGCCCCCTAACACGTATCCATACCCCAATGTCGATCCGAAGCCTCACCGGGAGCCTAACCCTAACACGAGCTCCAACCATGACCCTGAAACCTAAGCCTCACCCGCAGCCTGAACCCTGAGGTCTACCCTAACGATCACCCGCACACTGCAACACCCACGCCCCCTAACACGTATCCGTTCCTCAATCTTGACCCTAAACCTCACTGGGAGCCTAACCCTAATCCTACCTAAAACCCTGACCGTTTAACCTAAGCCTCACCCACAGCCTCAACCCTGAGGACTACAATAACGATAAGTCACGCCCTGCAACGCACACGACCCCTAACACGTATCCGTACCCCAATCTCGAACCTAGGCCTCAGCGGGAGCCTCACCCTAACCCTAGCTCCAACCCTGACCCTGAACCCGGAGCCTCATCCGCAGTCTGAACCCTGAGGCCTAGCCTAACGATAAGCCGCGCTCTGCAAGTAATACGCCCCCTAACACGTATCCGTACCCCAAACTCGACCCTAGGCCTCACCGGGAACCTAACCCTAACCCGAGCGCCAACCCTGACCCTTAAACCTAAGTCTCATCCGCAAACTGAACACGGAGTCCTACCGTAACGATAAGCCACGCCCTTCAACGCACACGCCCCCTAACACGTATCCGTACCCCAAACTCGAACCGAAGCCTCACCGGGAGCCTAACCATAACCCTAACTCCAACACTGACCCTGACACATAAGCCTCGCACGCAGCGTGAGCCCTGAGGCTTACCCTAATGATAAGCAGTGCGGTGCAACGCACACGCCCCCTAACACGTCCCCGTACCCTAATCTCGACCCTAGGCCTCACTGGGAGCCTAATCCTAACCCTAGCTCCAACCCTGACCCTGAACACAAAGCCTCACCCAAAGCCGGAACCCTGAGGCATATTATAACGATAAGCTGCGCCCTGCAACGCACACGCACCCTAACACGTTTCCGTACCCCAATCTCGAACCTAGGCCTCAGCGGGAGCCGAACCCTTACCTTAGATCCAACCCTTACCCTGAACCCTTAGCCTAACCGGAAGACTGATCCCTGAGGCCTACCCTAACTATAAGCCGCGCCCTGCAATGCACACGCCCCCTAACACGTATCCGTACCCCAATCTCGACCGTAAGCCTCACCGGGAGTGTAAATCTAACCCTACCTCCAACCATGACCCTGAACACGAAGCCTCACCCGCAGCCTGAACCCTGAGGCCTACCCTAAGGATAAGTCGCGCCCTGTAAAGCAAACGCTCCCTAACACGTATCCGTAACACAATCTCCACCCTAGGCTTCCCCGGGTGACTAAGCCTAACCCTAGCTCCAAAAAAACCCTGAACACTAAGCCTCACCCTCAGCGTGAACCCTGAGGTGTACCCTAATGTTAACCCGCGCCCCTCAACGCACACGCGCCCAAACACGTATCCGTACCCCAATCTCGACTCGAAGCCTCACCGGGAGCCTAACCCTAACCCTAGATCCAACCCTGTCCTTAACACTAAGCCTACCCCGCAGCATGAACCCTGAGGCCTACCCTAATGATCAGCTGCGCACTGCAACACACACGCCCCCTAACACGTATCTGTACCCCAATCTCGACCCGAAGCCTCACAGGGAGCCTAACCGTTACCCTAGCTCCAACCCGGACCGTGAACACTAAGCCTCACCCGCAGCCTGAACCGTGAGGCCTACCCTAATGATAAGCAGCGCGGTGCAACGCACACGCCCCGAACACATATCCGTACCCTTATCTCGACCCAGCCCTCACCGGGAGCCTAATCCTAACCGTAGCTACAACCCTGACCCTGAACCCTACGCCTCACCTGAAGCCTGAACCCTGAGGCCTACTATAACGATAAGCCACGCCCTGCAACGCACACGCCCCCTAACATGTATCCATACCACAATCTCGACCCTAGGTCTCACCGGGAGCCGAACAATAACCCTAGCTCCAACCCTGACCCTGAACCCTAAGCCTCACCTGCAGACTGATCCCTGAGGCCTCCCCCAACGATAAACCACGCCATGCAAATCACAGGCCCCATAACATGTCTGCGTACCCCAATCTCGACGATAAGCATCACCGGGAGCTGAACCCTAACCCTAGCTCCAACCCTGACCCTGAACCCTAAGCCTCACCTGCAGACTGAACCCAGAGCCCTACCCTAACGATAAGCCACGCCCTGCAATGCACATGCCCCCTAACACGTATCCGTAACCCAATTTAGACCCTAGGCCTGTGCGAGAGCCAAATCCTAACCCTAGCTCCAACTCAGACCGTGAATTCTAAGCCTCACCCGCAGCATGAACATTGAGGCCAACACTAACGATAAGCTGCGCCGTGCAACGCACACGCCCCCTAACACGAATCCGTACCCCAATCTCAACCCTAGGCCTCACTGGGAGATTAAACCTAACCTTACCTCCAACCATGACCCTGAACACTAAGCATCAGCCGAAGCCTGATCCCTGAGGCCTACCCTAACGATAAACCACGCCCTGCAACGCAAACGCACTCTAACACGTATCCATACCCGAATCTCGTCCCGAAGCTTCACCGGGACCCTAACCCTAGCCCTAGCTCGAACCCTGACCCTGAAACCTAAGCCTCAACTGCAGCCTGAACCTTGAGGCCTACCCTAACGATAAGCCACGCCCTGCAACGCACACGCCCCCTAACACGTATCCGTACCCCAATGTCGATCAGAAGCCTCACCGGGAGCCTAACCCTAACACTAGCTTCAACCATGACCCTGAACCCTAAGCCTCACCCGCAGCCTGAACCCTGTGGTCTACCCTAACGGTCAGCCGCACACTGCAACACCCACGCCCCTAACACGTATCCGTTCCCCAATCTTGACTCTAAACCTAACTGGGAGCCTAACCCTAATCTTACCTAACACCCTGACCGTTTAAACTAAGCCTCACCCACAGCCTCAACCCTGAGGCCTACCCTAACGAAAAGCCACGCCCTTCAACGCACACGCCCCGTAACACGTATCCGTACCCCAAACTCGAACCAAAGCCTCACCGGGAGCCTAACCCTAACTCCAACGCTGACCCTGACCCATAAGCCTCACCCGCAGCGTGAGCCCTGAGGCCTACCCTAACGATACTCAGCGCCGTGCAATGCACACGCACCCTAACACGTCGCCGTACCCTAATATCCACCCTAGGCCTCACTGGGAGCCTAATCCTAACCCTACCTCCAACCCTGACCCTGAACACAAAGCCTCACCCAAAGCCTAAACCCTGAGGTGTATTGTAACGATACGCCGTGCCCTGCAACGCACACGCCCCCTAACAGGTTTCCGTACCCCAATCTCGAACCTAGGCCTCAGCGGGAGCCGAACCTTAACCCGAGCTCCAACCCTCACCCTGAAACCTAAGCCTCACCCGCCGTCTGTACCCTGAGGCCTACCCTAATGATAAGCTGGGCTCTGCAAGGAATACACCCCCTAACCCATATGCATACCCCAATATCCACCCTAGGTATCACCAGGAGGCTAACCGTAACCCGAGCTCCAACGCTGACCCTGAAAACTAAGCCTCATCCGCAGCCTGAACCCTAAGGCCTACTATCACGATAAGCCACGCCATGCAACTCACACGACCCGGTACAGGTATCAGTACCCCAATCTCGAACCTAGGCCTCACCGGGAGCCTAACCCTAACCCTAGCTCCAACCCTGACCCTGAAACCTAAGCCTCATCCGCAAACTGAACCCGGAGTCTTACCGTAACGATAAGCCACGCCCTTCAACGCACACGCCCCCTAACACGTATAAGTACCCCAAACTCGAACCGAAGCCTCACCGGGAGCCTAACCATAACCCTAACTCCAACACTGACCCTGAAACATAAACCTCACCCGCAGCGTGAGCCCTGAGGCCTACCCTAATGATAAGCAGCGCCGTGCAACGCACACGCACCCTAACACGTCCCCGTACCCTAATCTCGACCCTAGGCCTCACCGGGAGCCTAATCCTAACCCAAACTCCAACCGTGACCCTGAACACAAAGCCTCACACAAAGCCTAAACCCTGAGGTGTATTGTAACGATACGCCGCGCCCTGCAACACACGCCCCCTAACACGTTTCCATACCCCAATCTCGAACCTAGGCCTCAGCGGGAGCCGAACCCTAACCCTAGCTCCAACCCTCACTCTGAAACCTAAGCCTCACCCGCCGTCTGAACCCTGAGGCCTACCCTAATGATAAGCTGGGGTCTGCAAGTATCACCAGGAGCCTAACCGTAACCCGAGCTCCAACCCTGACCCTGAAAACTAAGCCTCATCCGCAGCCTGAACCCTAAGGCCTACTCTCACGATAAGCCACGCTATGCAACTCACACGACCCGTTACAGGTATCCGTACCCCAATCTCGACCCTAGGCCTCACCGGGAGCCTAACCCTAACCCGAGCTCCAACCCTGACCCTGAACCCTAAGCCTCATCCGCAAACTGAACCCGGAGTCTTACCGTAACGATAAGCCACGCCCTTCAACGCACACGCCCCCTAACACGTATCCGTACCCCAAACTCGAACCGAAGCCTCACCGGGAGCCTAACCATAACCCTAACTCCAACACTGACCCTGAAACATTAGCCTCACCCGCAGCGTGAACCCTGAGGCCTACCCTAATGATAAGCAGCGCCGTGCAACGCACACGCACCCTAACACGTCCCCGTACCCTAATCTCGACCCTAGGCCTCACCGGGAGCCTAATCCTAACCCAAACTCCAACCGTGACCCTGAACACAAAGCCTCACACAAAGCCTAAACCCTGAGGCGTATTGTAACGATACACCACGCCCTGCAACGCACACGCCCCCTAACACGTTTCCGTACCCCAATCTCGAACCTAGGCCTCAGCGGGAGCCGAACCCTAACCCTAGCTCCAACCCTCACCCTGAAACCTAAGCCTCACCCGCCGTCTGAACCCTGAGGCCTACCCTAATGATAAGCTGGAGTCTGCTAGTATCACCAGGAGCCTAACCGTAACCCGAGCTTCAACCCTGACCCTGAAAACTAAGCCTCATCCGCAGCCTGAACCCTAAGGCCTACTCTCATGATAAGCCACGCTTTGCAACTCACACGACCCGTTACAGGTATCCGTACCCCAATCTCGACCCTAGGCCTCACCGGGAGCCTAACCCTAACCCTAGCTCCAACCCTGACCCTGATCCCTAAGCCTAACCAGAAGACTGATCCCTGAGGCCTACCCTAACTATAAGCCACGCCCTGCAATGCACACGCCCCCTAACTCGTATCCGTACCCCAATCTCGACCGTAAGGCTCACCGGGAGCCTAATTCTAACCCTAGCTCCAACCATGACCCTGAACCCTAAGCCTCACCACAGCCTGAAACCTGAGGCCTACCATAACAATAACCTGCTCCACGCAACGCACACGCACACTAACAGGTATACGTACCCCAATCGCGACCCTAAGCCTCACCGGGAGCCTAACAATAACCCTAGCTTCAACCATGATTCTGAACACTAAGCCTCACCCGCAGCCTGAACCCTGAGGCCTACCCTAACTGTAAACCACGCCCTGCAACTCACACGCCCCCTAACACGTATCGGTACCCCAATCTCAACCCGAAGCCTCACCGGGAGCCTAACCCTAACACGAGCTCCAACCATCACCCTGAACCCTAAGCCTCACCCGCAGCCTGAACACGGAGGCCTACCCTAACGATCAGCCGCGCACTGCAACCCCCACGCCCCCTAACACGTATCCGTTCCCCAATCTCGACCCAAAACCTCACTGGGTGCCTTATCCTAACCCTAGCTAAAACCCTGACCCTTTAAACTAAGCCTCACCCACAGCTTCAAACCTGAAGACTACCCTAACGATAAGTCACGCCCTGCAACGCACACGCCCCTTAACACGTATCCGTACCCCAATGTCGATCTGAAGCCTCACCGGGAGCCTAACCCTAACACGAGATCCAACCATGACTCTGAAACCTAAGCCTCACCCTCAGCCTGAACGCTGAGGTCTACCCTAACAATCAGCCGCACACTGCAACACCCATGCCCCCTAACACGTATCCGTTCCTCAATCTTGACCCTAAACCTCACTGGGAGCCTAACCCCAATCCTACCTAAAACCCTGACCATTTAACCTAAGCCTCACCCACAGCCTCAACCCTGAGGACTACAATAACGATAAGTCGTGCCCTGCAACGCACACGACCCCTAACACGTATCCGTACCCCAATCTCGAACCTAGGCCTCAGCGGGAGCCTAACCCTAACCCTAGCTCCAACCCTGACCCTGAACCCGAAGCCTCACCCGCAGTCTGAACCCTGAGGCCTAGCCTAACGATAAGCCGCGCTCTGCAAGTAATACGCCCCCTAACACGTATCCGCACCCCAAACTCGACCCTAGGCCTCACCGGGAGCCTAAACCTAACCCGAGCTCCAACCCTGACCCTGAAACCTAAGCCTCATCCGCAAACTGAACCCGGAGTCTTACCGTAACGATAAGCCACGCCCTTCAACGCACACGCCCCCTAACACGTATCCGTACCCCAAACTCGAACCGAAGCCTCACCGGGAGCCTAACCATAACCCTAACTCCAACACTGACCCTGACACATAAGCCTCGCACGCAGCGTGAGCCCTGAGGCTTACCCTAATGATAAGCAGCGCGGTGCAACGCACACGCCCCCTAACAGGTCCCCGTACCCTAATCTCGACCCTAGGCCTCACCGGGAGCCTAATCCTAACCATAGCTCCAACCCTGACCCTGAACACAAAGCCTCACCCAAAGCCGGAACCCTGAGGCGTATTATAACGATAAGCCGCGCCCTGCAACGCACACACCCCCTAACACGTTTCCGTACCCCAATCTCGAACCTAGGCCTCAGCGGGAGCCGAACCCTTACCCTAGATCCAACCCTGACCCTGAACCCTTAGCCTAACCGGAAGACTGATCCCTGAGGCCTACCCTAACTATAAGCCGCGCCCTGCAATGCACAGGCCCCCTAACACGTATCCATACCCCAATCTCGACCGTAAGCCTCACCGGGAGCCTAATTCTAACCCTAGCTCCAACCATGACACTGAACCCTAAGCCTCACCACAGCCTGAAACCTGAGGCCTACCATAACAATAACCTGCGCCACGCAACGCACACGCACACTAACAGGTATACGTACCCCAATCGCGACCATAAGCCTCACCGGGAGCCTAACCATAACCCTAGCTTCAACCATTATTCTGAACCCTAAGCCTCACCCGCAGCCTGAACCTTGAGGCCTACCCTAACTGTAAACCACGCCCTGCAATTCACACGCCCCCTAACACGTATTGGTACCCCAATCTCAACCCGAAGCCTCACCCGTAGCCTAACTCTAACACTAGCTCCAACAATGACCCTGAAACCTAAGCCTCACCCGCAGCCTGAACACGGAGGCCTACCCTAACGATCAGCCGCGCACTGCAACACCCACGCCCCCTAACACGTATCCGTTCCCCAATCTCGACCCAAAACCTCACTGGGTGCCTTATCCTAACCCTAGCTAAAACCCTGACCCTTTAAACTAAGCCTCACCCACAGCTTCAAACCTGAAGACTACCCTAACGATAAGTCACGCCCTGCAACGCACACGCCCCTTAACACCTATCCGTACCCCAATGTCGATCCGAAGCCTCACCGGGAGCCTAACCCTAACACGAGATCCAACCATGACTCTGAAACCTAAGCCTCACCCTCAGCCTGAACCCTGAGGTCTACCCTAACGATCAGCCGCACACTGCAACACCCACGCCCCCTAACACGTATCCGTTCCTCAATCTTGACCCTAAACCTCACTGGGAGCCTAACCCCAATCCTACCTAAAACCCTGACCATTTAACCTAAGCCTCACCCACAGCCTCAACCCTGAGGACTACAATAACGATAAGTCGTGCCCTGCAACGCACACGACCCCTAACACGTATCCGTACCCCAATCTCGAACCTAGGCCTCAGCGGGAGCCTAACCCTAACCCTAGCTCCAACCCTGACCCTGAACCCGAAGCCTCACCCGCAGTCTGAACCCTGAGGCCTAGCCTATCGATAAGCCGCGCTCTGCAAGTAATACGCCCCCTAACACGTATCCGTACCCCAAACTCGACCCTAGGCCTCACCGGGAGCCTAACCCTAACCCGAGCTCCAACCCTGACCCTGAAACCTAAGCCTCATCCGCAAACTGAACCCGGAGTCTTACCGTAACGATAAGCCACGCCCTTCAACGCACACGCCCCCTCACACGTATCCGTACCCCAAACTCGAACCGAAGCCTCACCGGGAGCCTAACCATAACCCTAACTCCAACACTGACCCTGAAACATTAGCCTCACCCGCAGCGTGAGCCCTGAGGCCTACCCTAATGATAAGCAGCGCCGTGCAACGCACACGCACCCTAACACGTCCACGTACCCTAATCTCGACCCTAGGCCTCACCGGGTGCCTAATCCTAACCCAAACTCCAACCGTGACCCTGAACAGAAAGCCTCACACAAAGCCTAAACCCTGAGGCGTATTGTAACGATACGCCACGCCCTTCAACGCACACGCCCCCTAACACGTTTCCGTACCCCAATCTCGAACCTAGGCCTCAGCGGGAGCCGAACCCTAACCCTAGCTCCAACCCTCACCCTGAAATCTAAGCCTCACCCGCCGTCTGAACCCTGAGGCCTACCCTAATGATAAGCTGGGGTCTGCAAGTATCACCAGGAGCCTAACCGTAACCCGAGCTTCAACCCTGACCCTGAAAACTAAGCCTCATCCGCAGCCTGAACCCTAAGGCCTACTCTCATGATAAGCCACGCTTTGCAACTCACACGACCCGTTACAGGTATCCGTACCCCAATCTCGACCCTAGGCCTCACCGGGAGCCTAACCCTAACCCTAGCTCCAACCCTGACCCTGATCCCTAAGCCTAACCAGAAGACTGATCCCTGAGGCCTACCCTAACTATAAGCCGCGCCCTGCAATGCACACGCCCCCTAACTCGTATCCGTACCCCAATCTCGACCGTAAGGCTCACCGGGAGCCTAATTCTAACCATAGCTCCAACCATGACCGTGAACCCTAAGCCTCACCACAGCCTGAAACCTGAGGCCTACCATAACAATAACCTGCGCCACGCAACGCACACGCACACTAACAGGTATACGTACCCCAATCGCGACCCTAAGCCTCACCGGGAGCCTAACAATAACCCTAGCTTCAACCATGATTCTGAACACTAAGCCTCACCCGCAGCCTGAACCCTGAGGCCTACCCTAACTGTAAACCACGCCCTGCAACTCACACGCCCCCTAACACGTATCGGTACCCCAATCTCAACCCGAAGCCTCACCGGGAGCCTAACCCTAACACGAGCTCCAACCATCACCCTGAACCCTAAGCCTCACCCGCAGCCTGAACACGGAGGCCTACCCTAACGATCAGCCACGCACTGCAACCCCCACGCCCCCTAACACGTATCCGTTCCCCAATCTCGACCCAAAACCTCACTGGGTGCCTTATCATATCCCTAGCTAAAACCCTGACCCTTTAAACTAAGCCTCACCCACAGCTTCAAACCTGAAGACTACCCTAATGATAAGTCACGCCCTGCAACGCACACGCCCCTTAACACGTATCCGTACCCCAATGTCGATCTGAAGCCTCACCGGGAGCCTAACCCTAACACGAGATCCAACCATGACTCTGAAACCTAAGCCTCACCCTCAGCCTGAACGCTGAGGTCTACCCTAACAATCAGCCGCACACTGCAACACCCATGCCCCCTAACACGTATCCGTTCCTCAATCTTGACCCTAAACCTCACTGGGAGCCTAACCCCAATCCTACCTAAAACCCTGACCATTTAACCTAAGCCTCACCCACAGCCTCAACCCTGAGGACTACAATAACGATAAGTCGTGTCCTGCAACGCACACGACCCCTAACAAGTATCCGTACCCCAATCTCGAACCTAGGCCTCAGCGGGAGCCTAACCCTAACCCTAGCTCCAACCCTGACCCTGAACCCGAAGCCTCACCCGCAGTCTGAACCCTGAGGCCTAGCCTAACGATAAGCCGCGCTCTGCAAGTAATACGCCCCCTAACACGTATCCGTACCCCAAACTCGACCCTAGGCCTCACCGGGAGCCTAAACCTAACCCGAGCTCCAACCCTGACCCTGAAACCTAAGCCTCATCCGCAAACTGAACCCGGAGTCTTACCGTAACGATAAGCCACGCCCTTCAACGCACACGCCCCCTAACACGTATCCGTACCCCAAACTCGAACCGAAGCCTCACCGGGAGCCTAACCATAACCCTAACTCCAACACTGACCCTGACACATAAGCCTCGCACGCAGCGTGAGCCCTGAGGCTTACCCTAATGATAAGCAGCGCGGTGCAACGCACACGCCCCCTAACAGGTCCCCGTACCCTAATCTCGACCCTAGGCCTCACCGGGAGCCTAATCCTAACCATAGCTCCAACCCTGACCCTGAACACAAAGCCTCACCCAAAGCCGGAACCCTGAGGCGTATTATAACGATAAGCCGCGCCCTGCAACGCACACACCCCCTAACACGTTTCCGTACCCCAATCTCGAACCTAGGCCTCAGCGGGAGCCGAACCCTTACCCTAGATCCAACCCTGACCCTGAACCCTTAGCCTAACCGGAAGACTGATCCCTGAGGCCTACCCTAACTATAAGCCGCGCCCTGCAATGCACAGGCCCCCTAACACGTATCCATACCCCAATCTCGACCGTAAGCCTCACCGGGAGCCTAATTCTAACCCTAGCTCCAACCATGACACTGAACCCTAAGCCTCACCACAGCCTGAAACCTGAGGCCTACCATAACAATAACCTGCGCCACGCAACGCACACGCACACTAACAGGTATACGTACCCCAATCGCGACCATAAGCCTCACCGGGAGCCTAACCATAACCCTAGCTTCAACCATTATTCTGAACCCTAAGCCTCACCCGCAGCCTGAACCTTGAGGCCTACCCTAACTGTAAACCACGCCCTGCAATTCACACGCCCCCTAACACGTATTGGTACCCCAATCTCAACCCGAAGCCTCACCCGTAGCCTAACTCTAACACTAGCTCCAACAATGACCCTGAAACCTAAGCCTCACCCGCAGCCTGAACACGGAGGCCTACCCTAACGATCAGCCGCGCACTGCAACACCCACGCCCCCTAACACGTATCCGTTCCCCAATCTCGACCCAAAACCTCACTGGGTGCCTTATCCTAACCCTAGCTAAAACCCTGACCCTTTAAACTAAGCCTCACCCACAGCTTCAAACCTGAAGACTACCCTAACGATAAGTCACGCCCTGCAACGCACACGCCCCTTAACACCTATCCGTACCCCAATGTCGATCCGAAGCCTCACCGGGAGCCTAACCCTAACACGAGATCCAACCATGACTCTGAAACCTAAGCCTCACCCTCAGCCTGAACCCTGAGGTCTACCCTAACGATCAGCCGCACACTGCAACACCCACGCCCCCTAACACGTATCCGTTCCTCAATCTTGACCCTAAACCTCACTGGGAGCCTAACCCCAATCCTACCTAAAACCCTGACCATTTAACCTAAGCCTCACCCACAGCCTCAACCCTGAGGACTACAATAACGATAAGTCGTGCCCTGCAACGCACACGACCCCTAACACGTATCCGTTCCCCAATCTCGACCCAAAACCTCACTGGGTGCCTTATCCTAACCCTAGCTAAAACCCTGACCCTTTAAACTAAGCCTCACCCACAGCTTCAAACCTGAAGACTACCCTAACGATAAGTCACGCCCTGCAACGCACACGCCCCTTAACACCTATCCGTACCCCAATGTCGATCCGAAGCCTCACCGGGAGCCTAACCCTAACACGAGATCCAACCATGTCTCTGAAACCTAAGCCTCACCCTCAGCCTGAACCCTGAGGTCTACCCTAACGATCAGCCGCACACTGCAACACCCACGCCCCCTAACACGTATCCGTTCCTCAATCTTGACCCTAAACCTCACTGGGAGCCTAACCCCAATCCTACCTAAAACCCTGACCATTTAACCTAAGCCTCACCCACAGCCTCAACCCTGAGGACTACAATAACGATAAGTCGTGCCCTGCAACGCACACGACCCCTAACACGTATCCGTACCCCAATCTCGAACCTAGGCCTCAGCGGGAGCCCAACCCTAACCCTAGCTCCAACCCTGACCCTGAACCCGAAGCCTCACCCGCAGTCTGAACCCTGAGGCCTAGCCTATCGATAAGCCGCGCTCTGCAAGTAATATGCCCCCTAACACGTATCCGTACCCCAAACTCGACCCTAGGCCTCACCGGGAGCCTAACCCTAACCCGAGCTCCAACCCTGACCCTGAAACCTAAGCCTCATCCGCAAAGTGAACCCGGAGTCTTACCGTAACGATAAGCCACGCCCTTCAACGCACACGCCCCCTAACACGTATCCGTACCCCAAACTCGAACCGAAGCCTCACCGGGAGCCTAACCATAACCCTAACTCCAACACTGACCCTGAAACATAAGCCTCACCCGCAGCGTGAGCCCTGAGGCCTACCCTAATGATAAGCAGCGCCGTGCAACGCACACGCACCCTAACACGTCCCCGTACCCTAATCTCGACCCTAGGCCTCACCGGGAGCCTAATCCTAACCCAAACTCCAACCATGACCCTGAACACAAAGACTCACACAAAGCCTAAACCCTGAGGCGTATTGTAACGATACGCCGCGCCCTTCAACGCACACGCCCCCTAACACGTTTCCGTACCCCAATCTCGAACCTAGGCCTCAGCGGGAGCCGAACCCGAACCCTAGCTCCAACCCTCACCCTGAAACCTAAGCCTCACCCGCCGTCTGAACCCTGAGGCCTACCCTAATGATAAGCTGGGGTCTGCAAGTATCACCAGGAGCCTAACCGTAACCCGAGCTCCAACCCTGACCCTGAAAACTAAGCCTCATCCGCAGCCTGAACCCTAAGGCCTACTCTCACGATAAGCCACGCTATGCAACTCACACGACCCGTTACAGGTATCCGTACCCCAATCTCGACCCTAGGCCTCACCGGGAGCCTAACCCTAACCCGAGCTCCAACCCTGACCCTGAACCCTAAGCCTCATCCGCAAACTGAACCTGGAGTCTTACCGTAACGATAAGCCACGCCCTTCAACGCACACGCCCCCTAACACGTATCCGTACCCCAAACTCGAACCGAAGCCTCACCGGGAGCCTAACCATAAACCTAACTCCAACACTGACCCTGAAACATTAGCCTCACCCGCAGCGTGAGCCCTGAGGCCTACCATAATGATAAGCAGCGCCGTGCAACGCACACGCACCCTAACACGTCCCCGTACCCTAATCTCGACCCTAGGCCTCACCGGGTGCCTAATCCTAACCCAAACTCCAACCGTGACCCTGAACAGAAACCCTCACACAAAGCCTAAACCCTGAGGCGTATTGTAACGATACGCCACGCCCTGCAACGCACACGCCCCCTAACACGTTTCCGTACCCCAATCTCGAACCTAGGCCTCAGCGGGAGCCGAACCCTAACCCTAGCTCCAACCCTCACCCTGAAACCTAAGCCTCACCCGCCGTCTGAACCCTGAGGCCTACCCTAATGATAAGCTGGGGTCTGCAAGTATCACCAGGAGCCTAACCGTAACCCGAGCTTCAACCCTGACCCTGAAAACTAAGCCTCATCCGCAGCCTGAACCCTAAGGCCTACTCTCATGATAAGCCACGCTTTGCAACTCACACGACCCGTTACAGGTATCCGTACCCCAATCTCGACCCTAGGCCTCACCGGGAGCCTAACCCTAACCCTAGCTCCAACCCTGACCCTGATCCCTAAGCCTAACCGGAAGACTGATCCCTGAGGCCTACCCTAACTATAAGCCGCGCCCTGCAATGCACACGCCCCCTAACTCGTATCCGTACCCCAATCTCGACCGTAAGCCTCACCGGGAGCTTAATTCTAACCCTAGCTCCAACCATGACCCTGAACCCTAAGCCTCACCACAGCCTGAAACCTGAGGCCTACCATAACAATAACCTGCGCCACGCAACGCACACGCACACTAACAGGTATACGTACCCCAATCGCGACCCTAAGCCTCACCGGGAGCCTAACAATAACCCTAGCTTCAACCATGATTCTGAACCCTAAGCCTCACCCGCAGCCTGAACCTTGAGGCCTACCCTAACTGTAAACCACGCCCTGCAACTCACACGCCCCCTAACACATATCGGTACCCCAATCTCAACCCGAAGCCTCACCGGGAGCCTAACCCTAACACTAGCTCCAACCATCACCCTGAACCCTAAGCCTCACCCGCAGACTGAACACGGAGGCCTACCCTAACGATCAGCCGCGCACTGCAACCCCCACGCCCCCTAACACGTATCCGTTCCCCAATCTCGACCCAAAACCTCACTGGGTGCCTTATCCTAACCCTAGCTAAAACCCTGACCCTTTAAACTAAGCCTCACCCACAGCTTCAAACCTGAAGACTACCCTAACGATAAGTCACGCCCTGCAACGCACACGCCCCTTAACACGTATCTGTACCCCAATGTCGATCCGAAGCCTCAACGGGAGCCTAACCCTAACACGAGATCCAACCATGACTCTGAAACCGAAGCCTCACCCTCAGCCTGAACCCTGAGGTCTACCCTAACGATAAGCCGCACACTGCAACACCCACGCCCCCTAACATGTATCCGTTCCTCAATCTTGACCCTAAACCTCACTGGGAGCCTAACCCCAATCCTACCTAAAACCCTGACCATTTAACCTAAGCCTCACCCACAGCCTCAACCCTGAGGACTACAATAACGATAAGTCGTGCCCTGCAATGCACACGACCCCTAACACGTATCCGTACCCCAATCTCGAACCTAGGCCTCAGCGGGAGCCTAACCCTAACGCTAGCTCCAACCCTGACCCTGAACCCGAAGCCTCACCCGCAGTCTGAACCCTGAGGCCTAGCCTAACGATAAGCCGCGCTCTGCAAGTAATACGCCCCCTAACACGTATCCGTACCCCAAACTCGACCCTAGGCCTCACCGGGAGCCTAACCCTAACCCAAGCTCCAACCCTGACCCTGAAACCTAAGCCTCATCCGCAAACTGAACCCGGAGTCTTACCGTAACGATAAGCCACGCCCTTCAACGCACACGCCCCCTAACACGTATCCGTACCCCAAACTCGAACCGAAGCCTCACCGGGAGCCTAACCATAACCCTAACTCCAACACTGACCCTGACACATAAGCCTCGCACGCAGCGTGAGCCCTGAGGCTTACCCTAATGATAAGCAGCGCGGTGCAACGCACACGCCCCCTAACACGTCCCCGTACCCTAATCTCGACCCTAGGCCTCACCGGGAGCCTAATCCTAACCCTAGCTCCAACCCTGACCCTGAACACAAAGCCTCACCCAAAGCCGGCACCCTGAGGCGTATTGTAACGATACGCCGCGCCCTGCAACGCACACGCCCCCTAACACGTTTCCGTACCCCAATCTCGAACCTAGGCCTCAGCGGGAGCCGAACCCTTACCCTAGATCCAACCCTGACCCTGAACTGATTCCTGAGGCCTACCCTAACTATAAGCCGCGCCCTGCAATGCACACGCCCCCTAACACGTATCCATACCCCAATCTCGACCGTAAGCCTCACCGGGAGCCTAAATCTAACCCTAGCTCCAACCATGACCCTGAACCCTAAGCCTCACCACAGCCTGAAACCTGAGGCCTACCATAACAATAACCTGCGCCACGCAACGCACACGCACACTAACAGGTATACGTACCCCAATCGCGACCCTAAGCCTCACCGGGAGCCTAACCATAACCCTAACTCCAACACTGACCCTGAAACATAAGCCTCACCCGCAGCGTGAGCCCTGAGGCCTACCCTAATGATAAGCAGCGCTGTGCAACGCACACGCACCCTAACACGTCCCCGTACCCTAATCTCGACCCTAGGCCTCACCGGGAGCCTAATCCTAACCCAAACTCCAACCGTGACCCTGAACACAAAGCCTCACACAAAGCCTAAACCCTGAGGCGTATTGTAACGATACGCCACGCCCTGCAACGCACACGCCCCCTAACACGTTTCCGTACCCCAATCTCGAACCTAGGCCTCAGCGGGAGCCGAACCCTAACCCTAGCTCCAACCCTCACCCTGAAACCTAAGCCTCACCCGCCGTCTGAACCCTGAGGCCTACCCTAATGATAAGCTGGGGTCTGCAAGTATCACCAGGAGCCTAACCGTAACCCGAGCTCCAACCCTGACCCTGAAAACTAAGCCTCATCCGCAGCCTGAACCCTAAGGCCTACTCTCACGATAAGCCACGCTATGCAACTCACACGACCCGTTACAGGTATCCGTACCCCAATCTCGACCCTAGGCCTCACCGGGAGCCTAACCCTAACCCTAGCTCCAACCCTGACCCTGATCCCTAAGCCTAACCGGAAGACTGATCCCTGAGGCCTACCCTAACTATAAGCCGTGCCCTGCAATGCACACGCCCCCTAACTCGTATCCGTACCCCAATCTCGACCGTAAGCCTCACCGGGAGCCTAAATCTAACCCTAGCTCCAACCATGACCCTGAACCCTAAGCCTCACCACAGCCTGAAACCTGAGGCCTACCATAACAATAACCTGCGCCACGCAACGCACACGCACACTAACAGGTATACGTACCCCAATCGCGACCCTAAGCCTCACCGGGAGCCTAACAATAACCCTAGCTTCAACCATGATTCTGAACCCTAAGCCTCACCCGCAGCCTGAACCCTGAGGCCTACCCTAACTGTAAACCACGCCCTGCAACTCACACGCCCCCTAACACGTATCGGTACCCCAATCTCAACCCGAAGCCTCACCGGGAGCCTAACCCTAACACTAGCTCCAACCATCACCCTTAACCCTAAGCCTCACCCGCAGCCTGAACACGGAGGCCTACCCTAACGATCAGCCGCGCACTGCAACCCCCACGCCCCCTAACACGTATCCGTTCCCCAATCTCGACCCAAAACCTCACTGGGTGCCTTATCCTAACCCTAGCTAAAACCCTGACCCTTTAAACTAAGCCTCACCCACAGCTTCAAACCTGAAGACTACCCTAACGATAAGTCACGCCCTGCAACGCACACACCCCTTAAGACGTATCCGTACCCCAATGTCGATCCAAAGCCTCACCGTGAGCCTAACCCTAACACGAGATCCAACCATGACTCTGAAACCTAAGCCTCACCCTCAGCCTGAACCCTGAGGTCTACCCTAACGATCAGCCGCACATTGCAACACCCACGCCCCCTAACACGTATCCGTTCCTCAATCTTGACCCTAAACCTCACTGGGAGCCTAACCCCAATCCTACCTAAAACCCTGACCATTTAACCTAAGCCTCACCCACAGCCTCAACCCTGAGGACTACAATAACGATAAGTCGTGCCCTGCAACGCACACGACCCCTAACACGTATCCGTACCCCAATCTCGAATCCAGGCCTCAGCAGGAGCCTAACCCTAACCCTAGCTCCAACCCTGACCCTGAACCCGAAGCCTCACCCGCAGTCTGAACCCTGAGGCCTAGCCTAACGATAAGCCGCGCTCTGCAAGTAATATGCCCCCTAACACGTATCCGTACCCCAAACTCGACCCTAGGCCTCACCGGGAGCCTAACCCTAACCCGAGCTCCAACCCTGACCCTGAAACCTAAGCCTCATCCACAAACTGAACCCGGAGTCTTACCATAACGATAAGCCACGCCCTTCAACGCACACGCCCCCTAACACGTATCCGTACCCCAAACTCGAACCGAAGCCTCACCGGGAGCCTAACCATAACCCTAACTCCAACACTGACCCTGACACATAAGCCTCGCACGCAGCGTGAGCCCTGAGGCTTACCCTAATGATAAGCAGCGCGGTGCAACGCACACGCCCCCTAACACGTCCCCGTACCCTAATCTCGACACTATGCCTCACCTGGAGCCTAATCCTAACCCTAGCTCCAACCCTGACCCTGAACACAAAGCCTCACCCAAAGCCGGAACCCTGAGGCGTATTATAACGATAAGCCGCGCCCTGCAACGCACACGCCCCCTAACACGTTTCCGTACCCCAATCTCGAACCTAGGCCTCAGCGGGAGCCGAACCCTTACCCTAGATCCAACCCTGACCCTGAACCCTAAGCCTCACCTGCAGACTGAACCCAGAGCCCTACCCTAACGATAAGCCACGCCCTGCAATGCACATGCCCCCTAACACGTATCCGTAACCCAATTTAGACCCTAGGCCTGTGCGAGAGCCAAACCCTAACCCTAGCTCCAACTCAGACCGTGAATCCTAAGCCTCACCCGCAGCATGAACATTGAGGCCAACACTAACGATAAGCTGCGCCGTGCAACGCACACGTCCCCTAACACGAATCCGTACCCCAATCTCAACCCTAGGCCTCACTGGGAGATTAAACCTAACCTTACCTCCAACCATGACCCTGAACACTAAGCATCAGCCGAAGCCTGATCCCTGAGGCCTACCCTAACGATAAACTGCGCCCTGCAACGCAAACGCACCCTAACACGTATCCATACCCGAATCTCGTCCCGAAGCTTCACCGGGACCCTAACCCTAGCCCTAGCTCGAACCCTGACCCTGAAAACTGAGCCTCAACTGCAGCCTGAACCCTGAGGCCTACCCTAACGATAAGTCACGCCCTGCAATGCACACGCCCCCTAACACGTATCCGTACCCCAATGTTGATCCGAAGCCTCACCGGGAGCCTAACCCTAACACTAGCTTCAACCATGACCCTGAACCCTAAGCCTCACCCGCAGCCTGAACCCTGCGGTCTACCCTAACGGTCAGCCGCACACTGCAACACCCACGCCCCGTAACACGTATCCGTTCCCCAATCTTGACTCTAAACCTCACTGGGAGCCTAACCCTAATCTTACCCTAAACCCTGACCGTTTAAACTAAGCCTCACCCACAGCCTCAACCCTGAGGCCTACCCTAACGATAAGCCACGCCCTTCAACGCACACGCCCCGTAACACGTATCCGTACCCCAAACTCGAACCACAGCCTCACCGGGAGCCTAACCATAGCCCTAACTCCAACGCTGACCCTGACCCATAAGCCTCACCCGCAGCGTGAGCCCTGAGGCCTACCCTAACGATACGCAGCGCCGTGCAATGCACACGCACCCTAACACGTCGCCGTACCCTAATATCGACCCTAGGCCTCACTGGGAGCCTAATCCTAACCCTACCTCCAACCCTGACCCTGAACACAAAGCCTCACCCAAAGCCTAAACCCTGAGGTGTATTGTAACGATACGCCGCGCCCTGCAATGAACACGTCCCCTAACACGTTTCCGTACCCCAATCTCGAACCTAGGCCTCAGCGGGAGCCGAACCTTTACCCTAGCTTCAACCCTCACCCTGAAACCTAAGCCTCACCCGCCGTCTGTACCCTGAGGCCTACCCTAATGATAAGCTGGGTCTGCAAGGAATACACCCCCTAACCCGTATGCATACCCCAATCTCGACCCTAGGTATCACCAGGAGGCTAACCGTAACCCGAGCTCCAATGCTGACCCTGAAAACTAAGCCTCATCCTCAGCCTGAACCCTAAGGCCTACTCTCACGATAAGCCACGCCATGCAACTCACACGACCCGGTACAGGTATCAGTACCCCAATCTCGAACCTAGGCCTCACCGGGAGCCTAACCCTAACCCTAGCTCCAACCCTGACCCTGAATCCTAAGCCTAACAGGAAGACTGATCCCTGAGGCCTACCCTAACTATAAGCCGCGCCCTGCAATGCACACGCCCCCTAACACGTATCCATACCCCTATCTCCACCGTAAGCCTCACCGGGAGCCTAAATCTAACCCTAGCTCCAACCATGACCCTGAACCCTAAGCCTCACCGCAGCCTGAAACCTGAGGCCTACCATAACAATAACATGCGCCACGCAACGCACACGCACACTAACAGGTATCCGTACCCCAATCGCGACCCTAAGCCTCACCGGGAGCCTAACAATAACCCTAGCTTCAAACATTATTCTGAACCCTAAGCCTCACCCGCAGCCTGAACCCTGAGGCCTACCCTAACTGTAAACCACGCCCTGCAACTCACACGCCCCCTAACACGTATTGGTACCCCAATCTCAACCCGAAGCCTCACCGGGAGCCTAACCCTAACACTAGCTCCAACAATGACCCTGAAACCTAAGCCTCACCCGCAGCCTGAACACGGAGGCCTACCCTAACGATCAGCCACGCACTGCAACCCCCACGCCCCCTAACACGTATCCGTTCCCCAATCTCGACCCAAAACCTCACTGGGTGCCTTATCCTAACCCTAGCTAAAACCCTGACCCTTTAAACTAAGCCTCACCCACAGCTTCAAACCTGAAGACTACCCTAACGATAAGTCACGCCCTGCAACGCACACGCCCCTTAACACGTATTCGTACCCCAATGTCGATCTGAAGCCTCACCGGGAGCCTAACCCTAACACGAGATCCAACCATGACTCTGAAACCTAAGCCTCACCCTCAGCCTGAACGCTGAGGTCTACCCTAACGATCAGCCGCACACTGCAACACCCACGCCCCCTAACACGTATCCGTTCCTCAATCTTGACCCTAAACCTCACTGGGAGCCTAACCCCAATCCTACCTAAAACCCTGACCATTTAACCTAAGCCTCACCCACAGCCTCAACCCTGAGGACTACAATAACGATAAGTCGTGCCCTGCAACGCACACGCCTCCTAACACGTCCCCGTACCCTAATCTCGACCATAGGCCTCACCGGGAGCCTAATCCTAACCCAAACTCCAACCGTGACCCTGAACACAAAGCCTCACACAAAGCCTAAACCCTGAGGCGTATTATAACGATACGCCGCGCCCTGCAACACACACGCCCCCTAACACGTTTCCGTACCCCAATCTCGAACCTAGGCCTCAGCGGGAGCCGAACCTTAACCCTAGCTCCAACCCTGACCCTGAAACCTAAGCCTAACCGGAAGAATGAACCCTGAGTCATACCGTAACTATAAGCAGCGCCCTGCAACGCACACTCCCCCTAAAACGTATCCTTACCCCAATCTCGACCCTAGGCCTCACGGGGAGCCTAAACCTAACCTTAGCTCCAAACCTGACACTGAAACCTAAACCTCACCCGCAACCTGAACCCTGAGGCATACCGTAACGATAAGCCACGCCCTGCAACGCACACGCCCCCTAACACGTATCCGTACCCCAATCTCGAGCCTAAGCCTGACCAGAAGCCTAACACTAACCCTAGCTCCAACCCTGACCCTGAACCCTAAGCCTCAACAGCAGCCTGAACCCTGAGGCCTTCCCTAACCATCAGCCGCGCTCTGAAACTCACATGACCCCTAACATATATCCGTACCCCAATATCGACCCAAAGCCTCTCCGGGAGCCTAACCCTAACCCTAGCTCCAACACTGACCCTGAACAATAAGCCTCACCAGCAACCCGATACTTGAGGCCTACCCTAACGAAAAGCAGCGCCGTGCAACGCACACGCACCCTAACACGTCCCCGTACCCTAATCTCGACCCTAGGCCTCACCGGGAGCCTAATCCTAACCCAAACTCCAACCGTGACACTGAACACAAAGCCTCACCCAAAGCCTAAACCCTGAGGCGTATTGTAACGATACGCCGCGCCCTGCAACGCACACGCCCCCTAACACGTTTCCGTACACCAATCTCGAACCTAGGCCTCAGTGGGAGCCGAACCCTAACCCTAGCTCCAACCCTCACGCTGAAACCTAAGCCTCACCCGCCGTCTGAACCCTGAGGCCTACCCTAATGATAAGCTGGGGTCTGCAAGTATCACCAGGAGCCTAACCGTAACCCGAGCTCCAACCCTGACCCTGAAAACTAAGCCTCATCCGCAGCCTGAACCCTAAGGCCTACTCTCACGATAAGCCGCGCTATGCAACTCACACGACCCGTTACAGTTATCCGTACCCCAATCTCGACCCTAGGCCTCACCGGGAGCCTAACCCTAACCCTAGCTCCAACCCTGACCCTGAACACTAAGCCTAACCAGAAGACTGATCCCTGAGGCCTACCCTAACTATAAGCCGCACCCTGCAATGCAGACGCCCCCTAACACGTATCCGTACCCCAATCTCGACCGTAAGCCTCACCGGGAGCCTAAATCTAACCCTAGCTCCAACCATGACCCTGAACCCTAAGCCTCACCACAGCCTGAAACCTGAGGCCTACCATAACAATAACCTGCGCCACGCAACGCACACGCACACTAACAGGTATACGTACACCAATCGCGACCCTAAGCCTCACCGTGAGCCTAACAATAACCCTAGCTTCAACCATGATTCTGAACCATAAGCCTCACCCGCAGCCTGAACCCTGAGGCCTACCCTAACTGTAAACCAAGCCCTGCAACTCACACGCCCCCTAACACGTATCGGTACCCCAATCTCAACCCGAAGCCTCACCGGGAGCCTAACCCTAACACTAGCTCCAACAGTGACCCTGAAACCTAAGCCTCACCCGCAGCCTGAACACGGAGGCCTACCCTAACGATCAGCCGCGCACTGCAACGCCCACGCC
Organism: Kogia breviceps; assembly: GCF_026419965.1. Classification (NCBI taxonomy): domain Eukaryota; kingdom Metazoa; phylum Chordata; class Mammalia; order Artiodactyla; family Physeteridae; genus Kogia; species Kogia breviceps. The sequence goes on along the minus strand of NC_081316.1, from coordinate 88,061,013 downwards.
CCCTAACACGTTTCTGTTCCCCAATCACGACCCAAAACCTCACTGGGTGCCTTATCCTAACCCTAGCTAAAACCCTGATCCTTTAAACTAAGCCTCACCCACAGCTTCAAACCTGAGGACTACCCTAACGATAAGTCACGCCCTGCAACGCACACGCCCCCTAACACGTATCCGTACCCCAATGTCGATACGAAGCCTCACCGGGAGCCTAACCCTAACACGAGCTCCAACCATGACCCTGAAACCTAAGCCTCACCCGCCGCCTGAACCCTGAGGTCTACCCTAACGATCACAAGCACACTGCAACACCCAGGCCCCTTAAAAGGTATCCGTTCCTCAATCTTGACCCTAAACCTCACTGGGAGCCAAACCGTAATCCTAACTAAAACCCTGACCGTTTAACCTAAGCCTCACCCACAGCCTCAACCCTGAGGACTACAATAACGATAAGTCGCGCCCTGCAACGCACACGACCCCTAACACGTATCCGTACCCCAATCTCGAACCTAGGCCTCAGCGGGAGCCTAACCCTAACCCTAGCTCCAACCCTGACCCTGAACCCGGAGCCTCATCCGCAGTCTGAACCCTGAGGCCTAGCCTAACGATAAGCCGCGCTCTGCAAGTAATACGCCCCCTAACACATATCCGTACCCCAAACTCGACCCTAGGCCTCACCGGGAGCCTAACCCTAACCCGAGCGCAAACCCTGACCCGTAAACCTAAGCCTCATCCGCAAACTGGACACGGAGTCCTACCGTAACGATAAGCCACGCCCTTCAACGCACACGCCCCCTAACACGTATCCGTACCCCAAAATCGAACCGAAGCCTCACCGTGAGCCTAACCATAACCCTAACTCCAACACTGACCCTGACACATAAGCCTCGCACGCAGCGTGAGCCCTGAGGCTTACCCTAATGATAAGCAGCGCGGTGCAACGCACGTGGCCCCTAACACGTCCCCGTACCCTAATCTCGACCCTAGGCCTCACCGGGAGCCTAATCCTAACCATAGCTCCAACCCTGACCCTGAACACAAAGCCTCACCCAAAGCCTGAACCCTGAGGTGTATTATAACGATAAGCCACGCCCTGCAACGCACACGCCCCCTAACACGTTTCCGTACCCCAATCTCGAACCTAGGGCTCAGCGGTAGCCGAAACCTTACCCTATATCCAACCCTGACCCTGAACCCTTAGCCTAACCGGAAGACTGATTCCTGAGGCCTACCCTAACTATAAGCCGCGCCCTGCAATGCACGCGCCCCCTAACACGTATCTGTACCCCAATCTCGACCGTAAGCCTCACCGGGAGCGTAAATCTAACCCTACCTCCAACCATGACCCTGAACCCGAAGCCTCACCCGCAGCCTGAACCCTGAGGCCTACCCTAAGGATAAGTCGCGCCCTGCAAAGCAAACGCCCCCTAACACGTATCCGTAACACAATCTCCACCCTAGGCCTCCCCGGTGACTAAGCCTAACCCTAGCTCCAAAAATAACCCTGAACACTAAGCCTCAACCTCAGCGTGAACCCTGAGGTCTACCCTAATGTTAACCCGCGCCCCTCAACGCACACGCGCCCAAACACGTATCCGTACCCCAATCTCAACCCGAAGCCTCACCGGGAGCCTAACCCTAACCATAGATCCAGCCCTGTCCTTAACACTAAGCCTATCCCACAGCATGAACCCTGAGGCCTACCCTAATGATCAGCTGCGCACTGCAACACACCCGCCCCCTAACACGTATCCGTACCTCAATCTCGATCTGAAGCCTCACCGGGAGCCTAACCCTTACCCTAGCTCAAACCCTGACCGTGAACACTAAGCCTCACCCTCAGCCTGAACCGTGAGGCCTACCCTAATGATAAGCAGCCCGATGCAAGGCACACGCCCCGAACACATATCCGTACCCTTATCTCGACCCAGCCCTCACCGGGAGCCTAATCCTAACCGTAGCTACAACCCTGACCCTGAACCCTAAGCCTCACCCGAAGCCTGAACCCTGAGGCCTACTATAACCGTAAGCCACGCCCTGCAACGCACACGCCCCCTAACACGTATCCATACCACAATCTCGACCCTAGGTCTCACCGGGAGCCGAACAATAACGCTAGCTCCAACCCTGACCCTGAACCCTAAGCCTCACCTGCAGACTGATCCCTGAGGCCTCCCCCAACGATAAACCACGCCATGAAAATCACAGGCCCCATAACATGTCTGCGTACCCCAATCTCGACCATAAGCGTCACCGGGAGCTGAACCCTAACCCTAGCTCCAACCCTGACCCTGAACCCTAAGCCTCACCTGCATACTGAACCCAGAGCCCTACCCTAACGATAAGCCACGCCCTGCAATGCACATGCCCCCTAACACGTATCCGTAACCCAATTTAGACCCTAGGCCTGTGCGAGAGCCAAACCCTAACCCTAGCTCCAACTCAGACTGTGAATCCTAAGCCTCACCCGCAGCATGAACATTGAGGCCAACACTAACGATAAGCAGCGCCGTGCAACGCACACGCCCCCTAACACGAATCCGTACCCCAATCTCAACCCTAGGCCTCACTGGGAGATTAAACCTAACCTTACCTCCAACCATGACCCTGAACACTAAGCATCAGCCGAAGCCTGATCCCTGAGGCCTACCCTAACGATAAACCACGCCCTGCAACGCAAACGCACTCTAACACGTATCCATACCCGAATCTCGTCCCGAAGCTTCACCGGGACCCTAACCCTAGCCCTAGCTCGAACCCTGACCCTGAAACCTAAGCCTCAACTGCAGCCTGAACCTTGAGGCCTACCCTAACGATAAGCCGCGCCCTGCAACGCACATGCCCACTAACACGTATACTTACCCCAATCTCGACCCTACCCCTAACCGGGAGCCTAACCCTAACCCTAGCTCCAACCCTGACCCTAAACACTAAGCCTCACCTGCAGTGTGAACCTTGAGGCGTACCCTAACGATAAGCTGCGCCCTGCAACGCACACGGCCCATAACACGTATCCGTACCCCAATCTCGATCCGAAGCCTCACCGGGAGCCTAACCGTAACACTAGCTCCAACCCTGACCCTGAATCCTAAGCCTCACCCTCCGTCTGAATCCTGAGGCCTACGCTAATGATAAACCGCGATATGCAAGGAATACGACCCCTAACACGTATCCGTACCCCAAACTGGACCCTAGGCCTAACCGGGAGCCTAACCCTAACCCGAGCTCCAACCCTGACCCTGAAAACTAAGCCTGATCCGCAACCTGAACCCTGAGTCCTACTCTAACGATAAGCAACGCCCTGCAATGCACACGTCCCCTAACACGTATCCATACCCCAATCTCGAACCTAGGACTCACCGGGAGCCTAACCGGAACCCTAGGTCCAACCCGGACCCTGAACACTAAGCCTCACCGGCAGCCTGAACCCTGAGGCCTACCCTAACGATAAGTCACGCCCTGCAACGCACACGCCCCCTAACACGTATCCGTACCCCAATGTCGATCCGAAGCCTCACCGGGAGCCTAACCCTAACACTAGCTTCAACCATGACCCTGAACCCTAAGCCTCACCCGCAGCCTGAACCCTGCGGTCTACCCTAACGGTCAGCCGCACACTGCAACACCCACGCCCCGTAACACGTATCCGTTCCCCAATCTTGACTCTAAACCTCACTGGGAGCCTAACCCTAATCTTACCCTAAACCCTGACCGTTTAAACTAGGCCTCACCCACAGCCTCAACCCTGAGGCCTACCTTAACGATAAGCCACGCCCTTCAACGCACACGCCCCGTAACACGTATCCGTACCCCAAACTCGAACCAAAGCCTCACCGGGAGCCTAACCCTAACCCTAACTCCAACGCTGACCCTGACCCATAAGCCTCACCCGCAGCGTGAGCCCTGAGGCCTACCCTAACGATACGCAGCGACGTGCAATGCACACTCACCCTAACACGTCGCCGAACCCTAATATCGACCCTAGGCCTCACTGGGAGCCTAATCCTAACCCTACCTCCAACCCTGACCCTGAACACAAAGCCTCACCCAAAGCCTAAACCCTGAGGTGTATTGTAACGATACGACGCGCCCTGCAACGCACACGCCCCCTAACACGTTTCCATACCCCAATCCCGAATCTAGGCCTCAGCGGGAGCCGAACCTTAACCCTAGCTCCAACCCTGACTCTGAAACCTAAGCCTAACCGGAAGAATGAACCCTGAGGCATACCCTAACTATAAGCAGCGCCCTGCAACGCACACGCCCCCTAAAACGTATCCGTACCCCAATCTCGACCCTAGGCCTCACGGGGAGCCTAAACCTAACCTTAGCTCCAAACCTGACACTGAAACCTAAACCTCACCCGCAACCTGAATCCTGAGGCATACCGTAACGATAAGCCACGCCCTGCAACGCACACGCTCCCTAACACGTATCCGTACCCCAATCTCGAGCCTAAGCCTGACCAGAAGCCTAACCCTAACCCAAGCTCCAACCCTGACCCTGAACCCTAAGCCTCAACAGCAGCCTGAACCCTGAGGCCTTCCCTAACGATCAGCCGCGCCCTGAAACTCACACGACCCCTAACATATATCCGTATCCCAATATCGACCCAAAGCCTCTCCGGGAGCCTAACCCTAACCCTAGCTCCAACCCTGACCCTGAACAATAAGCCTCACCAGCAACCCGATACTTGAGGCCTACCCTAACGATAAGCAGCGCCGTGCAACGCACACGCACCCTAACACGTCCCCGTACCCTAATCTCGACCCTAGGCCTCACCGGGAGCCTAATCCTAACCCTACCTCCAACCCTGACCCTGAACACAAAGCCTCACCCAAAGCCTAATCCCTGAGGCGTATTGTAACAATACGCCGCGCCCTGCAACGCACACGCCCCCTAACACGTTTCCGTACCCCAATCTCGATCCGAAGCCTCACCGGGAGCCTAACCGTAACACTAGCTCCAACCCTCACCCTGAAACCTAAGCCTCACCCGCCGTCTGTACCCTGAGGCCTACCCTAATGATAAGCTGGGCTCTGCAAGGAATACACCCCCTAACCCGTATGCATACCCCAATCTCGACCCTAGGTATCACCAGGAGGCTAACCGTAACCCGAGCTCCAACGCTGACCCTGAAAACTAAGCCTCATCCTCAGCCTGAACCCTAAGGCCTACTCTCACGATAAGCCACGCCATGCAACTCACACGACCCGATACAGGTATCAGTACCCCAATCTCGAACCTAGGCCTCAGCGGGAGCCTAACCCTAACCCTAGCTCCAACCCTGACCCTGAATCCTAAGCCTAACAGAAAGACTGATCCCTGAGGCCTACCCTAACTATAAGCCGCGCCCTGCAATGCACACGCCCCCTAACACGTATCCATACCCCAATCTCGACCGTAAGCCTCACCAGGAGCCTAAATCTAACCCTAGCTCCAACCATGACCCTGAAAACTAAGCCTCACCGCAGCCTGAAACCTGAGGCCTACCATAACAATAACCTGCGCCACGCAACGCACACGCACACTAACAGGTATCCGTACCCCAATCGCGACCCCGAGCCTCACCGGGAGCCTAACCATAACCCTAGCTTCAACCATTATTCTGAACCCTAAGCCTAACTGTAAACCACGCCCTGCAACTCACACGTCCCCTAACACGTATTGGTACCCCAATCTCAACCCGAAGCCTCACCGGGAGCCTAACCCTAACACTAACTCCAACAATGACCCTGAAACCTAAGCCTCACCCGCAGCCTGAACACGGAGGCCTACCCTAACGATCAGCCGCGCACTGCAACCCCCACGCCCCCTAACACGTATCCGTTCCCCAATCTCGACCCAAAACCTCACTGGGTGCCTTATCCTAACCCTAGCTAAAACCCTGACCCTTTAAACTAAGCCTCACCCACAGCTTCAAACCTGAAGACTACCCTAACGATAAGTCACGCCCTGCAACGCACACGCCCCTTAACACGTATCCGTACCCCAATGTCGATCCAAAGCCTCACTGGGAGCCTAACCCTAACACGAGATCCAACCATGACTCTGAAACCTAAGCCTCACCCTCAGCCTGAACCCTGAGGTCTACCCTAACGATCAGCCGCACACTGCAACACCCACGCCCCCTAACACGTATCCGTTCCTCAATCTTGACCCTAAACCTCACTGGGAGCCTAACCCCAATCCTACCTAAAACCCTGACCATTTAACCTAAGCCTCACCCAAAGCATCAACCCTGAGGACTACAATAACGATAAGTCGTGCCCTGCAACGCACACGACCCCTAACACGTATCCGTACCCCAATCTCGAACCTAGGCCTCAGCGGGAGCCTAACCCTAACCCTAGCTCCAACCCTGACCCTGAACCCTAAGCCTCACCCGAAGCCTGAACCCTGAGGCCTACTATAACGATAAGCCACGCCCTGCAACGCACACGCCCCCTAACACGTATCCATACCACAATCTCGACCCTAGGTCTCACCGGGAGCCGAACAATAACCCTAGCTCCAACGCTGACCCTGAACCCTAAGCCTCACCTGCCGACTGATCCCTGAGGCCTCCCCCAACGATAAACCACGCCATGCAAATCACAGGCCCCATAACATGTCTGCGTACCCCAATCTCGACCATAAGCGTCACCGGGAGCTGAACCCTAACCCTAGCTCCAACCCTGTCCCTGAACCCTAAGCCTCACCTGCAGACTGAACCCAGAGCCCTACCCTAACGATAAGCCACGCCCTGCAATGCACATGCCCCCTAACACGTATCCGTAACCCAATTTAGACCCTAGGCCTGTGCGAGAGCCAAAACCTAACACTAGCTCCAACTCAGACCGTGAATCCTAAGTCTCACCCGCAGCATGAACATTGAGGCCAACACTAACGATAAGCTGCGCCGTGCAACGCACACGCCCCCTAACACGAATCCGTACCCCAATCTCAACCCTAGGCCTCACTGGGAGATTAAACCTAACCTTACCTCCAACCATGACCCTGAACACTAAGCATCAGCCGAAGCCTGATCCCTGAGGCCTACCTTAACGATAAACCGCGCCCTGCAACGCAAACGCACCCTAACACGTATCCATACCCGAATCTCGTCCCGAAGCTTCACCGGGACCCTAACCCTAGCCCTAGCTCGAACCCTGACCCTGAAACCTAAGCCTCAACTGCAGCCTGAACCTTGAGGCCTACCCTAACGATAAGCCGCGCCCTGCAACGCACATGCCCACTAACACGTATACTTACCCCAATCTCGACCCTACCCCTAACCGGGAGCCTAACCCTAACCCTAGCTCCAACCCTGACCCTAAACACTAAGCCTCACCTGCAGTGTGAACCTTGAGGCGTACCCTAACGATAAGCTGCGCCCTGCAACGCACACGGCCCATAACACGTATCCGTACCCCAATCTCGATCCGAAGCCTCACCGGGAGCCTAACCGTAACACTAGCTCCAGCCCTGACCCTGAATCCTAAGCCTCACCCTCCGTCTGAATCCTGAGGCCTACCCTAATGATAAACCGCGATATGCAAGGAATACGACCCCTAACACGTATCCGTACCCCAAACTGGACCCTAGGCCTAACCGGGAGCCTAACCCTAACCCGAGCTCCAACCCTGACCCTGAAAACTAAGCCTGATCCGCAACCTGAACCCTGAGTCCTACTCTAATGATAAGCAACGCCCTGCAATGCACACGTCCCCTAACACGTATCCATACCCCAATCTCGAACCTAGGACTCACCGGGAGCCTAACCGGAACCCTAGGTCCAACCCGGACCCTGAACACTAAGCCTCACCGGCAGCCTGAACCCTGAGGCCTACCCTAACGATAAGTCACGCCCTGCAACGCACACGCCCCCTAACACGTATCCGTACCCCAATGTCGATCCGAAGCCTCACCGGGAGCCTAACCCTAACACTAGCTTCAACCATGACCCTGAACCCTAAGCCTCACCCGCAGCCTGAACCCTGCGGTCTACCCTAACGGTCAGCCGCACACTGCAACACCCACGCCCCGTAACACGTATCCGTTCCCCAATCTTGACTCTAAACCTCACTGGGAGCCTAACCCTAATCTTACCTAAAACCCTGACCGTTTAAACTAGGCCTCACCCACAGACTCAACCCTGAGGCCTACCCTAACGATAAGCCACGCCCTTCAATGCACACGCCCCGTAACACGTATCCGTACCCCAAACTCGAACCAAAGCCTCACCGGGAGCCTAACCCTAACCCTAACTCCAACGCTGACCCTGACCCATAAGCCTCACCCGCAGCGTGAGCCCTGAGGCCTACCCTAACGATACGCAGCGCCGTGCAATGCACACTCACCCTAACACGTCGCCGTACCCTAATATCGACCCTAGGCCTCACTGGGAGCCTAATCCTAACCCTACCTCCAACCCTGACCCTGAACACAAAGCCTCACCCAAAGCCTAAACCCTGAGGTGTATTGTAACGATACGACGCGCCCTGCAACGCACACGCCCCCTAACACGTTTCCGTACCCCAATCTCGAACCTAGGCCTCAGTGGGAGCCGAAACTTAACCCTAGCTCCAACCCTGACTCTGAAACCTAAGCCTAACCGGAAGAATGAACCCTGAGGCATACCCTAACTATAAGCAGCGCCCTGCAACGCACACGCCCCCTAAAACGTATCCGTACCCCAATCTCGACCCTAGGCCTCACGGGGAACCTAAACCTAACCTTAGCTCCAAACCTGACACTGAAACCTAAACCTCACCCGCAACCTGAACCCTGAGGCATACCGTAACGATAAGCCACGCCCTGCAACGCACACGCCCCCGAACACGTATCCGTACCCCAATCTCGAGCCTAAGCCTGACCAGAAGCCTAACCCTAACCCAAGCTCCAACCCTGACCCTGAACCCTAAGCCTCAACAGCAGCCTGAACCCTGAGGCCTTCCCTAACGATCAGCCGCGCCCTGAAACTCACACGACCCCTAACATATATCCGTATCCCAATATCGACCCAAAGCCTCTCCGGGAGCCTAACCCTAACCCTAGCTCCAACCCTGACCCTGAAAAATAAGCCTCACCAGCAACCCGATACTTGAGGCCTACCCTAACGATAAGCAGCGCCGTGCAACGCACACGCACCCTAACACGTCCCCGTACCCTAATCTCGACCCTAGGCCTCACCGGGAGCCTAATCCTAACCCTACCTCCAACCCTGACCCTGAACACAAAGCCTCACCCAAAGCCTAAACTCTGAGGCGTATTGTAACGATACGCCGCGCCCTGCTACGCACACGCCCCCTAACACGTTTCCGTACCCCAATCTCGATCCGAAGCCTCACCGGGAGCCTAACCGTAACACTAGCTCCAACCCTCACCCTGAAACCTAAGCCTCACCCGCCGTCTGTACCCTGAGGCCTACCCTAATGATAAGCTGGGCTCTGCAAGGAATACACCCCCTAACCCGTATGCATACCCCAATCTCGACCATAGGTATCACCAGGAGGCTAACCGTAACCCGAGCTCCAACGCTGACCCTGAAAACTAAGCATCATCCTCAGCCTGAACCCTAAGGCCTACTCTCACGATAAGCCACGCAGTGCAACTCACACGACCCGATACAGGTATCAGTACCCCAATCTCGAACCTAGGCCTCACCGGGTGCCTAAGCCTAACCCTAGCTCCAACCCTGACCCTGAATCCTAAGCCTAACAGGAAGACTGATCCCTGAGGCCTACCCTAACTATAAGCCGCGCCCTGCAATGCACACGCCCCCTAACACGTATCCATACCCCAATCTCGACCGTAAGCCTCACCAGGAGCCTAAATCTAACCCTAGCTCCAACCATGACCCTGAAAACTAAGCCTCACCGCAGCCTGAAACCTGAGGCCTACCATAACAATAACCTGCGCCACGCAACGCACACGCACACTAACAGGTATCCGTACCCCAATCGCGACCCCGAGCCTCACCGGGAGCCTAACCATAACCCTAGCTTCAACCATTATTCTGAACCCTAAGCCTAACTGTAAACCACGCCCTGCAACTCACACGCCCCCTAACACGTATTGGTACCCCAATCTCAAACCGAAGCCTCACCGGGAGCCTAACCCTAACACTAGCTCCAACAATGACCCTGAAACCTAAGCCTCACCCGCAGCCTGAACACGGAGGCCTACCCTAACGATCAGCCGTGCACTGCAACCCCCACGCCCCCTAACACGTATCCGTTCCCCAATCTCGACCCAAAACCTCACTGGGTGCCTTATCCTAACCCTAGCTAAAACCCTGACCCTTTAAACTAAGCCTCACCCACAGCTTCAAACCTGAAGACTACCCTAACGATAAGTCACGCCCTGCAACGCACACGCCCCTTAACACGTATCCGTACCCCAATGTCGATCCAAAGCCTCACTGGGAGCCTAACCCTAACACGAGATCCAACCATGACTCTGAAACCTAAGCCTCACCCTCAGCCTGAACCCTGAGGTCTACCCTAACGATCAGCCGCACACTGCAACACCCACGCCCCCTAACACGTATCCGTTCCTCAATCTTGACCCTAAACCTCACTGGGAGCCTAACCCCAATCCTACCTAAAACCCTGACCATTTAACCTAAGCCTCACCCAAAGCATCAACCCTGAGGACTACAATAACGATAAGTCGTGCCCTGCAACGCACACAACTCCTAACACGTATCCGTACCCCAATCTCGAACCTAGGCCTCAGCGGGAGCCTAACCCTAACCCTAGCTCCAACCCTGACCCTGAACCCTAAGCCTCACCCGAAGCCTGAACCCTGAGGCCTACTATAACGATAAGCCACGCCCTGCAACGCACACGCCCCCTAACACGTATCCATACCACAATCTCGACCCTAGGTCTCACCGGGAGCCGAACAATAACCCTAGCTCCAACCCTGACCCTGAACCCTAAGCCTCACCTGCAGACTGATCCCTGAGGCCTCCCCCAACGATAAACCACGCCATGCAAATCACAGGCCCCATAACATGTCTGCGTACCCCAATCTCGACCATAAGTGTCACCGGGAGCTGAACCCTAACCCTAGCTCCAACCCTGACCCTGAACCCTAAGCCTCACCTGCAGACTGAACCCAGAGCCCTACCCTAACGATAAGCCACGCCCTGCAATGCACATGCCCCCTAACACGTATCCGTAACCCAATTTAGACCCTAGGCCTGTGCGAGAGCCAAACCCTAACCCTAGCTCCAACTCTGACCGTGAATCCTAAGCCTCACCCGCAGCATGAACATTGAGGCCAACACTAACGATAAGCTGCGCCGTGCAACGCACACGCCCCCTAACACGAATCCGTACCCCAATCTCAACCCTAGGCCTCACTGGGAGATTAAACCTAACCTTACCTCCAACCATGACCCTGAACACTAAGCATCAGCCGAAGCCTGATCCCTGAGGCCTACCTTAACGATAAACCGCGCCCTGCAATGCACACGCCCCCTAACACGTATCCATACCCCAATCTCGACCGTAAGCCTCACCGGGAGCCTAAATCTAACCCTAGCTCCAACCATGACCCTGAACCCTAAGCCTCACCGCAGCCTGAAACCTGAGGCCTACCATAACAATAACCTGCGCCACGCAACGCACACGCACACTAACAGGTATCCGTACCCCAATCGCGACCCTAAGCCTCACCGGGAGCCTAACCATAACCCTAGCTTCAACCATTATTCTGAACCCTAAGCCTCACCCGCAGCCTGAACCCTGAGGCCTACCCTAACTGTAAACCACGCCCTGCAACTCACACGCCCCCTAACACGTATTGGTACCCCAATCTCAACCCGAAGCCTCACCGGGAGCCTAACCCTAACACTAGCTCCAACAATGACCCTGAAACCTAAGCCTCACCCGCAGCCTGAACACGGAGGCCTACCCTAACGATCAGCCGTGCACTGCAACCCCCACGCCCCCTAACACGTATCCGTTCCCCAATCTCGACCCAAAACCTCACTGGGTGCCTTATCCTAACCCTAGCTAAAACCCTGACCCTTTAAACTAAGCCTCACCCACAGCTTCAAACCTGAAGACTACCCTAACGATAAGTCACGCCCTGCAACGCACACGCCCCTTAACACGTATCCGTACCCCAATGTCGATCCGAAGCCTCACTGGGAGCCTAACCCTAACACGAGATCCAACCATGACTCTGAAACCTAAGCCTCACCCTCAGCCTGAACCCTGAGGTCTACCCTAACGATCAGCCGCACACTGCAACACCCACGCCCCCTAACACGTATCCGTTCCTCAATCTTGACCCTAAACCTCACTGGGAGCCTAACCCCAATCCTACCTAAAACCCTGACCATTTAACCTAAGCCTCACCCACAGCCTCAACCCTGAGGACTACAATAACGATAAGTCGTGCCCTGCAACGCACACGACCCCTAACAAGTATCCGTACCCCAATCTCGACCCTAGGCCTCAGCGGGAGCCTAACCCTAACCCTAGCTCCAACCCTGACCCTGAACCCGAATCCTCACCCGCAGTCTGAACCCTGAGGCCTAGCCTAGCGATAAGCCGCGCTCTGCAAGTAATACGCCCCCTAACACGTATCCGTACCCCAAACTCGACCCTAGGCCTCACCGGGAGCCTAACCCTAACCCGAGCTCCAACCCTGACCCTGAAACCTAAGCCTCATCCGCAAACTGAACCCGGAGTCTTACCGTAACGATAAGCCACGCCCTTCAACGCACACGCCCCCTAACACGTATCCGTACCCCAAACTCGAACCGAAGCCTCACCGGGAGCCTAACCATAACCCTAACTCCAACACTGACCCTGAAACATAAGCCTCACCCGCAGCGTGAGCCCTGAGGCCTACCCTAATGATAAGCAGCGCGGTGCAATGCACACGCTCCCTAACACGTCCCTGTACCCTAATCTTGACCATAGGCCTCACCGGGAGCCTAATCCTAACCCTAGCTCCAACCCTGACCCTGAACACAAAGTCTCACCCAACGCCTGAACCCTGAGGCGTATTATAACGATAAGCCACGCCCTGCAACGCACACGCCCCCTAACACGTTTCCGTACCCCACTCCCGACCGTAAGCCTCACCGGGAGCGTAAATCTAACCCAACCTCCAACCATGACCCTGAACCCGAAGCCTCACCCGCAGCCTGAACCCTGAGGCCTACCCTAAGGATAAGTCGCGCCCTGCAAAGCAAACGCCCCCTAACACGTATCCGTACCACAATCTCCACCCTAGGCCTCCCCGGTTGACTAACCCTAACGCTACCTCCAAAAATAACCCTGAACAGTAAGCCTCACCCTCAGCCTGAACCCTGAGGTCTACCCTAATGTTAACCCGCGCCCCTCAACGCACACGCGCCCAAACACATATCCGTACCCCAATCTCGACCTGAAGCCTGACCGGGAGCCTAACCCTAACCCTAGATCCAGCCCTGTCCTTAACACTAAGCCTCACCCGCAACATGAAACCTGAGGCCTACCCTAATGATCAGCTGCGCACTGCAACACACATGCCCCCTAAAACGTATCCGTACCCCAATCTCGACCCGAAGCCTCACCGGGAGCCTAACCCTAACCCTAGCTCCAACCCTTACCCTGAATATGAATCCTCATCTGTAGCCTGAACCCCGAGGCCTACCCTAACAATAAGCTGCGCCCTGCAACGCACATGCCCCCTAACACATATCCGTACCCCAATCTCGACCCTAGTCCTCAACGGGAGCCTAACCCTAACCCTAACTCCAACCCTTACCCTGAAACCTAAGCCTCACCCGCAGCCTGAACACTGAGGCCTACCCTAACGATAAGCCGCGCCCTGCAACGCCACATCCCCGAACACGTATCCGTACCCCAATCTCTACCCGAAAGCTCATAGGGAGCCTAACCCAAACCCTAGCTCCAATCCTGACCCTGAACACTCAGCCTCACCCGCAGCCTGAACCCTGAGGCCTACCATAACGATAAGCCGTACCCTGCAACGCACACGCCAACTAACACGTATCCGTACACCAATCTCGAAACTAGGCCTCACCCGAAGCGTAAACCTAACCTTAGCTCCAAATCTGACCCTGAATCCTAAGCCTCACCCGCAGCCTGAACCCTGAGGCCTAACCTAACTTTAAGCGGCGCCCGGCAACACACACGCCCCGTAACAGGTATCCGTACCCCAATCTCGACCCTCGGTCTCACTGGGAGCCTAACCCTAACCCGAGCTCCAACCCTGACCCTGAACACTATGCCTCACCCGCAGTCTGAGCCCTGAAGACTACCCTAACGACAAGCCACGCGGTGCAACGCACACGCCCCCTTACACGTATCCGTACCCCAATCTCGAGCTTAGGCCTCACCGGGAGCCTAACGCTAACCCTAGCTCCATCCCTGTCCCTGAAACCTAAGCCTAACCGGAAGACCGAAGCCTGAGGCCTATCCTAACTATAAGCCATGCCCTGCAACGCACACGCCCCCTAACACGTATCCGGACCTCAATCTTGACAAGAAGCCTCACCGGGAGCCTAAATCTAACCCTAGCTCAACCCTGACCCTGAACCCTAAGCCTCACCTGCAGCCTGAACCCTGAGCCCTACCCTAACGATCAGTCGTGCCCTGCAATGCACACGCCCCCTAACACGTATCCGTACTCCAAACTCGACCCTAGGCCTAAGAGAGAGCATAAACCTAACCCTAGCTCCAATCCTGACCCTGAACCCTAAGCCTCACACACAGCCTGAACCCTGAGGCCTACCGTAACGATAAGCTGCGCCCTGCAACGAAAAACCCCCTAACACATATCCGTACCCCAATCGCGACCCTAGGCCTCACCGGAAGCCTAACCCTAACCCTAAGTCCAACCCTGACCCTGAACCCTAAGCCTCACCCGCAGCCTGACACTGAGGCCTACCCTAACGCTAAGCCGTGCCCCGCAACGCACATGCCCCCTAACACGTGTCCGTACCCCAATCTCCACCATAGGCCTCACCGCGAGACGAAACCTAACCCTAGGTCCAACCCTGACACTGAACACTAAGCCTCACCCGCAGCCTGAAACCTGATGCCTACCCTAACGATAAACCGCGCCCTGAAACGCACACGTGCCCTAACATGTACCCGTACCACAATCCCGACCATAGGCCTCACCGGGAGACTAACCATAACCCTAGCTCCAACCCTGACCATGAACACTAAGCCTCACCCGCAGCATGAACCCTGACGTCGACCCTAACCATCAGGCACGCCCTGCAACCCACACGCACCCTAACACGTATCCGTACCCCAATCTCCACCATAGGCCTCACCGGGAGACTACACCTAACCCTAGCTCCAACCCAGACCCTAAACCCTAAACCTCACCCGCGGCCTGAACCCTGAGGCCTACCCTAACAATAAGCCACGCCCTGAAACGCACACGCCTCCTAACAACTATCAGTACCCCAATCTCCACCGAAGGCCTCACCGGGAGACTAAACCTAACCCTAGCTCCAACACTGACCCTGAACCCTAAGCCTCAACCACAGCCTGATCGCTAAGGCCTATCCTAAGGATAAGCCGGGCCCTGAAACGTACCAACCCCTAACACGTATCCGTACCACAATCTCCACCCCAGGCCTCACCGGGAGCCTAACCCTAACCCTAGCTCCAACCCTGACCTTGACCCCTAAGCCTCACGCGCAGCCTGAACCCTGAGGCCTACCCTAACGATCAGCAGCGCCCTGCAATGCCCATGCCCCCTAACACGTATCCGTTCCACAATCTCGACCCAGGCCTCACCAGGAGCCTAACCCTAACCCTAGCTCCAACTCTGACCATGAACCCTAAGTCTCACCCGCAGCCTGAACCCCGAGGGCTACCCTAACGCTAAGCCGTGCCCTGCCATGCACACGCTCCCTAACACGTATCCGTACTCCAAACTCGACCCTAGGCCTCAGCAAGAGACGAACCGTAACCCTAGCTCCAATCCTGACCCTGAACCCTAAGCCTCACCCACAGCCTGAACCCTGAGGCCTACGCTAACGATAAGCCGCGCCCTGCAACGAAAACCCCCGTTAACACATATCCGTACCCCAATCTCCACCGTAGGCCGCACCGGGAGCCTAACCCTAACCCTACATCCAAACATTACCCTGAAACCTAAGCCTCACCCGCAGCCTGAACCTGAGGCCTAACCTAGTGATAAGCCGCACCCTGGAACGCACACGAACCCTAACACTTATCCCTACCGCAATCTCCTCCATAGGCCTCACCGGGAGCCTAACCCTAACCCTAGCTCCAACCCAGACTCTGAACCCTAAACCTCACCCTCAGCCTGAACCCTGAGACCTACCCTAACCATAAGCCGCGCCCTGCAACGCACACGCCCCCTAACACGTATCTGTACCCCAATCTCCACCGAAGGACTCACAGGTAGACTAAACCTAACCCTCGCTCCAATCCTGACCCTGAACCCTAAGCCTCTCCCGCAGCCTGAACCATGAGGCCTACCCTAACGATCAGCCGTGCCCTTCAATGCACACGCCCCCTAACACGTATCCGTAACCCAATGTCGACCCTAAGACTCAGCGAGAGCCTAACCCGAACTCTCACTCCAACACTGGCCCGAAACTCGAAGCCTTACCGACAGCCTGAACTGGGGCCTACCCTAACGATAAGACGTGCCCAGCAACGAAAACGCCCCCTAACACATATCCGTACCCCAATCGCGACCCTAGGCCTCACTGGAAACCTAACCCTAACCCTAAGTCCAACCCTTACCCTGAAACCTAAGCCTCACCCACAGGCTGAACCCTGAGGCCTACCATAACGCTAAGCCGCGCCCTGCAACGCACATGCCCCCTAACACGTCTCCGTACCCCAATCGCCACCATAGGCCTCACCGCGAGACGAAACCTAACCTTAGCTCCAACCCTGACACTGAACACTAAGCCTCACGCGCAGCCTGAACCCTGATGCCTACCCTAACGATAAACCGCGCCCTGAAACGCACACGCGCCCTAACACGTACCCGTAACACAATCCCGACCATAGGCCTCACCGGGAGACTAACCATAACCCTAGCTCCAACCCTGACCATGAACACTAAGCCTCACCCGCAGCATGAACCCTGAGGCCTACCCTAACCATCAGGCACGGCATGCAATGCACACGCACCCTAACACGTATCCGTACCCCAATCTCCACCATAGGCCTCACCGGGAGACTACACCTAACCCTAGCTCCAACCCAGACCCTAAACACTAAACCTCATCCGCAGCCTGAACCCTGAGGCCTACCCTAAGGATAAGTCGCGCCCTGCAAAGCAAACGCCCCCTAACACGTATCCGTAACACAATCTCCACCCTAGGCCTCCCCGGGTGACTAAGCCTAACCCTAGCTCCAAAAATAACCCTGAACACTAAGCCTCACCCTCAGCGTGAACCCTGAGGTCTACCCTAATGTTAACCAGCGCCCCTCAACGCACACGCGCCCAAACACGTATCCGTACCCCAATCTCGACCCGAAGCCTCACCGGGAGCCTAACCCTAACCCTAGATCCAGCCCTGTCCTTAACACTAAGCCTACCCCGCAGCATGAACCCTGAGGCCTACCCTAATGATCAGCTGCGCACTGCAACACACACGCCCCCTAACACGTATCCGTACCCCAATCTCGACCCGAAGCCTCACCGGGAGCCTAACCCTTACCCTAGCTCCAACCCTGACCGTGAACACTAAGCCTCACCCGCAGCCTGAACCGTGAGGCCTACCCTAATGATAAGCAGCGCGGTGCAACGCACACGCCCCGAACACATATCCGTACCCTTATCTTGACCCAGCCCTCACCGGGAGCCTAATCCTAACCGTAGCTACAACCCTGACCCTGAACCCTAAGCCTCACCCGAAGCCTGAACCCTGAGGCCTACCCTAACGATAAGTCATGCCCTGCCACGCACATGCCCCCTAACACGTATCCGTACCCCAATGTCGATCCGAAGCCTCACCGGGAGCCTAACCCTAACACTAGCTTCAACGATGACCCTGAACCCTAAGCCTCACCCGCAGCCTGAACCCTGCGGTCTACCCTAACGGTCAGCCGCACACTGCAACACCCACGCCCCGTAACACGTATCCGTTCCCCAATCTTGACTCTAAACCTCACTGGGAGCCTAACCCTAATCTTACCTAAAACCCTGACCGTTTAAACTAAGCCTCACCCACAGCCTCAACCCTGAGGCCTACCCTAACGATAAGCCACGCCCTTCAACGCACACGCCCCGTAACACGTATCCGTACCCCAAACTCGAACCAAAGCCTCACCGGGAGCCTAACCCTAACCCTAACTCCAACGCTGACCCTGACCCATAAGCCTCACCCGCAGCGTGAGCCCTGAGGCCTACCCTAATGATACGCAGCGCCGAGCAATGCACACGCACCCTAACACATCGCCGTACCCTAATATCGACCCTAGGCCTCACTGGGAGCCTAATCCTAACCCTACCTCCAACCCTGACCCTGAACACAAAGCCTCACCCAAAGCCTAAACCCTGAGGTGTATTGTAACGATACGCCGCGCCCTGCAACGCACACGCCCCCTAACACGTTTCCGTACCCCAATCTCGAACCTAGGCCTCAGCGGGAGCCGAACCTTAACCCTAGCTCCAACCCTCACCCTGAAACCTAAGCCTCACCCGCCGTCTGTACCCTGAGGCCTACCCTAATGATAAGCTGGGCTCTGCAAGGAATACACCCCCTAACCCGTATGCATACCCCAATCTCGACCCTAGGTATCACCAGGAGGCTAACCGTAACCCGAGCTCCAACGCTGACCCTGAAAACTAAGCCTCATCCTCAGCCTGAACCCTAAGGCCTACTCTCACGATAAGCCACGCCATGCAACTCACACGACCCGGTACAGGTATCAGTACCCCAATCTCGAACCTAGGCCTCACCGGGCTCCTAACCCTAACCCTAGCTCCAACCCTGACCCTGAATCCTAAGCCTAACAGGAAGACTGATCCCTGAGGCCTACCCTATCTATAAGCCGCGCCCTGCAATGCACACGCCCCCTAACACGTATCCATACCCCAATCTCGACCGTAAGCCTCACCAGGAGCCTAAATCTAACCCTAGCTCCAACCATGACCCTGAACCCTAAGCCTCACCGCAGCCTGACACCTGAGGCCTACCATAACAATAACCTGCGCCACGCAACGCACACGCACACTAACAGGTATCCGTACCCCAATCGCGACCCTAAGCCTCACCGGGAGCCTAACCATAACCCTAGCTTCAACCATTATTCTGAACCCTAAGCCTCACCCGCAGCCTGAACCCTGAGGCCTACACTAACTGTAAACCACGCCCTGCAACTCACACGCCCCCTAACACGTATTGGTACCCCAATCTCAACCCGAAGCCTCACCGGGAGCCTAACCCTAACACTAGCTCCAACAATGACCCTGAAACCTAAGCCTCACCCGCAGCCTGATCACGGAGGCCTACCCTAACGATCAGCCGCGCACTGCAACCCCCACGCCCCCTAACACGTATCCGTTCCCCAATCTCGACCCAAAACCTCACTGGGTGCCTTATCCTAACCCTAGCTAAAACCCTGACCCTTTAAACTAAGCCTCACCCACAGCTTCAAACCTGAAGACTACCCTAACGATAAGTCACGCCCTGCAACGCACACGTCCCTTAACACGTATCCGTACCCCAATGTAGATCCAAAGCCTCACTGGGAGCCTAACCCTAACACGAGATCCAACCATGACTCTGAAACCTAAGCCTCACCCTCAGCCTGAACCCTGAGGTCTACCCTAACGATCAGCCGCACACTGCAACACCCACGCCCCCTAACACGTATCTGTTCCTCAATCTTGACCCTAAACCTCACTGGGAGCCTAACCCCAATCCTACCTAAAACCCTGACCATTTAACCTAAGCCTCACCCACAGCCTCAACCCTGAGGACTACAATAACGATAAGTCGTGCCCTGCAACGCACACGACCCCTAACACGTATCCGTACCCCAATCTCGAACCTAGGCCTCAGCGGGAGCCTAACCCTAACCCTAGCTCCAACCCTGACCCTGAACCCGAAGGCTCACCCACAGTCTGAACCCTGAGGCCTAGCCTAACGATAAGCCGCGCTCTGCAAGTAATACGCCCCCTAACACGTATCCGTACCCCAAAATCGACCCTAGGACTCACCGGGAGCCTAACCCTAACCCGAGCTCCAACCCTGACCCTGAAACCTAAGCCTCATCCGCAAACTGAACCCGTAGTCTTACCGTAATGATAAGCCACGCCCTTCAACGCACACGCCCCCTAACACGTATCCGTACCCCAAACTCGAACCAAAGCCTCACCGGGAGCCTTACCATAACGCTAACTCCAACGCTGACCCTGACACATAAGCCTCACCCGCAGCGTGAGCCCTGAGGCCTACCCTAATGATAAGCAGCGCCGTGCAACGCACACGCCCCCTAACACGTCCCCGTACCCTAATCTTGACCCTAGGCCTCACCGGGAGCCTAATCCTAACCCAAACTCCAACCGTGACCCTGAACACAAAGCCTCACACAAAGCCTAAACCCTGAGGCGTATTATAATGATACGCCGCGCCCTGCAACGCACACGCCCCCTAACACGTGTCCGTACCCCAATCTCGAAACTAGGCCTCAGCGGGAGCCGAACCTTAACCCTAGCTCCAACCCTGACCCTGAAATCTAAGCCTAACCGGAAGAATGAACCCTGAGTCATACCCTAACTATAAGCAGCGCCCTGCAACGCACACGCCCCCGAAAACGTATCCGTACACCAATCTCGACCCTAGGCCTCACGGGGAGCCTAAACCTAACCTTGGCTCCAAACCTGACACTGAAACCTAAACCTCACCCGCAACCTGAACCCTGAGGCATACCGTAACGATAAGCCACGCCCTGCAACGCACACGCCCCCTAACACGTATCCGTACCCCAATCTCGAGCCTAAGCCTGACCAGAAGCCTAACCCTAACCCTAGCTCCAACCCTGACCCTGAACCCTAAGCCTCAACAGCAGCCTGAACCCTGAGGCCTTCCCTAACGATCAGCCGCGCCCTGAAACTCACACTACCCCTAACACGTATCCGTACCCCAAACTCGACCCTAGGCCTCACCGGGAGCCTAACCCTAACCCGAGCTCCAACCCTGACCCTGAAACCTAAGCCTCATCCGCAAACTGAACCCGGAGTCTTACCGTAACGATAAGCCACGCCCTTCAACGCACACGCCCCCTAACACGTATCCGTACCCCAAACTCGAACCGAAGCCTCACCGGGAGCCTAACCATAACCCTAACTCCAACACTGACCCTGAAACATAAGCCTCACCCGCAGCGTGAGCCCTGAGGCCTACCCTAATGATAAGCAGCGCCGTGCAACGCACACGCACCCTAACACGTCCCCGTACCCTAATCTCGACCCTAGGCCTCACCGGGAGCCTAATCCTAACCCAAACTACAACCGTGACCCTGAACACAAAGCCTCACACAAAGCCTAAACCCTGAGGCGTATTGTAACGATACCCCATGCCCTGCAACGCACACGCCCCCTAACACGTTTCCGTACACCAATCTCGAACCTAGGCCTCAGCGGGAGCCGAACCCTAACCCTAGCTCCAACCCTGACCCTGAAACCTAAGCCTCACCCGCCGTCTGAACCCTGAGGCCTACCCTAATGATAACTGGGGTCTGCAAGTATCACCAGGAGTCTAACCGTAACCCGAGCTCCAACCCTGACCCTGAAAACTAAGCCTCATCCGCAGCCTGAACCCTAAGGCCTACTCTCACGATAAGCCACGCTATGCAACTCACACGACCCGTTACATGTATCCGTACCCCAATCTCGACCCTAGGCCTCACCGGGAGCCTAACCCTAACCCTAGCTCCAACCCTGACCCTGATCCCTAAGCCTAACCGGAAGACTGATCCCTGAGGCCTACCCTAACTATAAGCCGCGCCTGCAATGCACACGCCCCCTAACTCGTATCCGTACCCCAATCTCGACCGTAAGGCTCACCGGGAGCCTAAATCTAACCCTAGCTCCAACCATGACCCTGAACCCTAAGCCTCACCACAGCCTGAAACCTGAGGCCTACCATAACAATAACCTGCGCCACGCAACGCACACGCACACTAACAGGTATACGTACCCCAATCGCGACCCTAAGCCTCACCGGGAGCCTAACAATAACCCTAGCTTCAACCATGATTCTGAACCCTAAGCCTCACCCGCAGCCTGAACCCTGAGGCCTACCCTAACTGTAAACCACGCCCTGCAACTCACACGCCCCCTAACATGTATCGGTACGCCAATCTCAACCCGAAGCCTCACCGGGAGCGTAACCCTAACACTAGCTCCAACCATCACCCTGAACCCTAAGCCTCACCCGCAGCCTGAACACGGAGGCCTACCCTAACGATCAGCCGCGCACTGCAACCCCCACGCCCCCTAACACGTATCCGTTCCCCAATCTCGACCCAAAACCTCACTGATTGCCTTATCCTAACCCTAGCTAAAACCCTGACCCTTTAAACTAAGCCTCACCCACAGCTTCAAACCTGAAGACCTCCCTAACGATAATTCACGCCCTGCAACGCACACGCCCCTTAACACGTATCCCTACCCCAAACTCGACCCTAGGCCTCACCGGGAGCCTAACCCTAACCCGAGATCCAAACCTGACCCTGAAACCTAAGCCTCATCCGCAAACTGAACCCGGAGTCTTACCGTAACGATAAGCCACGCCCTTGAACGCACACGCCCCCTAACACGTATCCGTACCCTAATCTCGACCCTAGGCCTCACCGGGAGCCTAATCCTAACCCTAGCTCCAACCCTGACCCTGAACACAAAGCATCACCCAAAGCCGGAACCCTGAGGCGTATTATAACGATAAGCCGCGCCCTGCAACGCACACGCCCCCTAACAGGTTTCCGTACCCCAATCTCGAACCTAGGCCTCAGCGGGAGCCGAACCGTTACCCTAGATCCAACCCTGACCCTGAAACCTTAGCCTAACCGGAAGACTGATCCCTGAGGCCTACCCTAACTATAAGCCGCGCCCTGCAATGCACACGCCCCCTAACACGTATCCGTACCCCAATCTCGACCGTAAGCCTCACCAGGAGCATAAATCTAACCCTACCACCAACCATGACCCTGAATCCGAACCCTCACCCGCAGCCTGAACCCTGAGGCCTACCCTAAGGATAAGTCGCGCCCTGCAAAGCAAACGCCCCCTAACACGTATCCGTAACACAATCTCCACCCTAGGCCTCCCCGGGTGACTAAGCCTAACCCTAGCTCCAAAAATAACCCTGAACACTAAGCCTCACCCTCAGCGTGAACCCTGAGGTCTACCCTAATGTTAACCCGCGCCTCTCAACCCACAAGCGCCCAAACACGTATCCGTACCCCAATCTCGACCCGAAGACTCACCGGGAGCCTAACCCTAACCCTAGATCCAGCCCTGTCCTTAACACTAAGCCTACCCCGCAGCATGAACCCTGAGGCCTACCCTAATGATCAGCTGAGCACTGCAACACACACGCCCCCTAACACGTATCCGTACCCCAATCTCGACCCGAAGCCTCACCGGGAGCCTAACCCTTACCCTAGCTCCAACCCTGACCGTGAACACTAAGCCTCACCCGCAGCCTGAACCGTGAGGCCTACCCTAATGATAAGCAGCGCAGTGCAACGCACACGCCCCGAACACATATCCATACCCTTATCTCGACCCAGCCCTCACCGGGAGCCTAATCCTAACCGTAGCTACAACCCTGACCCTGAACCCTAAGCCTCACCCGAAGCCTGAACCCTGAGGCCTACTATAACGATAAGCCACGCCCTGCAACGCACACGCCCCCTAACACGTATCCATACCACAATCTCGACCCTAGGTCTCACCGGGAGCCGAACAATAACCCTAGCTCCAACCCTGACCCTGAACCCTAAGCCTCACCTGCAGACTGATCCCTGAGGCCTCCCCCAACGATAAACCACGCCATGAAAATCACAGGCCCCATAACATGTCTGCGTACCCCAATCTCAACCATAAGCGTCACCGGGAGCTGAACCCTAACACTAGCTCCAACCCTGACCCTGAACCCTAAGCCTCACCTGCATACTGAACCCAGAGCCCTACCCTAACGATAAGCCACGCCCTGCAATGCACATGCCCCCTAACACGTATCCGTAACCCAATTTAGACCCTAGGCCTGTGCGAGAGCCAAACCCTAACCCTAGCTCCAACTCAGACCGTGAATACTAAGCCTCACCCGCAGCATGAACATTGAGGCCAACACTAACGATAAGCTGCGCCGTGCAACGCACACGCCCCCTAACACGAATCCGTACCCCAATCTTAACCCTAGGCCTCACTGGGAGATTAAACCTAACCTTACCTCCAACCATGACCCTGAACACTAAGCATCAGCCGAAGCCTGATCCCTGAGGCCTACCCTAACGATAAACCGCGCCCTGCAACGCAAACGCACCCTAACACGTATCCATACCCGAATCTCGCCCCGAAGCTTCACCAGGACCCTAACCCTAGTCCTAGCTCGAACCCTGATCCTGAAACCTAAGCCTCAACTGCAGCCTGAACCTTGAGGCCTACCCTAACGATAAGCCGCGCCCTGCAATGCACATGCCCACTAACACGTATACTTACCCCAATTTCGACCCTACCCCTAACCGGGAGCCTAACCCTAACCCTAGCTCCAACCCTGACCCTAAACACTAAGCCTCACCTGCAGTGTGAACCTTGAGGCGTACCCTAACGATAAGCTGCGCCCAGCAACGCACACGGCCCATAACACGTATCCGTACCCCAATCTCTATCCGAAGACTCACCGGGAGCCTAACCGGAACACTAGCTCCAACCCTGACCCTGAATCCTAAGCCTCACCCTCCGTCTGAATCCTGAGGCCTACCCTAATGATAAAACGCGATATGCAAGGAATACGACCCCTAACACGTATCCGTACCCCAAACTGGACCCTAGGCCTAACCGGGAGCCTAACCCTAACCGGAGCTCCAACCCTGACCCTGAAAACTAAGCCTGATCTGCAACCTGAACCCTGAGTCCTACTCTAACGATAAGCAACGCCCTGCAATGCACACGTCCCCTAACACGTATCCATACCCCAATCTCGAACCTAGGACTCACCGGGAGCCTAACCGGAACCCTAGGTCCAACCCGGACCCTGAACACTAAGCCTCACCGGCAGCCTGAACCCTGAGGCCTACCCTAATGATAAGTCACGCCCTGCAACGCACACGCCCCCTAACTCGTATCCGTACCCCAATGTCGATCCGAAGCCTCACCGGGAGCCTAACCCTAACACTAGCTTCAACCATGACCCTGAACCCTAAGCCTCACCCGCAGCCTGAACCCTGCGGTCTACCCTAACGGTCAGCCGCACACTGCAACACCCACGCCCCGTAACACGTATCCGTTCCCCAATCTTGACTCTAAACCTCACTGGGAGCCTAACCCTAATCTTACCTAAAACCCTGACCGTTTAAACTAAGCCTCACCCACAGCCTCAACCCTGAGGCCTACCCTAACGATAAGCCACGCCCTTCAACGCACACGCCCCGTAACACGTATCCGTACCCCAAACTCGAACCAAAGGCTCACCGGGAGCCTAACCCTATATCCAACGCTGACCCTGACCCATAAGCCTCACCCACAGCGTGCGCCCTGAGGCCTACCCTAACGATACGCCGCGACGTGCAATGCACACGCACCCTAACACGTCGCCGTACCCTAATATCGACCCTAGGCCTCACTGGGAGCCTAATCCTAACCCTAACTCCAACCCTGACCCTGAACACAAAGCCTCAACCAAAGCCTAAACCCTGAGGTGTATTGTAACGATACACCGCGCCCTGCAACGCACACTGCCCCTAACACGTTTCCGTACCCCAATCCCGAACCTAGGCCTCAGCGGGAGCCGAACCTTAACCCTAGCTCCAACCCTGACTCTGAAACCTAAGCCTAACCGGAAGAATAAACCCTGAGGCATACCCTAACTATAAGCAGCGCCCGGCAACGGACACGCCCCCTAAAACCTATCCGTACCCCAATCTCGACCCTAGGCCTCACGGGGAGCCTAAACCTAACCTTAGATCCAAACATGACACTGAAACCTAAACCTCACCCGCAACCTGAACCCTGAGGCATACCGTAACGATAAGCCACGCCCTGCAACGCACACGCCCCCTAACACGTATCCGTACCCCAATCTCCAGCCGAAGCCTGACCAGAAGCCTAACCCTAACCCTAGCTCCAACCCTGACCCTGAACCCTAAGCCTCAACAGCAGCCTGAACCCTGAGGCCTTCCGTAACGATCAGCCACGCCCTGAAACTCACACGACCCCTAACATATATCCGTACCCCAATATCGACCCAAAGCCTCTCCGGGAGCCTAACCCTAACCCTAGCTCAAACCCTGACCCTGAACAATAAGCCTCACCAGCAACCCGATACTTGAGGCCTACCCTAACGATAAGCAGCGCCGTGCAACGCACACGCACCCTAACACGTCCCCGTACCCTAATCTCGACCCTAGGCCTCACCGGGAGCCTAATCCTAACCCTACCTCCAACCCTGACCCTGAACACAAAGCCTCACCCAAAGCCTAAACCCTGAGGCGTATTGTAACGATACGCCGCGCCCTGCAATGCACATGCCCCCTAAAACGTTTCCGTACCCCAATCTCGATCCGAAGCCTCACCGGGAGCCTAACCGTAACACTAGCTCGAACCCTCACCCTGAAACCTAAGCCTCACCCGCCGTCTGTACCCTGAGGCCTACCCTAATGATAAGCTGGGCTCTGCAAGGAATACACCCCCTAACCCGCATGCATACCCCAATCTCGACCCTAGGTATCACCAGGAGGCTAACCGTAACCCGAGCTCCAACGCTGACCCTGAAAACTAAGCCTCATACTCAGCCTGAACCCTAAGGCCTACTCTCACGATAAGCCACGCCATGCAACTCACACGACCCGGTACAGGTATCAGTACCCCAATCTCGAACCTAGGCCTCACCGGGAGCCTAACCCTAACCCTAGCTCCAACCCTGACCCTGAATCCTAAGCCTAACAGGAAGACTGATCCCTGAGGCCTACCCTAACTATAAGCCGCGCCCTGCAATGCACACGCCCCCTAACACGTATCCATACCCCAATCTCGACCGTAAGCCTCACCGGGAGCCTAAATCTAACCCAGGCTCCAACCATGACCCTGAACCCTAAGCCTCACCGCAGCCTGAAACCTGAGGCCTACCATAACAATAACCTGCGCCACGCAACGCACACGCACACTAACAGGTATCCGTACCCCAATCGCGACCCCAAGCCTCACCGGGAGCCTAACCATAACCCTAGCTTCAACCATTATTCTGAACCCTAAGCGTCACCCGCAGCCTGAACCCTGAGGCCTACCCTAACTGTAAACCACGCCCTGCAACTCACACGCCCCCTAACACGTATTGGTACCCCAATCTCAACCCGAAGCCTCACCGGGAGCCTAACCCTAACACTAGCTCCAACAATGACCCTGAAACCTAAGCCTCACCCGCAGCCTGAACACGGAGGCCTACCCTAACGATCAGCCGCGCACTGCAACCCCCACGCCCCCTAACACGTATCCGTTCCCCAATCTCGACCCAAAACCTCACTGGGTGCCTTATCCTAACCCTAGCTAAAACCCTGACCCTTTAAACTAAGCCTCACCCACAGCTTCAAACCTGAAGACTACCCTAACGATAAGTCACGCCCTGCAACGCACACGCCCCTTAACACGTATCCGTACCCCAATGTCGATCCGAAGCCTCACCGGGAGCCTAACCCTAACACGAGATCCAACCATGACTCTGAAACCTAAGCCTCACCCTCAGCCTGAACCCTGAGGTCTACCCTAACGATCAGCCGCACACTGCAACACCCACGCCCCCTAACACGTATCCGTTCCTCAATCTTGACCCTAAACCTCACTGGGAGCCTAACCCCAATCCTACCTAAAACCCTGACCATTTAACCTAAGCCTCACCCACAGCCTCAACCCTGAGGACTACAATAACGATAAGTCGTGCCCTGCAACGCACACGACCCCTAACACGTATCCGTACCCCAATCTCGAACCTAGGCCTCAGCGGGTGCCTAACCCTAACCCTAGCTTCAACCCTGACCCTGAACCCGAAGCCTCACCCGCAGTCTGAACCCTGAGGCCTAGCCTAACGATAAGCCGCGCTCTGCAAGTAATACGCCCCCTAACACGTATCCGTACCCCAAACTCGACCCTAGGCCTCACTGGGAGCCTAACCCTAACCCGAGCTCCAACCCTGACCCTGAAACCTAAGCCTCATCCGCAAACTGAACCCGGAGTCTTACCGTAACGATAAGCCACGCCCTTCAATGCACACGCCCCCTAACACGTATCCGTACCCCAAACTCGAACCGAAGCCTCACCGGGAGCCTAACCATAACCCTAACTCCAACACTGACCCTGAAACATAAGCCTCACCCGCAGCGTGAGCCCTGAGGCCTACCCTAATGATAAGCAGCGCGGTGCAATGCACACGCCCCCTCACACGTCCCTGTACCCTAATCTCGACCCTAGGCCTCACCGGGAGCCTAATCCTAACCCTAGCTCCAACCCTGACCCTGAACACAAAGCCTCACCCAACGCCTGAACCCTGAGGCGTATTATAACGATAAGCCACGCCCTGCAACGCACACGCCCCCTAACATGTTTCCGTACCCCAATCCCGACCGTCAGCCTCACCGGGAGCGTAAATCTTACCCTACCTCCAACCATGACCCTGAACCCGAAGCCTCACCCGCAGCCTGAACCCTGAGGCCTACCCTAAGGATAAGTCGCGCCCTGCAAAGCAAACGCCCCCTAACACGTATCCGTACCACAATCTCCACCCTAGGCCTCCCCGGTTGACTAACCCTAACGCTAGCTCCAAAAATAACCCTGAACAGTAAGCCTCACCCTCAGCCTGAACCCTGAGGTCTACCCTAATGTTAACCCGCGCCCCTCAACGCACACGCGCCCAAACACATATCCGTACCCCAATCTCGACCTGAAGCCTGACCGGGAGCCTAACCCTAACCCTAGATCCAGCCCTGTCCTTAACACTAAGCCTCACCCGCAGCATGAAACCTGAGGCCTACCCTAATGATCAGCCGCGCACTGCAACACACACGCCCGCTAACACGTATCCGTTCCCCAATCTTGACCCTAGAACTCACCGGGAGCCTAAAACTAAACCTAGATCCAACCCTGACCTGAACCCTAAGCCTCACCCGCAGCATGAACCCTGAGGCCTACCCTAACGATCAGCCGCGCCCTGCAACACACAGGCCCCCTAACACGTATCCATACCCGAATCTCGACCCGAAGCCACACCGTGAGCCTAACCCTAACCCTAGCTCCAACCCTGACCCTGAAACCTAAGCCTCACCTGCAGCCTGAACCCTGAGCTCTACCCAAACGATCAGCCACACACTACAACACACACGCCCGCTAACACGTATCCGTTCCCCAATCTTGACCCTAGAACTCACCGGGAGCCTAAAACTAAACCTAGATCCAACCCTGACCTGAACCCTAAGCCTCACCCGCAGCATGAACCCTGAGGCCTACCCTAACGATCAGCCGCGCCCTGCAACACACAGGCCCCCTAATACGTATCCATACCCCAATCTCGACCCGAAGCCTCACCGGGAGCCAAACCCTAACCCTAGTTCCAATCCTGACCCTGAACACTCAGCCTCACCCGCAGCCTGAACCCTGAGGCCTACCATAACGATAAGCCGTACCCTGCAACGCACACGCCAACTAACACGTATCCGTACACCAATCTCGAAACTAGGCCTCACCCGAAGCGTAAAACTAACCTTAGCTCCAAATCTGACCCTGAATCCTAAGCCTCACCCGCGGCCTGAACCCTGAGGCCTACCCTAACAATAAGCCGCGCCCTGAAACGCACACGCCCCCTAACAAGTATCAGTACCCCAATCTCCACCGAAGGCCTCACCGGGAGACTAAACCTAACCCTAGCTCCAACACTGACCCTGAACCCTAAGCCTCAACCACAGCCTGATCCCTAAGGCCTATCCTAAGGATAAGCCGGGCCCTGAAACGCACCAACCCCTAACACGTATCCGTACCACAATCTCCACCCCAGGCCTCACCGGGAGCCTAACCCTAACCCTAGCTCCAACCCTGACCTTGACCCCTAAGCCTCACGCGCAGCCTGAACCCTGAGGCCTACCCTAACGATCAGCAGCGCCCTGCAATGCACATGCCCCCTAACACGTATCCGTTCCACAATCTCGACCCAGGCCTCACCAGGAGCCTAACCCTAACCCTAGCTCCAACTCTGACCCTGAACCCTAAGTCTCACCCGCAGCCTGAACCCTGAGGGCTACCCTAACGCTAAGCCGTGCCCTGCCATGCACACGCTCCCTAACACGTATCCGTACTCCAAACTCGACCCTAGGCCTCAGCAAGAGACGAACCGTAACCCTAGCTCCAATCCTGACCCTGAACCCTAAGCCTCACCCACAGCCTGAACCCTGAGGCCTACGCTAACGATAAGCCGCGCCCTGCAGCGAGAACCCCCGTTAACACATATCCGTACCCCAATCGCGACCATAGGCCTAACCGGGAGCCTAACCCTAACCCGAAGTCCAACCCTTACCCTGAACCCTATGCCTCACCCGCAGCCGGAACCCAGAGGCCCACCCTAACGATAAGCCGCGCCATGCAACCCACACGCCCCCTAACACGTATCCGTACCCCAATCTCCACCGTAGGCCGCACCGGGAGCCTAACCCTAACCCTACATCCAAACATTACCCTGAAACCTAAGCCTCACCCGCAGCCTGAACCTGAGGCCTAACCTAGTGATAAGCCGCACCCTGGAACGCACACGAACCCTAACACTTATCCCTACCGCAATCTCCTCCATAGGCCTCACCGGGAGCCTAACCCTAACCCTAGCTCCAACCCAGACTCTGAACCCTAAACCTCACCCTCAGCCTGAACCCTGAGACCTACCCTAACCATAAGCCGCGCCCTGCAACGCACACGTCCCCTAACACGTATCTGTACCCCAATCTCCACCGAAGGACTCACAGGTAGACTAAACCTAACCCTCGCTCCAATCCTGACCCTGAACCCTAAGCCTCTCCCGCAGCCTGAACCATGAGGCCTACCCTAACGATCAGCCGTGCCCTTCAATGCACACGCCCCCTAACACGTATCCGTAACCCAATGTCGACCCTAAGACTCAGCGAGAGCCTAACCCGAACTCTCGCTCCAACACTGGCCCGGAACTCGAAGCCTTACCGACAGCCTGAACTGGGGCCTACCCTAACGATAAGACGTGCCCAGCAACGAAAACGCCCCCTTACACATATCCGTACCCCAATCGCGACCCTAGGCCTCACTGGAAACCTAACCCTAACCCTAAGTCCAACCCTTACCCTGAAACCTAAGCCTCACCCACAGGCTGAACCCTGAGGCCTACCATAACGCTAAGCCGCGCCCTGCAACGCACATGCCCCCTAACATGTGTCCGTACCCCAATCTCCACCATAGGCCTCACCGCGAGACGAAACCTAACCTTAGCTCCAACCCTGACACTGAACACTAAGCCTCATGCGCAGCCTGAACCCTGATGCCTACCCTAACGATAAACCGCGCCCTGAAACGCACACGCGCCCTAACACGTACCCGTAACACAATCCCGACCATAGGCCTCACCGGGAGACTAACCATAACCCTAGCTCCAACCCTGACCATGAACACTAAGCCTCACCCGCAGCATGAACCCTGAGGCCTACCCTAACCATCAGGAACGCCCTGCAATGCACACGCACCCTGACACGTATCCGTACCCCAATCTCCACCATAGGCCTCACCGGGAGACTACACCTAACCCTAGCTCCAACCCAGACCCTAAACACTAAACCTCATCCGCAGCCTGAACCCTGAGGCCTACCCTAAGGATAAGTCGCGCCCTGCAAAGCAAACGCCCCCTAACACGTATCCGTAACACAATCTCCACCCTAGGCCTCCCCGGGTGACTAAGCCTAACCCTAGCTCCAAAAATAACCCTGAACACTAAGCCTCACCCTCAGCGTGAACCCTGAGGTCTACCCTAATGTTAACCCGCGCCCCTCAACGCACACGCGCCCAAACACGTATCCGTACCCCAATCTCGACCCGAAGCCTCACCGGGAGCCTAACCCTAACCCTAGATCCAGCCCTGTCCTTAACACTAAGCCTACCCCGCAGCATGAACCCTGAGGCCTACCCTAATGATCAGCTGCGCACTGCAACACACACGCCCCCTAACACGTATCCGTACCCCAATCTCGACCCGAAGCCTCACCGGGAGCCTAACCCTTACCCTAGCTCCAACCCTGACCGTGAACACTAAGCCTCACCCGCAGCCTGAACCGTGAGGCCTACCCTAATGATAAGCAGCGCGGTGCAACGCACACGCCCCGAACACATATCCGTACCCTTATCTCGACCCAGCCCTCACCGGGAGCCTAATCCTAACCGTAGCTACAACCCTGACCCTGAACCCTAAGCCTCACCCGAAGCCTGAACCCTGAGGCCTACTATAACGATAAGCCACGCCCTGCAACGCACACGCCCCCTAACACGTATCCATACCACAATCTCGACCCTAGGTCTCACCGGGAGCCGAACAATAACCCTAGCTCCAACCCTGACCCTGAACCCTAAGCCTCACCTGCAGACTGATCCCTGAGGCCTCCCCCAACGATAAACCACGCCATGAAAATCACAGGCCCCATAACATGTCTGCATACCCCAATCTCGACCATAAGCGTCACCGGGAGCTGAACCCTAACCCTAGCTCCAACCCTGACCCTGAACCCTAAGCCTCACCTGCAGACTGAACCCAGAGCCCTACCCTAACGATAAGCCACGCCCTGCAATGCACATGCCCCCTAACACGTATCCGTAACCCAATTTAGACCCTAGGCCTGTGCGAGAGCCAAACCCTAACCCTAGCTCCAACTCTGACCGTGAATCCTAAGCCTCACCCGCAGCATGAACATTGAGGCCAACACTAACGATAAGCTGCGCCGTGCAACGCACACGCCCCCTAACACGAATCCGTACCCCAATCTCAACCCTAGGCCTCACTGGGAGATTAAACCTAACCTTACCTCCAACCATGACCCTGAACACTAAGCATCAGCCGAAGCCTGATCCCTGAGGCCTACCCTAACGATAAACCGCGCCCTGCAACGCAAACGCACCCTAACACGTATCCATACCCGAATCTCGTCCTGAAGCTTCACCGGGACCCTAACCCTAGCCCTAACTCGAACCCTGACCCTGAAACCTAAGCCTCAACTGCAGCCTGAACCTTGAGGCCTACCCTAACGATAAGCCGCGCCCTGCAACGCACATGCCCACTAACACGTATACTTACCCCAATCTCGACCCTACCCCTAACCGGGAGCCTAACCCTAACCCTAGCTCCAACCCTGACCCTAAACACTAAGCCTCACCTGCAGTGTGAACCTTGAGGCGTACCCTAACGATAAGCTGCGCCCTGCAACGCACACGGCCCATAACACGTATCCGTGCCCCAATCTCGATCCGAAGCCTCACCGGGAGCCTAACCGTAACACTAGCTCCAACCCTGACCCTGAATCCTAAGCCTCACCCTCCGTCTGAATCCTGAGGCCTACCCTAATGATAAAACGCGATATGCAAGGAATACGACCCCTAACACGTATCCGTACCCCAAACTGGATCCTAGGCCTAACCGAGAGCCTAACCCTAACCCGAGCTCCAACCCTGACCCTGAAAACTAAGCCTGATCCGCAACCTGAACCCTGAGTCCTACTCTAACGATAAGCAACGCCCTGCAATGCACACGTCCCCTAACACGTATCCATACCCCAATCTCGAACCTAGGACTCACCGGGAGCCTAACCGGAACCCTAGGTCCAACCCGGACCCTGAACACTAAGCCTCACCGGCAGCCTGAACCCTGAGGCCTACCCTAACGATAAGTCACGCCCTGCAACGCACACGCCCCCTAACACGTATCCGTACCCCAATGTCGATCCGAAGCCTCACCGGGAGCCTAACCCTAACACTAGCTTCAACCATGACCCTGAACCCTAAGCCTCACCCGCAGCCTGAACCCTGCGGTCTACCCTAACGGTCAGCCGCACACTGCAACACCCACGCCCCGTAACACGTATCTGTTCCCCAATCTTGACTCTAAACCTCACTGGGAGCCTAACCCTAATCTTACCTGAAACCCTGACCGTTTAAACTAAGCCTCACCCACAGCCTCAACCCTGAGGCCTACCCTAATTATAAGCCACGCCCTTCAACGCACACGCTCCGTAACACGTATCCGTACCCCAAACTCGAACCAAAGCCTCACCGGGAGCCTAACCCTAACCCTAACTCCAACGCTGACCCTGACCCATAAGCCTCACCCGCAGCGTGAGCCCTGAGGCCTACCCTAACGATACGCAGCGCCGTGCAATGCACACGCACCCTAACACGTCGCCATACCCTAATATCGACCCTAGGCCTCACTGGGAGCCTAATCCTAACCCTACCTCCAACCCTGACCCTGAACACAAAGCCTCACCCAAAGCCTAAACCCTGAGGTGTATTGTAACGATACGCCGCGCCGTGCAACGCACACGCCCCCTAACACGTTTCCGTACCCCAATCTCGAACCTAGGCCTCAGCGGGAGCCGAACCTTAACCCTAGCTCCAACCCTCACCCTGAAACCTAAGCCTCACCCGCCGTCTGTACCCTGAGGCCTACCCTAATGATAAGCTGGGCTCTGCAAGGAATACACCCCCTAACCCGTATGCATACCCCAATCTCGACCCTAGGTATCACCAGGAGGCTAACCGTAACCCGAGCTCCAACGCTGACCCTGAAAACTAAGCCTCATCCTCAGCCTGAACCCTAAGGCCTACTCTCACGATAAGCCACGCCATGCAAATCACATGACCCGGTACAGGTATCAGTACCCCAATCTCGAACCTAGGCCTCACCGGGAGCCTAACCCTAACCCTAGCTCCAACCCTGACCTTAATCCTAAGCCTAACAGGAAGACTGATCCCTGAGGCCTACCCTATCTATAAGCCGTGCCCTGCAATGCACACGCCCCCTAACACGTATCCATACCCCAATCTCGACCGTAAGCCTCACCGGGAGCCTAAATCTAACCCTAGCTCCAACCATGACCCTGAACCCTAAGACTCACCGCAGCCTGAAACCTGAGGACTACCATAACAATAACCTGCGCCACGCAACGCACACGCACACTAACAGGTATCCGTAAACCAATCGCGACCCTAAGCCTCACCGGGAGCCTAACCATAACCCTAGCTTCAACCATTATTCTGAACCCTAAGCCTCACCCGCAGCCTGAACCTTGAGGCCTACCCTAACGATAAGTCACGGCCTGTAACGCACACGCCCCCTAACACGTATCCGTACCCCAATGTCGATCCGAAGCCTCACCGGGAGCCTAACCCTAGCTTCAACCATGACCCTGAACCCTAAGCCTCACCCGCAGCCTGAACCCTGCGGTCTACCCTAACGGTCAGCCGCACACTGCAACACCCACGCCCCGAAACACGTATCCGTTCCCCAATCTTGACTCTAAACCTCACTGGGAGCCTAACCCTAATCTTACCTAAAACCCTGACCGTTTAAACTATGCCTCACCCACAGCCTCAACCCTGAGGCCTACCCTAACGATAAGCCACGCCCTTCAATGCACACGCCCCGTAACACGTATCCGTACCCCAAACTCGAACCAAAGCCTCACCGGGAGCCTAACCCTAACCCTAACTCCAACGCTGACCCTGAACACAAAGCCTCACCCAAACCCTAAACCCTGAGGTGTATTGTAACGATACGCCGCGCCCTGCAACGCACACGCCCCCTAACACGTTTCCGTACCCCAATCTCGAACCTAGGCCTCAGCGGGAGCCGAACCTTAAACCTAGCTCCAACCCTGACTATGAAACCTAAGCCTAACCGGAAGAATGAACCCTGAGGCATACCCTAACTATAAGCAGCGCCCTGCAATGCACACGCCCCCTAAAACCTATCCGTACCCCAATCTCGACCCTAGGCCTCACGGGGAGCCTAAACCTAACCTTAGCTCCAAACCTGACACTGAAACCTAAACCTCACCCGCAACCTGAACACTGAGGCATACCGTAACGATAAGCCACGCCCTGCAACGC
This sequence comes from Kogia breviceps, assembly GCF_026419965.1. Taxonomy (NCBI): domain Eukaryota; kingdom Metazoa; phylum Chordata; class Mammalia; order Artiodactyla; family Physeteridae; genus Kogia; species Kogia breviceps. The sequence goes on along the minus strand of NC_081316.1, from coordinate 88,024,683 downwards.
ACACGCCCCCTAACACGTATCCGTACCCCAATCTCGAGCCTAAGCCTGACCAGAAGCCTAACTCTAACCCTAGCTCCAACCCTGACCCTGAACCCTAAGCCTCAACAGCAGCCTGAACCCTGAGGCCTTCACTAACGATCAGCCGCGCCCTGAAACTCACACGACCCCTAACATATATCCGTACCCCAATATCGACCCAAAGCCTCTCCGGGAGCCTAACCCTAACCCTAGCTCCAACCCTGACCCTGAACAATAAGCCTCACCAGCAACCCGATACTTCAGGCCTACCCTAACGATAAGCAGCGCCGTGCAACGCACACGCACCCTAACACGTCCCCGTACCCTAATCTCGACCCTAGGTCTCACCGGGAGCCTAATCCTAACCCTACCTCCAACCCTGACCCTGAACACAAAGCCTCACCCAAAGCCTAAACCCTGAGGCGTATTGTAACGATACGCCGCGCCCTGCAACGCACACGCCCCCTAACATGTTTCCGTACCCCAATCTCGATCCGAAGCCTCACCGGGAGCCTAACCGTAACACTAGCTCCAACCCTCACCCTGAAACCTAAGCCTCACCCGCCGTCTGTACCCTGAGGCCTACCCTAATGATAAGCTGGGCTCTGCAAGGAATACACCCCCTAACCCGTATGCATACCCCAATCTCGACCCTAGGTATCACCAGGAGGCTAACCGTAACCCGAGCTCCAACGCTGACCCTGAAAACTAAGCCTCATCCTCAGCCTGAACCCTAAGGCCTACTCTCACGATAAGCCACGCCATGCAACTCACACGACCCGGTACAGGTATCAGTACCCCAATCTCGAACCTAGGCCTCACCGGGAGCCTAACCCTAACCCGAGCTCCAACCCTGACCCTGAATCCTAAGCCTAACAGGAAGACTGATCCCTGATGCCTACCCTAACTATAAGCCGCGCCCTGCAATGCACATGCGCCCTAACACGTATCCATACCCCAATCTCGACCGTAAGCCTCACCAGGAGCCTAAATCTAACCCTAGCTCCAACCATGACCCTGAACCCTAAGCCTCACCGCAGCCTGAAACCTGAGGCCTACCATAACAATAACCTGCGCCACGCAACGCACACGCACACTAACAGGTATCCGTACCCCAATCGCGACCCCAAGCCTCACCGGGAGCCTAACCATAACCCTAGCTTCAACCATTATTCTGAACCATAAGCCTCACCCGCAGCCTGAACCCTGAGGCCTACCCTAACTGTAAACCACGCCCTGCAACTCACACGACCCCTAACACGTATTGGCACCCCAATCTCAACCCGAAGCCTCACCGGGAGCCTAACCCTAACACTAGCTCCAACAATGACCCTAAAACCTAAGCCTCACCCGCAGCCTGAACACGGAGGCCTACCCTAACGATCAGCCGTGCACTGCAACCCCCACGCCCCCTAACACGTATCCGTTCCCCAATCTCGACCCAAAACCTCACTGGGTGCCTTATCCTAACCCTAGCTAAAACCCTGACCCTTTAAACTAAGCCTCACCACAGCTTCAAACCTGAAGACTACCCTAACGATAAGTCACGCCCTGCAACGCACACGCCCCTTAACACGTATCCGTACCCCAATGTCGATCCGAAGCCTCACTGGGAGCCTAACCCTAACACGAGATCCAACCATGACTCTGAAACCTAAGCCTCACCCTCAGCCTGAACCCTGAGGTCTACCCTAACGATCAGCCGCACACTGCAACACCCACGCCCCCTAACACGTATCCGTTCCTCAATCTTGACCCTAAACCTCACTGGGAGCCTAACCCCAATCCTACCTAAAACCCTGACCATTTAACCTAAGCCTCACCCACAGCCTCAACCCTGAGGACAACCATAACGATAAGTCGTGCCCTTCAACGCACACGCACCCTAACACGTATCCGTACCCCAAACTCGAACCGAAGCCTCACCGGGAGCCTAACCATAACCCTAACTCCAACACTGACCCTGAAACATAAGCCTCACCCGCAGCATGAGCCCTGAGGCCTACCCTAATGATAAGCAGCGCGGTGCAATGCACACGCCCCCTAACACGTCCCTGTACCCTAATCTCGACCCTAGGCCTCACCGGGAGCCTAATCCTAACCCTAGCTCCAACCCTGACCCTGAACACAAAGCCTCACCCAACGCCTGAACCCTGAGGCGTATTATAACGATAAGCCACGCCCTGCAACGCACACGCCCCCTAACACGTTTCCGTACCCCAATCCCGACCGTAAGCCTCACTGGGAGCGTAAATCTAACCCTACCTCCAACCATGACCCTGATCCCGAAGCCTCACCCGCAGCCTGAACCCTGAGGCCTACCCTAAGGATAAGTCGCGTCCTGCAATTCAAACGCCCCCTAACACGTATCCGTACCACAATCTCCACCCTAGGCCACCCCGGTTGACTAAACCTAACGCTAGCTCCAAAAATAACCCTGAACAGTAAGCCTCACCCTCAGCCTAAACCCTGAGGTCTACCCTAATGTTAACCCGCGCCCCTCAACGCACACGCGCCCAAACACATATCCGTACCCCAATCTCGACCTGAAGCCTGACCGGGAGCCTAACCCTAACCCTAGATCCAGCCCTGTCCTTAACACTAAGCCTCACCCGCAGCATGAAACCTGAGGCCTACCCTAATGATCAGCTGCGCACTGCAACACACACGTCCCCTAACACGTATCCGTAACCCAATCTCAACCCGAAGCCTCACCAGGAGCCTAACCCTAACCCTAGCTCCAACCCTTACCCTGAATACGAATCCTCATCTGTAGCCTGAACCCCGAGGCCTACCCTAACAATAAGCTGCGCCCTGCAACGCACATGCCCCCTAACACATATCCGTACCCCAATCTCGACCCTAGTCCTCAACGGGAGCCTAACCCTAACCCTAACTCCAACCCTTACCCTGAAACCTAAGCCTCACCCGCAGCCTGAACCCTGAGGCCTACCCTAACGATAAGCCGCGCCCTGCAACGCCACATCCCCTAACATGTATCCGTACCCCAATCTCTACCCGAAAGCTCATAGGGAGCCTAACCCAAACCCTAGCTCCAATCCTGACCCTGAACACTAAGCATCACCCGCAGCCTGAACCCTGAGGCCTACCATAACGATAAGCCGCGCCGTGCAACGCACACACCAACTAACACGTGTCCGTACCCCAATCTCGATCCTAGGCCTCACCCGAAGCCTAAACCTAACCTTAGCTCCAAATCTGACACTGAATCCTAAGCCTCACCCGCAGCCTGAACCCTGAGGCCAACACTAAATATAAGCTGCGCCGTGCAACGCACACGCCCCAGAACACGTATCCGTACCCCAATCTCCACCCTAGGCCTCACTGGGATATTAAACCTAACATTAGCTCCAACCATGACCCTGAACCCTAAGCCTCAGCCGAAGACTGATCCCTGTGGCCTACCCTAACGATTAGCCTCGCCCTGCAACGCACACCCACCCTAACACGTATCCATACCCGAATCTCGACCCGAAGCCTCACTGTGAGCCTAAACCTAACCCTAGCTCCAACCCTGACCCTGAAACCTAAGCCTCACCTGCAGCCTGAACCCTGAGGTCTACCCAAACGATCAGCCACACACTACAACACCCACGCCCGCTAACACGTATCCGTTCCCCAATCTTGACCCTAGAACTCACCGGGAGCCTAAAACTCAACCTAGATCCAACCCTGACCTGAACCCTAAGCCTCACCCGCAGCATGAACCCTGAGGCCTACCCTAACGATCAGCCGCGCCCTGCAACACACAGGCCCCCTAATACGTATCCATACCCCAATCTCGACCCGAAGCCTCACCGGGAACCAAACCCTAACCCTAGCTCCAATCCTGACCCTGAACACTCAGCCTCACCCGCAGCCTGAACCCTTAGGCCTACCATAACGATAAGCCGTACCCTGCAACGCACACGCCAACTAACACGTATCCGTACACCAATCTCGAAACTAGGCCTCACCCGAAGCGTAAACCTAACCTTAGCTCCAAATCTGACCCTGAATCCTAAGCCTCACCCGCAGCCTGAACCCTGAGGCCTAACCTAACTTTAAGCGGCGCCCGGCAACACACACGCCCCGTAACAGGTATCCGTACCCCAATCTCGACCCTCGGTCTCACTGGGAGCCTAACCCTAACCCGAGCTCCAACCCTGACCCTGAACACTATGCCTCACCCGCAGTCTGAGCCCTGAAGACTACCCTAACGACAAGCCACGCGGTGCAACGCACACGCCCCCTTACACGTATCCGTACCCCAATCTCGAGCCTAGGCCTCACCGGGAGCCTAACGCTAACCCTAGCTCCATCCCTGTCCCTGAAACCTAAGCCTAACCGGAAGACCGAAGCCTGAGGCCTATCCTAACTATAAGCCATGCCCTGCAACGCACACGCCCCCTAAAACGTATCCGGACCTCAATCTTGACAAGAAGCCTCACCGGCAGCCTAAATCTAACCCTAGCTCAACCCTGACCCTGAACCCTAAGCCTCACCTGCAGCCTGAACCCTGAGCCCTACCCTAACGATCAGTCGTGCGCTGCAATGCACACGCCCCCTAACACGTATCCGTACTCCAAACTCGACCCTAGGCCTAAGAGAGAGCATAAACCTAACCCTAGCTCCAATCCTGACCCTGAACCCTAAGCCTCACACACAGCCTGAACCCTGAGGCCTACCGTAACGATAAGCTGCGCCCTGCAACGAAAAACCCCCTAACACATATCCGTACCCCAATCGCGACCCTAGGCCACACCGGAAGCCTAACCCTAACCCTAAGTCCAACCCTGACCCTGAACCCTAAGCCTCACCCGCAGCCTGACACTGAGGCCTACCCTAACGCTAAGCCGTGCCCCGCAACGCACATGCACCCTAACACGTGTCCGTACCCCAATCTCCACCATAGGCCTCACCGCGAGACGAAACCTAACCCTAGGTCCAACCCTGACACTGAACACTAAGCCTCACCTGCAGCCTGAACCCTGATGCCTGCCCTAACAATAAACCGCGCCCTGAAACGCACACGTGCCCTAACATGTACCCGTACCACAATCCCGACCATAGGCCTCACCGGGAGACTAACCATAACCCTAGCTCCAACCCTGACCATGAACACTAAGCCTCACACGCAGCATGAGCCCTGAGGCCTACCCTAACCATCAGGCACGCCCTGCAACCCACACGCACCCTAACACGTATCCGTACCCCAATCTCCACCATAGGCCTCACCGGGAGACTACACCTAACCCTAGCTCCAACTCAGACCCTAAACTCTAAACCTCACCCGTGGCCTGAACCCTGAGGCCTACCCTAACAATAAGCCGCGCCCTGAAACGCACACGCCCCCTAACAAGTATCAGTACCCCAATCTCCACCGAAGGCCTCACCGGGAGACTAAACCTAACCCTAGCTTCAACACTGACCCTGAACCCTAAGCCTCAACCACAGCCTGATCCCTAAGGCCTATCCTAAGGATAAGCCGGGCCCTGAAACGCACCAACCCCTAACACGTATCCGTACCACAATCTCCACCCCAGGCCTCACCGGGAGCCTAACCCTAACCCTAGCTCCAACCCTGACCCTGAACCCTAAGCCTCAACAGCAGCCTGAACCCTGAGGCCTTCCCTAACGATCAGCCGCGCCCTGAAACTCACACTACCCCTAACACGTATCCGTACCCCAAACTCGACCCTAGGCCTCACCGGGAGCCTAACCCTAACCCGAGCTCCAACCCTGACCCTGAAACCTAAGCCTCATCCGCAAACTGAACCCGGAGTCTTACCGTAACGATAAGCCACGCCCTTCAACGCACACGCCCCCTAACACGTATCCGTACCCCAAACTCGAACCGAAGCCTCACCGGGAGCCTAACCATAACCCTAACTCCAACACTGACCCTGAAACATAAGCCTCACCCGCAGCGTGAGCCCTGAGGCCTACCCTAATGATAAGCAGCGCCGTGCAACGCACACGCACCCTAACACGTCCCCGTACCCTAATCTCGACCCTAGGCCTCACCGGGAGCCTAATCCTAACCCAAACTACAACCGTGACCCTGAACACAAAGCCTCACACAAAGCCTAAACCCTGAGGCGTATTGTAACGATACCCCACGCCCTGCAACGCACACGCCCCCTAACACGTTTCCGTACACCAATCTCGAACCTAGGCCTCAGCGGGAGCCGAACCCTAACCCTAGCTCCAACCCTCACCCTGAAACCTAAGCCTCACCCGCCGTCTGAACCCTGAGGCCTACCCTAATGATAAGCTGGGGTCTGCAAGTATCACCAGGAGCCTAACCGTAACCCGAGCTCCAACCCTGACCCTGAAAACTAAGCCTCATCCGCAGCCTGAACCCTAAGGCCTACTCTCACGATAAGCCACGCTATGCAACTCACACGACCCGTTACAGGTATCCGTACCCCAATCTCGACCCTAGGCCTCACCGGGAGCCTAACCCTAACCCTAGCTCCAACCCTGACCCTGATCCCTAAGCCTAACCGGAAGACTGATCCCTGAGGCCTACCCTAACTATAAGCCGCGCTTGCAATGCACACGCCCCCTAACTCGTATCCGTACCCCAATCTCGACCGTAAGGCTCACCGGGAGCCTAAATCTAACCCTAGCTCCAACCATGACCCTGAACCCTAAGCCTCACCACAGCCTGAAACCTGAGGCCTACCATAACAATAACCTGCGCCACGCAACGCACACGCACACTAACAGGTATACGTACCCCAATCGCGACCCTAAGCCTCACCGGGAGCCTAACAATAACCCTAGCTTCAACCATGATTCTGAACCCTAAGCCTCACCCGCAGCCTGAACCCTGAGGCCTACCCTAACTGTAAACCACGCCCTGCAACTCACACGCCCCCTAACATGTATCGGTACGCCAATCTCAACCCGAAGCCTCACCGGGAGCGTAACCCTAACACTAGCTCCAACCATCACCCTGAACCCTAAGCCTCACCCGCAGCCTGAACACGGAGGCCTACCCTAACGATCAGCCGCGCACTGCAACCCCCACGCCCCCTAACACGTATCCGTTCCCCAATCTCGACCCAAAACCTCACTGATTGCCTTATCCTAACCCTAGCTAAAACCCTGACCCTTTAAACTAAGCCTCACCCACAGCTTCAAACCTGAAGACTACCCTAACGATAAGTCACGCCCTGCAACGCACACGCCCCTTAACACGTATCCCTACCCCAAACTCGACCCTAGGCCTCACCGGGAGCCTAACCCTAACCCGAGCTCCAAACCTGACCCTGAAACCTAAGCCTCATCCGCAAACTGAACCCGGAGTCTTACCGTAACGATAAGCCACGCCCTTGAACGCACACGCCCCCTAACACGTATCCGTACCCTAATCTCGACCCTAGGCCTCACCGGGAGCCTAATCCTAACCCAAACTACAACCGTGACCCTGAACACAAAGCCTCACACAAAGCCTAAACCCTGAGGCGTATTGTAACGATACCCCACGCCCTGCAACGCACACGCCCCCTAACACGTTTCCGTACACCAATCTCGAACCTAGGCCTCAGCGGGAGCCGAACCCTAACCCTAGCTCCAACCCTCACCCTGAAACCTAAGCCTCACCCGCCGTCTGAACCCTGAGGCCTACCCTAATGATAAGCTGGGGTCTGCAAGTATCACCAGGAGCCTAACCGTAACCCGAGCTCCAACCCTGACCCTGAAAACTAAGCCTCATCCGCAGCCTGAACCCTAAGGCCTACTCTCACGATAAGCCACGCTATGCAACTCACACGACCCGTTACAGGTATCCGTACCCCAATCTCGACCCTAGGCCTCACCGGGAGCCTAACCCTAACCCTAGCTCCAACCCTGACCCTGATCCCTAAGCCTAACCGGAAGACTGATCCCTGAGGCCTACCCTAACTATAAGCCGCGCCTGCAATGCACACGCCCCCTAACTCGTATCCGTACCCCAATCTCGACCGTAAGGCTCACCGGGAGCCTAAATCTAACCCTAGCTCCAACCATGACCCTGAACCCTAAGCCTCACCACAGCCTGAAACCTGAGGCCTACCATAACAATAACCTGCGCCACGCAACGCACACGCACACTAACAGGTATACGTACCCCAATCGCGACCCTAAGCCTCACCGGGAGCCTAACAATAACCCTAGCTTCAACCATGATTCTGAACCCTAAGCCTCACCCGCAGCCTGAACCCTGAGGCCTACCCTAACTGTAAACCACGCCCTGCAACTCACACGCCCCCTAACATGTATCGGTACGCCAATCTCAACCCGAAGCCTCACCGGGAGCGTAACCCTAACACTAGCTCCAATCATCACCCTGAACCCTAAGCCTCACCCGCAGCCTGAACACGGAGGCCTACCCTAACGATCAGCCGCGCACTGCAACCCCCACGCCCCCTAACACGTATCCGTTCCCCAATCTCGACCCAAAACCTCACTGATTGCCTTATCCTAACCCTAGCTAAAACCCTGACCCTTTAAACTAAGCCTCACCCACAGCTTCAAACCTGAAGACTACCCTAACGATAAGTCACGCCCTGCAACGCACACGCCCCTTAACACGTATCCCTACCCCAAACTCGACCCTAGGCCTCACCGGGAGCCGAACCCTAACCCGAGCTCCAACCCTGACCCTGAAACCTAAGCCTCATCCGCAAACTGAACCCGGAGTCTTACCGTAACGATAAGCCACGCCCTTGAACGCACACGCCCCCTAACACGTATCCGTACCCTAATCTCGACCCTAGGCCTCACCGGGAGCCTAATCCTAACCCTAGCTCCAACCCTGACCCTGAACACAAAGCATCACCCAAAGCCGGAACCCTGAGGCGTATTATAACGATAAGCCGCGCCCTGCAACGCACACGCCCCCTAACACGTTTCCGTACCCCAATCTCGAACCTAGGCCTCAGCGGGAGCCGAACCGTTACCCTAGATCCAACCCTGACCCTGAAACCTTAGCCTAACCGGAAGACTGATCCCTGAGGCCTACCCTAACTATAAGCCGCGCCCTGCAATGCACACGCCCCCTAACACGTATCCGTACCCCAATCTCGACCGTAAGCCTCACCAGGAGCATAAATCTAACCCTACCACCAACCATGACCCTGAACCCGAACCCTCACCCGCAGCCTGAACCCTGAGGCCTACCCTAAGGATAAGTCGCGCCCTGCAAAGCAAACGCCCCCTAACACGTATCCGTAACACAATCTCCACCCTAGGCCTCCCCGGGTGACTAAGCCTAACCCTAGCTCCAAAAATAACCCTGAACACTAAGCCTCACCCTCAGCGTGAACCCTGAGGTCTACCCTAATGTTAACCCGCGCCTCTCAACCCACAAGCGCCCAAACACGTATCTGTACCCCAATCTCGACCCGAAGCCTCACCGGGAGCCTAACCCTAACCCTAGATCCAGCCCTGTCCTTAACACTAAGCCTACCCCGCAGCATGAACCCTGAGGCCTACCCTAATGATCAGCTGAGCACTGCAACACACACGCCCCCTAACACGTATCCGTACCCCAATCTCGACCCGAAGCCTCACCGGGAGCCTAACCCTTACCCTAGCTCCAACCCTGACCGTGAACACTAAGCCTCACCCGCAGCCTGAACCGTGAGGCCTACCCTAATGATAAGCAGCGCGGTGCAACGCACACGCCCCGAACACATATCCATACCCTTATCTCGACCCAGCCCTCACCGGGAGCCTAATCCAAATCGTAGCTACAACCCTGACCCTGAACCCTAAGCCTCACCCGAAGCCTGAACCCTGAGGCCTACTATAACGATAAGCCACGCCCTGCAACGCACACGCCCCCTAACACGTATCCATACCACAATCTCGACCCTAGGTCTCACCGGGAGCCGAACAATAACCCTAGCTCCAACCCTGACCCTGAACCCTAAGCCTCACCTGCAGACTGATCCCTGAGGCCTCCCCCAACGATAAACCACGCCATGAAAATCACAGGCCCCATAACATGTCTGCGTACCCCAATCTCAACCATAAGCGTCACCGGGAGCTGAACCCTAACACTAGCTCCAACCCTGACCCTGAACCCTAAGCCTCACCTGCAGACTGAACCCAGAGCCCTACCCTAACGATAAGCCACGCCCTGCAATGCACATGCCCCCTAACACGTATCCGTAACCCAATTTAGACCCTAGGCCTGTGCGAGAGCCAAACCCTAACCCTAGCTCCAACTCAGACCGTGAATACTAAGCCTCACCCGCAGCATGAACATTGAGGCCAACACTAACGATAAGCTGCGCCGTGCAACGCACACGCCCCCTAACACGAATCCGTACCCCAATCTCAACCCTAGGCCTCACTGGGAGATTAAACCTAACCTTACCTCCAACCATGACCCTGAACACTAAGCATCAGCCGAAGCCTGATCCCTGAGGCCTACCCTAACGATAAACCGCGCCCTGCAACGCAAACGCACCCTAACACGTATCCATACCCGAATCTCGCCCCGAAGCTTCACCAGGACCCTAACCCTAGTCCTAGCTCGAACCCTGATCCTGAAACCTAAGCCTCAACTGCAGCCTGAACCTTGAGGCCTACCCTAACGATAAGCCGCGCCCTGCAATGCACATGCCCACTAACACGTATACTTACCCCAATTTCGACCCTACCCCTAACCGGGAGCCTAACCCTAACCCTAGCTCCAACCCTGACCCTAAACACTAAGCCTCACCTGCAGTGTGAACCTTGAGGCGTACCCTAACGATAAGCTGCGCCCAGCAACGCACACGGCCCATAACACGTATCCGTACCCCAATCTCTATCCGAAGACTCACCGGGAGCCTAACCGGAACACTAGCTCCAACCCTGACCCTGAATCCTAAGCCTCACCCTCCGTCTGAATCCTGAGGCCTACCCTAATGATAAAACGCGATATGCAAGGAATACGACCCCTAACACGTATCCGTACCCCAAACTGGACCCTAGGCCTAACCGGGAGCCTAACCCTAACCGGAGCTCCAACCCTGACCCTGAAAACTAAGCCTGATCTGCAACCTGAACCCTGAGTCCTACTCTAACGATAAGCAACGCCCTGCAATGCACACGTCCCCTAACACGTATCCATACCCCAATCTCGAACCTAGGACTCACCTGGAGCCTAACCGGAACCCTAGGTCCAACCCGGACCCTGAACACTAAGCCTCACCGGCAGCCTGAACCCTGAGGCCTACCCTAATGATAAGTCACGCCCTGCAACGCACACGCCCCCTAACTCGTATCCGTACCCCAATGTCGATCCGAAGCCTCACCGGGAGCCTAACCCTAACACTAGCTTCAACCATGACCCTGAACCCTAAGCCTCACCCGCAGCCTGAACCCTGCGGTCTACCCTAACGGTCAGCCGCACACTGCAACACCCACGCCCCTTAACACGTATCCGTTCCCCAATCTTGACTCTAAACCTCACTGGGAGCCTAACCCTAATCTTACCTAAAACCCTGACCGTTTAAACTAAGCCTCACCCACAGCCTCAACCCTGAGGCCTACCCTAACGATAAGCCACGCCCTTCAACGCACACGCCCCGTAACACGTATCCGTACCCCAAACTCGAACCAAAGCCTCACCGGGAGCCTAACCCTATATCCAACGCTGACCCTGACCCATAAGCCTCACCCACAGCGTGAGCCCTGAGGCCTACCCTAACGATACGCAGCGCCGTTCAATGCACACGCACCCTAACACGTCGCCGTACCCTAATATCGACCCTAGGCCTCACTGGGAGCCTAATCCTAACCCTAACTCCAACCCTGACCCTGAACACAAAGCCTCAACCAAAGCCTAAACCCTGAGGTGTATTGTAACGATACACCGCGCCCTGCAACGCACACTGCCCCTAACACGTTTCCGTACCCCAATCCCGAACCTAGGCCTCAGCGGGAGCCGAACCTTAACCCTAGCTCCAACCCTGACTCTGAAACCTAAGCCTAACCGGAAGAATAAACCCTGAGGCATACCCTAACTATAAGCAGCGCCCGGCAACGGACACGCCCCCTAAAACCTATCCGTACCCCAATCTCGACCCTAGGCCTCACGGGGAGCCTAAACCTAACCTTAGATCCAAACATGACACTGAAACCTAAACCTCACCCGCAACCTGAACCCTGAGGCATACCGTAACGATAAGCCACGCCCTGCAACGCACACGCCCCCTAACACGTATCCGTACCCCAATCTCCAGCCGAAGCCTGACCAGAAGCCTAACCCTAACCCTAGCTCCAACCCTGACCCTGAACCCTAAGCCTCAACAGCAGCCTGAACCCTGAGGCCTTCCGTAACGATCAGCCGCGCCCTGAAACTCACACGACCCCTAACATATATCCGTACCCCAATATCGACCCAAAGCCTCTCCGGGAGCCTAACCCTAACCCTAGCTCAAACCCTGACCCTGAACAATAAGCCTCACCAGCAACCCGATACTTGAGGCCTACCCTAACGATAAGCAGCGCCGTGCAACGCACACGCACCCTAACACGTCCCCGTACCCTAATCTCGACCCTAGGCCTCACCGGGAGCCTAATCCTAACCCTACCTCCAACCCTGACCCTGAACACAAAGCCTCACCCAAAGCCTAAACCCTGAGGCGTATTGTAACGATACGCCGCGCCCTGCAATGCACATGCCCCCTAAAACGTTTCCGTACCCCAATCTCGATCCGAAGCCTCACCGGGAGCCTAACCGTAACACTAGCTCGAACCCTCACCCTGAAACCTAAGCCTCACCCGCCGTCTGTACCCTGAGGCCTACCCTAATGATAAGCTGGGCTCTGCAAGGAATACACCCCCTAACCCGCATGCATACCCCAATCTCGACCCTAGGTATCACCAGGAGGCTAACCGTAACCCAAGCTCCAACGCTGACCCTGAAAACTAAGCCTCATACTCAGCCTGAACCCTAAGGCCTACTCTCACGATAAGCCACGCCATGCAACTCACACGACCCGGTACAGGTATCAGTACCCCAATCTCGAACCTAGGCCTCACCGGGAGCCTAACCCTAACCCTAGCTCCAACCCTGACCCTGAATCCTAAGCCTAACAGGAAGACTGATCCCTGAGGCCTACCCTAACTATAAGCCGCGCCCTGCAATGCACACGCCCCCTAACACGTATCCATACCCCAATCTCGACCGTAAGCCTCACCGGGAGCCTAAATCTAACCCTAGCTCCAACCCTGACCCTGAAACCTAAGCCTCAACAGCAGCCTGAACCCTGAGGCCTTCCCTAACGATCAGCCGCGCCCTGAAACTCACACTACCCCTAACACGTATCCGTACCCCAAACTCGACCCTAGGCCTCACCGGGAGCCTAACCCTAACCCGAGCTCCAACCCTGACCCTGAAACCTAAGCCTCATCCGCAAACTGAACCCGGAGTCTTACCGTAACGATAAGCCACGCCCTTCAACGCACACGCCCCCTAACACGTATCCGTACCCCAAACTCGAACCGAAGCCTCACCGGGAGCCTAACCATAACCCTAACTCCAACACTGACCCTGAAACATAAGCCTCACCCGCAGCGTGAGCCCTGAGGCCTACCCTAATGATAAGCAGCGCCGTGCAACGCACACGCACCCTAACACGTCCCCGTACCCTAATCTCGACCCTAGGCCTCACCGGGAGCCTAATCCTAACCCAAACTACAACCGTGACCCTGAACACAAAGCCTCACACAAAGCCTAAACCCTGAGGCGTATTGTAACGATACCCCACGCCCTGCAACGCACACGCCCCCTAACACGTTTCCGTACACCAATCTCGAACCTAGGCCTCAGCGGGAGCCGAACCCTAACCCTAGCTCCAACCCTCACCCTGAAACCTAAGCCTCACCCGCCGTCTGAACCCTGAGGCCTACCCTAATGATAAGCTGGGGTCTGCAAGTATCACCAGGAGCCTAACCGTAACCCGAGCTCCAACCCTGACCCTGAAAACTAAGCCTCATCCGCAGCCTGAACCCTAAGGCCTACTCTCACGATAAGCCACGCTATGCAACTCACACGACCCGTTACAGGTATCCGTACCCCAATCTCGACCCTAGGCCTCACCGGGAGCCTAACCCTAACCCTAGCTCCAACCCTGACCCTGATCCCTAAGCCTAACCGGAAGACTGATCCCTGAGGCCTACCCTAACTATAAGCCGCGCCTGCAATGCACACGCCCCCTAACTCGTATCCGTACCCCAATCTCGACCGTAAGGCTCACCGGGAGCCTAAATCTAACCCTAGCTCCAACCATGACCCTGAACCCTAAGCCTCACCACAGCCTGAAACCTGAGGCCTACCATAACAATAACCTGCGCCACGCAACGCACACGCACACTAACAGGTATACGTACCCCAATCGCGACCCTAAGCCTCACCGGGAGCCTAACAATAACCCTAGCTTCAACCATGATTCTGAACCCTAAGCCTCACCCGCAGCCTGAACCCTGAGGCCTACCCTAACTGTAAACCACGCCCTGCAACTCACACGCCCCCTAACATGTATCGGTACGCCAATCTCAACCCGAAGCCTCACCGGGAGCGTAACCCTAACACTAGCTCCAACCATCACCCTGAACCCTAAGCCTCACCCGCAGCCTGAACACGGAGGCCTACCCTAACGATCAGCCGCGCACTGCAACCCCCACGCCCCCTAACACGTATCCGTTCCCCAATCTCGACCCAAAACCTCACTGATTGCCTTATCCTAACCCTAACTAAAACCCTGACCCTTTAAACTAAGCCTCACCCACAGCTTCAAACCTGAAGACTACCCTAACGATAAGTCACGCCCTGCAACGCACACGCCCCTTAACACGTATCCCTACCCCAAACTCGACCCTAGGCCTCACCGGGAGCCTAACCCTAACCCGAGCTCCAAACCTGACCCTGAAACCTAAGCCTCATCCGCAAACTGAACCCGGAGTCTTACCGTAACGATAAGCCACGCCCTTGAACGCACACGCCCCCTAACACGTCCCCGTACCCTAATCTCGACCCTAGGCCTCACCGGGAGCCTAATCCTAACCCAAACTACAACCGTGACCCTGAACACAAAGCCTCACACAAAGCCTAAACCCTGAGGCGTATTGTAACGATACCCCACGCCCTGCAACGCACACGCCCCCTAACACGTTTCCGTACACCAATCTCGAACCTAGGCCTCAGCGGGAGCCGAACCCTAACCCTAGCTCCAACCCTCACCCTGAAACCTAAGCCTCACCCGCCGTCTGAACCCTGAGGCCTACCCTAATGATAAGCTGGGGTCTGCAAGTATCACCAGGAGCCTAACCGTAACCCGAGCTCCAACCCTGACCCTGAAAACTAAGCCTCATCCGCAGCCTGAACCCTAAGGCCTACTCTCACGATAAGCCACGCTATGCAACTCACACGACCCGTTACAGGTATCCGTACCCCAATCTCGACCCTAGGCCTCACCGGGAGCCTAACCCTAACCCTAGCTCCAACCCTGACCCTGATCCCTAAGCCTAACCGGAAGACTGATCCCTGAGGCCTACCCTAACTATAAGCCGCGCTTGCAATGCACACGCCCCCTAACTCGTATCCGTACCCCAATCTCGACCGTAAGGCTCACCGGGAGCCTAAATCTAACCCTAGCTCCAACCATGACCCTGAACCCTAAGCCTCACCACAGCCTGAAACCTGAGGCCTACCATAACAATAACCTGCGCCACGCAACGCACACGCACACTAACAGGTATACGTACCCCAATCGCGACCCTAAGCCTCACCGGGAGCCTAACAATAACCCTAGCTTCAACCATGATTCTGAACCCTAAGCCTCACCCGCAGCCTGAACCCTGAGGCCTACCCTAACTGTAAACCACGCCCTGCAACTCACACGCCCCCTAACATGTATCGGTACGCCAATCTCAACCCGAAGCCTCACCGGGAGCGTAACCCTAACACTAGCTCCAACCATCACCCTGAACCCTAAGCCTCACCCGCAGCCTGAACACGGAGGCCTACCCTAACGATCAGCCGCGCACTGCAACCCCCACGCCCCCTAACACGTATCCGTTCCCCAATCTCGACCCAAAACCTCACTGATTGCCTTATCCTAACCCTAGCTAAAACCCTGACCCTTTAAACTAAGCCTCACCCACAGCTTCAAACCTGAAGACTACCCTAACGATAAGTCACGCCCTGCAACGCACACGCCCCTTAACACGTATCCCTACCCCAAACTCGACCCTAGGCCTCACCGGGAGCCTAACCCTAACCCGAGCTCCAAACCTGACCCTGAAACCTAAGCCTCATCCGCAAACTGAACCCGGAGTCTTACCGTAACGATAAGCCACGCCCTTGAACGCACACGCCCCCTAACACGTATCCGTACCCTAATCTCGACCCTAGGCCTCACCGGGAGCCTAATCCTAACCCAAACTACAACCGTGACCCTGAACACAAAGCCTCACACAAAGCCTAAACCCTGAGGCGTATTGTAACGATACCCCACGCCCTGCAACGCACACGCCCCCTAACACGTTTCCGTACACCAATCTCGAACCTAGGCCTCAGCGGGAGCCGAACCCTAACCCTAGCTCCAACCCTCACCCTGAAACCTAAGCCTCACCCGCCGTCTGAACCCTGAGGCCTACCCTAATGATAAGCTGGGGTCTGCAAGTATCACCAGGAGCCTAACCGTAACCCGAGCTCCAACCCTGACCCTGAAAACTAAGCCTCATCCGCAGCCTGAACCCTAAGGCCTACTCTCACGATAAGCCACGCTATGCAACTCACACGACCCGTTACAGGTATCCGTACCCCAATCTCGACCCTAGGCCTCACCGGGAGCCTAACCCTAACCCTAGCTCCAACCCTGACCCTGATCCCTAAGCCTAACCGGAAGACTGATCCCTGAGGCCTACCCTAACTATAAGCCGCGCCTGCAATGCACACGCCCCCTAACTCGTATCCGTACCCCAATCTCGACCGTAAGGCTCACCGGGAGCCTAAATCTAACCCTAGCTCCAACCATGACCCTGAACCCTAAGCCTCACCACAGCCTGAAACCTGAGGCCTACCATAACAATAACCTGCGCCACGCAACGCACACGCACACTAACAGGTATACGTACCCCAATCGCGACCCTAAGCCTCACCGGGAGCCTAACAATAACCCTAGCTTCAACCATGATTCTGAACCCTAAGCCTCACCCGCAGCCTGAACCCTGAGGCCTACCCTAACTGTAAACCACGCCCTGCAACTCACACGCCCCCTAACATGTATCGGTACGCCAATCTCAACCCGAAGCCTCACCGGGAGCGTAACCCTAACACTAGCTCCAATCATCACCCTGAACCCTAAGCCTCACCCGCAGCCTGAACACGGAGGCCTACCCTAACGATCAGCCGCGCACTGCAACCCCCACGCCCCCTAACACGTATCCGTTCCCCAATCTCGACCCAAAACCTCACTGATTGCCTTATCCTAACCCTAGCTAAAACCCTGACCCTTTAAACTAAGCCTCACCCACAGCTTCAAACCTGAAGACTACCCTAACGATAAGTCACGCCCTGCAACGCACACGCCCCTTAACACGTATCCCTACCCCAAACTCGACCCTAGGCCTCACCGGGAGCCGAACCCTAACCCGAGCTCCAACCCTGACCCTGAAACCTAAGCCTCATCCGCAAACTGAACCCGGAGTCTTACCGTAACGATAAGCCACGCCCTTGAACGCACACGCCCCCTAACACGTATCCGTACCCTAATCTCGACCCTAGGCCTCACCGGGAGCCTAATCCTAACCCTAGCTCCAACCCTGACCCTGAACACAAAGCATCACCCAAAGCCGGAACCCTGAGGCGTATTATAACGATAAGCCGCGCCCTGCAACGCACACGCCCCCTAACACGTTTCCGTACCCCAATCTCGAACCTAGGCCTCAGCGGGAGCCGAACCGTTACCCTAGATCCAACCCTGACCCTGAAACCTTAGCCTAACCGGAAGACTGATCCCTGAGGCCTACCCTAACTATAAGCCGCGCCCTGCAATGCACACGCCCCCTAACACCTATCCGTACCCCAATCTCGACCGTAAGCCTCACCAGGAGCATAAATCTAACCCTACCACCAACCATGACCCTGAACCCGAACCCTCACCCGCAGCCTGAACCCTGAGGCCTACCCTAAGGATAAGTCGCGCCCTGCAAAGCAAACGCCCCCTAACACGTATCCGTAACACAATCTCCACCCTAGGCCTCCCCGGGTGACTAAGCCTAACCCTAGCTCCAAAAATAACCCTGAACACTAAGCCTCACCCTCAGCGTGAACCCTGAGGTCTACCCTAATGTTAACCCGCGCCTCTCAACCCACAAGCGCCGAAACACGTATCCGTACCCCAATCTCGACCCGAAGCCTCACCGGGAGCCTAACCCTAACCCTAGATCCAGCCCTGTCCTTAACACTAAGCCTACCCCGCAGCATGAACCCTGAGGCCTACCCTAATGATCAGCTGAGCACTGCAACACACACGCCCCCTAACACGTATCCGTACCCCAATCTCGACCCGAAGCCTCACCGGGAGCCTAACCCTTACCCTAGCTCCAACCCTGACCGTGAACACTAAGCCTCACCCGCAGCCTGAACCGTGAGGCCTACCCTAATGATAAGCAGCGCAGTGCAACGCACACGCCCCGAACACATATCCATACCCTTATCTCGACCCAGCCCTCACCGGGAGCCTAATCCTAATCGTAGCTACAACCCTGACCCTGAACCCTAAGCCTCACCCGAAGCCTGAACCCTGAGGCCTACTATAACGATAAGCCACGCCCTGCAACGCACATGCCCCCTAACACGTATCCATACCACAATCTCGACCCTAGGTCTCACCGGGAGCCGAACAATAACCCTAGCTCCAACCCTGACCCTGAACCCTAAGCCTCACCTGCAGACTGATCCCTGAGGCCTCCCCCAACGATAAACCACGCCATGAAAATCACAGGCCCCATAACATGTCTGCGTACCCCAATCTCAACCATAAGCGTCACCGGGAGCTGAACCCTAACACTAGCTCCAACCCTGACCCTGAACCCTAAGCCTCACCTGCAGACTGAACCCAGAGCCCTACCCTAACGATAAGCCACGCCCTGCAATGCACATGCCCCCTAACACGTATCCGTAACCCAATTTAGACCCTAGGCCTGTGCGAGAGCCAAACCCTAACCCTAGCTCCAACTCAGACCGTGAATACTAAGCCTCACCCGCAGCATGAACATTGAGGCCAACACTAACGATAAGCTGCGCCGTGCAACGCACACGCCCCCTAACACGAATCCGTACCCCAATCTCAACCCTAGGCCTCACTGGGAGATTAAACCTAACCTTACCTCCAACCATGACCCTGAACACTAAGCATCAGCCGAAGCCTGATCCCTGAGGCCTACCCTAACGATAAACCGCGCCCTGCAACGCAAACGCACCCTAACACGTATCCATACCCGAATCTCGCCCCGAAGCTTCACCAGGACCCTAACCCTAGTCCTAGCTCGAACCCTGATCCTGAAACCTAAGCCTCAACTGCAGCCTGAACCTTGAGGCCTACCCTAACGATAAGCCGCGCCCTGCAATGCACATGCCCACTAACACGTATACTTACCCCAATTTCGACCCTACCCCTAACCGGGAGCCTAACCCTAACCCTAGCTCCAACCCTGACCCTAAACACTAAGCCTCACCTGCAGTGTGAACCTTGAGGCGTACCCTAACGATAAGCTGCGCCCAGCAACGCACACGGCCCATAACACGTATCCGTACCCCAATCTCTATCCGAAGACTCACCGGGAGCCTAACCGGAACACTAGCTCCAACCCTGACCCTGAATCCTAAGCCTCACCCTCCGTCTGAATCCTGAGGCCTACCCTAATGATAAAACGCGATATGCAAGGAATACGACCCTTAACACGTATCCGTACCCCAAACTGGACCCTAGGCCTAACCGGGAGCCTAACCCTAACCGGAGCTCCAACCCTGACCCTGAAAACTAAGCCTGATCTGCAACCTGAACCCTGAGTCCTACTCTAACGATAAGCAACGCCCTGCAATGCACACGTCCCCTAACACGTATCCATACCCCAATCTCGAACCTAGGACTCACCGGGAGCCTAACCGGAACCCTAGGTCCAACCCGGACCCTGAACACTAAGCCTCACCGGCAGCCTGAACCCTGAGGCCTACCCTAATGATAAGTCACGCCCTGCAACGCACACGCCCCCTAACTCGTATCCGTACCCCAATGTCGATCCGAAGCCTCACCGGGAGCCTAACCCTAACACTAGCTTCAACCATGACCCTGAACCCTAAGCCTCACCCGCAGCCTGAACCCTGCGGTCTACCCTAACGGTCAGCCACACACTGCAACACCCACGCCCCGTAACACGTATCCGTTCCCCAATCTTGACTCTAAACCTCACTGGGAGCCTAACCCTAATCTTACCTAAAACCCTGACCGTTTAAACTAAGCCTCACCCACAGCCTCAACCCTGAGGCCTACCCTAACGATAAGCCACGCCCTTCAACGCACACGCCCCGTAACACGTATCCGTACCCCAAACTCGAACCAAAGCCTCACCGGGAGCCTAACCCTATATCCAACGCTGACCCTGACCCATAAGCCTCACCCACAGCGTGAGCCCTGAGGCCTACCCTAACGATACGCAGCGCCGTTCAATGCACACGCACCCTAACACGTCGCCGTACCCTAATATCGACCCTAGGCCTCACTGGGAGCCTAATCCTAACCCTAACTCCAACCCTGACCCTGAACACAAAGCCTCAACCAAAGCCTAAACCCTGAGGTGTATTGTAACGATACACCGCGCCCTGCAACGCACACTGCCCCTAACACGTTTCCGTACCCCAATCCCGAACCTAGGCCTCAGCGGGAGCCGAACCTTAACCCTAGCTCCAACCCTGACTCTGAAACCTAAGCCTAACCGGAAGAATAAACCCTGAGGCATACCCTAACTATAAGCAGCGCCCGGCAACGGACACGCCCCCTAAAACCTATCCGTACCCCAATCTCGACCCTAGGCCTCACGGGGAGCCTAAACCTAACCTTAGATCCAAACATGACACTGAAACCTAAACCTCACCCGCAACCTGAACCCTGAGGCATACCGTAACGATAAGCCACGCCCTGCAACGCACACGCCCCCTAACACGTATCCGTACCCCAATCTCCAGCCGAAGCCTGACCAGAAGCCTAACCCTAACCCTAGCTCCAACCCTGACCCTGAACCCTAAGCCTCAACAGCAGCCTGAACCCTGAGGCCTTCCGTAACGATCAGCCGCGCCCTGAAACTCACACGACCCCTAACATATATCCGTACCCCAATATCGACCCAAAGCCTCTCCGGGAGCCTAACCCTAACCCTAGCTCAAACCCTGACCCTGAACAATAAGCCTCACCAGCAACCCGATACTTGAGGCCTACCCTAACGATAAGCAGCGCCGTGCAACGCACACGCACCCTAACACGTCCCCGTACCCTAATCTCGACCCTAGGCCTCACCGGGAGCCTAATCCTAACCCTACCTCCAACCCTGACCCTGAACACAAAGCCTCACCCAAAGCCTAAACCCTGAGGCGTATTGTAACGATACGCCGCGCCCTGCAATGCACATGCCCCCTAAAACGTTTCCGTACCCCAATCTCGATCCGAAGCCTCACAGGGAGCCTAACCGTAACACTAGCTCGAACCCTCACCCTGAAACCTAAGCCTCACCCGCCGTCTGTACCCTGAGGCCTACCCTAATGATAAGCTGGGCTCTGCAAGGAATACACCCCCTAACCCACATGCATACCCCAATCTCGACCCTAGGTATCACCAGGAGGCTAACCGTAACCCGAGCTCCAACGCTGACCCTGAAAACTAAGCCTCATACTCAGCCTGAACCCTAAGGCCTACTCTCACGATAAGCCACGCCATGCAACTCACACGACCCGGTACAGGTATCAGTACCCCAATCTCGAACCTAGGCCTCACCGGGAGCCTAACCCTAACCCTAGCTCCAACCCTGACCCTGAATCCTAAGCCTAACAGGAAGACTGATCCCTGAGGCCTACCCTAACTATAAGCCGCGCCCTGCAATGCACACGCCCCCTAACACGTATCCATACCCCAATCTCGACCGTAAGCCTCACCGGGAGCCTAAATCTAACCCTAGCTCCAACCATGACCCTGAACCCTAAGCCTCACCGCAGCCTGAAACCTGAGGCCTACCATAACAATAACCTGCGCCACGCAACGCACACGCACACTAACAGGTATACGTACCCCAATCGCGACCCCAAGCCTCACCGGGAGCCTAACCATAACCCTAGCTTCAACCATTATTCTGAACCCTAAGCGTCACCCGCAGCCTGAACCCTGAGGCCTACCCTAACTGTAAACCACGCCCTGCAACTCACACGCCCCCTAACACGTATTGGTACCCCAATCTCAACCCGAAGCCTCACCGGGAGCCTAACCCTAACACTAGCTCCAACAATGACCCTGAAACCTAAGCCTCACCCGCAGCCTGAACACGGAGGCCTACCCTAACGATCAGCCGCGCACTGCAACCCCCACGCCCCCTAACACGTATCCGTTCCCCAATCTCGACCCAAAACCTCACTGGGTGCCTTATCCTAACCCTAGCTAAAACCCTGACCCTTTAAACTAAGCCTCACCCACAGCTTCAAACCTGAAGACTACCCTAACGATAAGTCACGCCCTGCAACGCACACGCCCCTTAACACGTATCCGTACCCCAATGTCGATCCGAAGCCTCACCGGGAGCCTAACCATAACACGAGATCCAACCATGACTCTGAAACCTAAGCCTCACCCTCAGCCTGAACCCTGAGGTCTACCCTAACGATCAGCCGCACACTGCAACACCCACGCCCCCTAACACGTATCCGTTCCTCAATCTTGACCCTAAACCTCACTGGGAGCCTAACCCCAATCCTACCTAAAACCCTGACCATTTAACCTAAGCCTCACCCACAGCCTCAACCCTGAGGACTACAATAACGATAAGTCGTGCCCTGCAACGCACACGACCCCTAACACGTATCCGTACCCCAATCTCGAACCTAGGCCTCAGCGGGTGCCTAACCCTAACCCTAGCTTCAACCCTGACCCTGAACCCGAAGCCTCACCCGCAGTCTGAACCCTGAGGCCTAGCCTAACGATAAGCCGCGCTCTGCAAGTAATACGCCCCCTAACACGTATCCGTACCCCAAACTCGACCCTAGGCCTCACCGGGAGCCTAACCCTAACCCGAGCTCCAACCCTGACCCTGAAACCTAAGCCTCATCCGCAAACTGAACCCGGAGTCTTACCGTAACGATAAGCCACGCCCTTCAATGCACACGCCCCCTAACACGTATCCGTACCCCAAACTCGAACCGAAGCCTCACCGGGAGCCTAACCATAACCCTAACTCCAACACTGACCCTGAAACATAAGCCTCACCCGCAGCGTGAGCCCTGAGGCCTACCCTAATGATAAGCAGCGCGGTGCAATGCACACGCCCCCTCACACGTCCCTGTACCCTAATCTCGACCCTAGGCCTCACCGGGAGCCTAATCCTAACCCTAGCTCCAACCCTGACCCTGAACACAAAGCCTCACCCAACGCCTGAACCCTGAGGCGTATTATAATGATAAGCCACGCCCTGCAACGCACACGCCCCCTAACACGTTTCCGTACCCCAATCCCGACCGTAAGCCTCACCGGGAGCGTAAATCTAACCCTACCTCCAACCATGACCCTGAACCCGAAGCCTCACCCGCAGCCTGAACCCTGAGGCCTACCCTAAGGATAAGTCGCGCCCTGCAAAGCAAACGCCCCCTAACACGTATCCGTACCACAATCTCCACCCTAGGCCTCCCCGGTTGACTAACCCTAACGCTAGCTCCAAAAATAACCCTGAACAGTAAGCCTCACCCTCAGGCTGAACCCTGAGGTCTACCCTAATGTTTACCCGCGCTCCTCAACGCACACGCGCCCAAACACATATCCGTACCCCAATCTCGACCTGAAGCCTGACCGGGAGCCTAACCCTAACCCTAGATCCAGCCCTGTCCTTAACACTAAGCCTCACCCGCAGCATGAAACCTGAGGCCTACCCCAATGATCAGCTGCGCACTGCAGCACACATGCCCCCTAACACGTATCCGTACCCCAATCTCGACCCGAAGCCTCACCGGGATCCTAACCCTAACCCTAGCTCCAACACTTACCCTGAATACGAATCCTCATCTGTAGCCTGAACCCCGAGGCCTACCCTAACAATAAGCTGCGCCCTGCAACGCACATGCCCCCTAACACATATCCGTACCCCAATCTCGACCCTAGTCCTCAACGGGAGCCTAACCCTAACCCTAACTCCAACCCTTACCCTGAAACCTAAGCCTCACCCGCAGCCTGAACCCTGAGGCCTACCCTAACGATAAGCCGCGCCCTGCAACGCCACATCCCCTAACACGTATCCGTACCCCAATCTCTACCCGTAAGCTCATAGGGAGCCTAACCCAAACCCTAGCTCCAATCCTGACCCTGAACACTAAGCATCACCCGCAGCCTGAACCCTGAGGCCTACCATAACGATAAGCCGCGCCGTGCAACGCACACGCCAACTAACACGTGTCCGTACCCCAATCTCGATCCTAGGCCTCACCCGAAGCCTAAATCTAACCTTAGCTCCAAATCTGACACTGAATCCTAAGCCTCACCCGCAGCCTGAACCCTGAGGCCAACACTAAATATAAGCTGCGCCGTGCAACGCACACGCCCCAGAACACGTATCCGTACCCCAATCTCCACCCTAGGCCTCACTGGGATATTAAACCTAACATTAGCTCCAACCATGACCCTGAACCCTAAGCCTCAGCCGAAGACTGATCCCTGTGGCCTACCCTAACGATTAGCCTCGCCCTGCAACGCACACCCACCCTAACACGTATCCATACCCAAATCTCGACCCGAAGCCTCACCGTGAGCCTAACCCTAACCCTAGCTCCAACCCTGACCCTGAAACCTAAGCCTCACCTGCAGCCTGAACCCTGAGGTCTACCCAAACGATCAGCCACACACTACAACACCCACGCCCGCTAACACGTATCCGTTCCCCAATCTTGACCCTAGAACTCACCGGGAGCCTAAAACTCAACCTAGATCCAACCCTGACCTGAACCCTAAGCCTCACCCGCAGCATGAACCCTGAGGCCTACCCTAACGATCAGCCGCGCCCTGCAACACACAGGCCCCCTAATACGTATCCATACCCCAATCTCGACCCGAAGCCTCACCGGGAGCCAAACCCTAACCCTAGCTCCAATCCTGACCCTGAACACTCAGCCTCACCCGCAGCCTGAACCCTGAGGCCTACCATAACGATAAGCCGTACCCTGCAAGGCACATGCCAACTAACACGTATCCGTACACCAATCTCGAAACTAGGCCTCACCCGAAGCGTAAACCTAACCTTAGCTCCAAATCTGACCCTGAATCCTAAGCCTCACCCGCAGCCTGAACCCTGAGGCCTAACCTAACTTTAAGCGGCGCCCGGCAACACACACGCCCCGTAACAGGTATCCGTACCCCAATCTCGACCCTCGGTCTCACTGGGAGCCTAACCCTAACCCGAGCTCCAACCCTGACCCTGAACACTATGCCTCACCCGCAGTCTGAGCCCTGAAGACTACCCTAACGACAAGCCACGCGGTGCAACGCACACGCCCCCTTACACGTATCCGTACCCCAATCTCGAGCCTAGGCCTCACCGGGAGCCTAATGCTAACCCTAGCTCCATCCCTGTCCCTGAAACCTAAGCCTAACCGGAAGACCGAAGCCTGAGGCCTATCCTAACTATAAGCCATGCCCTGCAACGCACACGCCCCCTAACACGTATCCGGACCTCAATCTTGACAAGAAGCCTCACCGGGAGCCTAAATCTAACCCTAGCTCAACCCTGACCCTGAACCCTAAGCCTCACCTGCAGCCTGAACCCTGAGCCCTACCCTAACGATCAGTCGTGCGCTGCAATGCACACGCCCCCTAACACGTATCCGTACTCCAAACTCGACCCTAGGCCTAAGAGAGAGCATAAACCTAACCCTAGCTCCAATCCTGACCCTGAACCCTAAGCCTCACACACAGCCTGAACCCTGAGGCCTACCGTAACGATAAGCTGCGCCCTGCAACGAAAAACCCCCTAACACATATCCGTACCCCAATCGCGACCCTAGGCCACACCGGAAGCCTAACCCTAACCCTAAGTCCAACCCTGACCCTGAACACTAAGCCTCACCCGCAGCCTGACACTGAGGCCTACCCTAACGCTAAGCCGTGCCCCGCAACGCACATGCCCCCTAACACGTGTCCGTACCCCAATCTCCACCATAGGCCTCACCGCGAGACGAAACCTAACCCTAGGTCCAACCCTGACACTGAACACTAAGCCTCACCCGCAGCCTGAACCCTGATGCCTACCCTAACGATAAACCGCGCCCTGAAATGCACACGTGCCCTAACATGTACCCGTAACACAATCCCGACCATAGGCCTCACCGGGAGACTAACCATAACCCTAGCTCCAACCCTGACCATGAACACTAAGCCTCACCCGCAGCATGAACCCTGAGGCCTACCCTAACCATCAGGCACGCCCTGCAACCCACACGCACCCTAACACGTATCCGTACCCCAATCTCCACCATAGGCCTCACCGGGAGACTACACCTAACCCTAGCTCCAACCCAGACCCTAAACCCTAAACCTCACCCGCGGCCTGAACCCTGAGGCCTACACTAACAATAAGCCGCGCCCTGAAACGCACACGCCCCCTAACAAGTATAAGTACCCCAATCTCCACCGAAGGCCTCACCGGGAGACTAAACCTAACCCTAGCTCCAACACTGACCCTGAACCCTAAGCCTCAACCACAGCCTGATCCCTAAGGCCTATCCTAAGGGTAAGCCGGGCCCTGAAACGCACCAACCCCTAACACGTATCCGTACCACAATCTCCACCCCAGGCCTCACCGGGAGCCTAAACCTAACCCTAGCTCCAACCCTGACCTTGACCCCTAAGCCTCACGCGCAGCCTGAACCCTGAGGCCTACCCTAAGGATCAGCAGCGCCCTGCAATGCACATGCCCCCTAACACGTATCCGTTCCACAATCTCGACCCAGGCCTCACCAGGAGCCTAACCCTAACCCTAGCTCCAACTCTGACCATGAACCCTAAGTTTCACCCGCAGCCTGAACCCCGAGGGCTACCCTAACGCTAAGCCGTGCCCTGCAATGCACACGCTCCCTAACACGTATCCGTACTCCAAACTCGACCCTAGGCCTCAGCAAGAGACGAACCGTAACCCTAGCTCCAATCCTGACCCTGAACCCTAAGCCTCTCCCACAGCCTGAACCCTGAGGCCTACGCTAACGATAAGTCGCGCCCTGCAACGAAAACCCCTGTTAACACATATCCGTACCCCAATCGCGACCCTAGGCCTAACCGGGAGCCTAACCCTAACCCGAAGTCCAACCCTTACCCTGAACCCTATGCCTCACCCGCAGCCGGAACCCAGAGGCCCACCCTAACGATAAGCCGCGCCATGCAACCCACACGCCCCCTAACACGTATCCGTACCCCAATCTCCACCGTAGGCCGCACCGGGAGCCTAACCCTAACCCTACATCCAAACATTACCCTGAAACCTAAGCCTCACCCGCAGCCTGAACCTGAGGCCTAACCTAGTGATAAGCCGCACCCTGGAACGCACACGAACCCTAACACTTATCCCTACCGCAATCTCCTCCATAGGCCTCACCGGGAGCCTAACCCTAACCCTAGCTCCAACCCAGACTCTGAACCCTAAACCTCACCCTCAGCCTGAACCCTGAGACCTACCCTAACCATAAGCCGCGCCCTGCAACGCACACGCCCCCTAACACGTATCTGTACCCCAATCTCCACCGAAGGACTCACAGGTAGACTAAACCTAACCCTCGCTCCAATCCTGACCCTGAACCCTAAACCTCTCCCGCAGCCTGAACCATGAGGCCTACCCTAACGATCAGCCGTGCCCTTCAATGCACACGCCCCCTAACACGTATCCGTAACCCAATGTCGACCCTAAGACTCAGCGAGAGCCTAACCCGAACTCTCGCTCCAACACTGGCCCGGAACTCGAAGCCTTACCGACAGCCTGAACTGGGGCCTACCCTAACGATAAGACGTGCCCAGCAACGAAAACGCCCCCTTACACATATCCGTACCCCAATCGCGACCCTAGGCCTCACTGGAAACCTAACCCTAACCCTAAATCCAACCCTTACCCTGAAACCTAAGCCTCACCCACAGGCTGAACCCTGAGGCCTACCATAACGCTAAGCCGCGCCCTGCAACGCACATGCCCCCTAACACGTGTCCGTACCCCAATCTCCACCATAGGCCTCACCGCGAGACGAAACCTAACCTTAGCTCCAACCCTGACACTGAACACTAAGCCTCACGCGCAGCCTGAACCCTGATGCCTACCCTAACGATAAACCGCGCCCTGAAACGCACACGCGCCCTAACACGTACCCGTAACACAATCCCGACCATAGGCGTCACCGGGAGACTAACCATAACCCTAGCTCCAACCCTGACCATGAACACTAATCCTCACCCGCAGCATGAACCCTGAGGCCTACCCTAACCATCAGGAACGCCCTGCAATGCACACGCACCCTGACACGTATCCGTACCCCAATCTCCACCATAGGCCTCACCGGGAGACTACACCTAACCCTAGCTCCAACCCAGACCCTAAACACTAAACCTCATCCGCAGCCTGAACCCTGAGGCCTACCCTAAGGATAAGTTGCGCCCTGCAAAGCAAAGGCCCCCTAACACGTATCCGTAACACAATCTCCACCCTAGGCCTCCCTGGGTGACTAAGCCTAACCCTAGCTCCAAAAATAACCCTGAACACTAAGCCTCACCCTCAGCGTGAACCCTGAGGTCTACCCTAATGTTAACCCGCGCCCCTCAACGCACACGCGCCCAAACACGTATCCGTACCCCAATCTCGACCCGAAGCCTCACCGGGAGCCTAACCCTAACCCTAGATCCAGCCCTGTCCTTAACACTAAGCCTACCCCGCAGCATGAACCCTGAGGCCTATCCTAATGATCAGCTGCGCACTGCAACACACACGCCCCCTAACACGTATCTGTACCCCAATCTCGACCCGAAGCCTCACCGGGAGCCTAACCCTTACCCTAGCTCCAACCCTGACCGTGAACACTAAGCCTCACCCGCAGCCTGAACCGTGAGGCCTACCCTAATGATAAGCAGCGAGGTGCAACGCCCACGCCCCGAACACATATCCGTACCCTTATCTCGACCCAGCCCTCACCGGGAGCCTAATCCTAACCGTAGCTACAACCCTGACCCTGAACCCTAAGCCTCACCCGAAGCCTGAACCCTGAGGCCTACTATAACGATAAGCCACGCCCTGCAATGCACACGCCCCCTAACACGTATCCATACCACAATCTCGACCCTAGGTCTCACCGGGAGCCGAACAATAACCCTAGCTCCAACCCTGATCCTGAACCCTAAGCCTCACCTGCAGACTGATCCCTGAGGCCTCCCCCAACGATAAACCACGCCATGCAAATCACAGGCCCCATAACATGTCTGCGTACCCCAATCTCGACCATAAGCGTCACCGGGAGCTGAACCCTAACCCTAGCTCCAACCCTGACCCTGAACCCTAAGCCTCACCTGCAGACTGAACCCAGAGCCCTACCCTAACGATAAGCCACGCCCTGCAATGCACATGCCCCCTAACACGTATCCGTAACCCAATTTAGACCCTAGGCCTGTGCAAGAGCCAAACCCTAACCCTAGCTCCAACTCAGACTGTGAATCCTAAGCCTCACCCGCAGCATGAACATTGAGGCCAACACTAACGATAAGCTGCGCCGTGCAACGCACACGCCCCCTAACACGAATCCGTACCCCAATCTCAACCCTAGGCCTCACTGGGAGATTAAACCTAACCTTACCTCCAACCATGACCCTGAACACTAAGCATCAGCCGAAGCCTGATCCCTGAGGCCTACCCTAACGATAAACCGCGCCCTGCAACGCAAACGCACCCTAACACGTATCCATACCCGAATCTCGTCCCGAAGCTTCACCGGGACCCTAACCCTAGCCCTAACTCGAACCCTGACCCTGAAACCTAAGCCTCAACTGCAGCCTGAACCTTGAGGCCTACCCTAACGATAAGCCGCGCCCTGCAACGCACATGCCCACTAACATGTATACTTACCCCAATCTCGACCCTACCCCTAACCGGGAGCCTAACCCTAACCCTAGCTCCAACCCTGACCCTAAACACTAAGCCTCACCTGCAGTGTGAACCTTGAGGCGTACCCTAACGATAAGCTGCGCCCTGCAACGCACACGGCCCATAACACGTATCCGTGCCCCAATCTCGATCCGAAGCCTCACCGGGAGCCTAACCGTAACACTAGCTCCAACCCTGACCCTGAATCCTAAGCCTCACCCTCCGTCTGAATCCTGAGGCCTACCCTAATGATAAAACGCGATATGCAAGGAATACGACCCCTAACACGTATCCGTACCCCAAACTGGATCCTAGGCCTAACCGAGAGCCTAACCCTAACCCGAGCTCCAACCCTGACCCTGAAAACTAAGCCTGATCCGCAACCTGAACCCTGAGTCCTACTCTAACGATAAGCAACGCCCTGCAATGCACACGTCCCCTAACACGTATCCATACCCCAATCTCGAACCTAGGACTCACCGGGAGCCTAACCGGAACCCTAGGTCCAACCCGGACCCTGAACACTAAGCCTCACCGGCAGCCTGAACCCTGAGGCCTACCCTAACGATAAGTCACGCCCTGCAACGCACACGCCCCCTAACACGTATCCGTACCCCAATGTCGATCCGAAGCCTCACCGGGAGCCTAACCCTAACACTAGCTTCAACCATGACCCTGAACCCTAAGCCTCACCCGCAGCCTGAACCCTGCGGTCTACCCTAACGGTCAGCCGCACACTGCAACACCCACGCCCCGTAACACGTATCCGTTCCCCAATCTTGACTCTAAACCTCACTGGGAGCCTAACCCTAATCTTACCTGAAACCCTGACCGTTTAAACTAAGCCTCACCCACAGCCTCAACCCTGAGGCCTACCCTAATTATAAGCCACGCCCTTCAACGCACACGCTCCGTAACACGTATCCGTACCCCAAACTCGAACCAAAGCCTCACCGGGAGCCTAACCCTAACCCTAACTCCAACGCTGACCCTGACCCATAAGCCTCACCCGCAGCGTGAGCCCTGAGGCCTACCCTAACGATACGCAGCGCCGTGCAATGCACACGCACCCTAACACGTCGCCATACCCTAATATCGACCCTAGGCCTCACTGGGAGCCTAATCCTAACCCTACCTCCAACCCTGACCCTGAACACAAAGCCTCACCCAAAGACTAAACCCTGAGGTGTATTGTAACGATACGCCGCGCCCTGCAACGCACACGCCCCCTAACACGTTTCCGTACCCCAATCTCGAACCTAGGCCTCAGCGGGAGCCGAACCTTAACCCTAGCTCCAACCCTCACCCTGAAACCTAAGCCTCACCCGCCGTCTGTACCCTGAGGCCTACCCTAATGATAAGCTGGGCTCTGCAAGGAATACACCCCCTAACCCGTATGCATACCCCAATCTCGACCCTAGGTATCACCAGGAGGCTAACCGTAACCCGAGCTCCAACGCTGACCCTGAAAACTAAGCCTCATCCTCAGCCTGAACCCTAAGGCCTACTCTCACGATAAGCCACGCCATGCAAATCACACGACCCGGTACAGGTATCAGTACCCCAATCTCGAACCTAGGCCTCACCGGGAGCCTAACCCTAACCCTAGCTCCAACCCTGACCTTAATCCTAAGCCTAACAGGAAGACTGATCCCTGAGGCCTACCCTATCTATAAGCCGTGCCCTGCAATGCACACGCCCCCTAACACGTATCCATACCCCAATCTCGACCGTAAGCCTCACCGGGAGCCTAAATCTAACCCTAGCTCCAACCATGACCCTGAACCCTAAGCCTCACCGCAGCCTGAAACCTGAGGCCTACCATAACAATAACCTGCGCCACGCAACGCACACGCACACTAACAGGTATCCGTAAACCAATCGCGACCCTAAGCCTCACCGGGAGCCTAACCATAACCCTAGCTTCAACCATTATTCTGAACCCTAAGCCTCACCCGCAGCCTGAACCCTGAGGCCTACCCTAACTGTAAACCACGCCCTGCAACTCACACGCCCCCTAACACGTATTGGTACACCAATCTCAACCCGAAGCCTCACCGGGAGCCTAACTCTAACACTAGCTCCAACAATGACCCTGAAACCTAAGCCTCACCCGCAGCCTGAACACGGAGGCCTACCCTAACGATCAGCCGCGCACTGCAACCCCCACGCCCCCTAACACGTATCCGTTCCCCAATCTCGACCCAAAACCTCACTGGGTGCCTTATCCTAACCCTAGCTAAAACCCTGACCCTTTAAACTAAGCCTCACCCACAGCTTCAGACCTGAAGACTACCCTAACGATAAGTCACGCCCTGCAACGCACACGCCCCTTAACACGTATCCGTACCCCAATGTCGATCCGAAGCCTCACTGGGAGCCTAACCCTAACACGAGATCCAACCATGACTCTGAAACCTAAGCCTCACCCTCAGCCTGAACCCTGAGGTCTACCCTAACGATCAGCCGCACACTGCAACACCCACGCCCCCTAACACGTATCCGTTCCTCAATCTTGACCCTAAACCTCACTGGGAGCCTAACCCCAATCCTACCTAAAACCCTGACCATTTAACCTAAGCCTCACCCACAGCGTCAACCCTGAGGACTACAATAATGATAAGTCGTGCCCTGCAACGCACACGACCCCTAACACGTATCCATACCCCAATCTCGAACCTAGGCCTCAGCGGGAGCCTAACCCTAACCCTAGCTCCAACCCTGACCCTGAATCCGAAGCCTCACTGGCAGTCTGAACCCTGAGGCCTAGCCTAACGATAAGCCGCGCTCTGCAAGTAATACGCCCCCTAACACGTATCCGTACCCCAAACTCGACCCTAGGCCTCACCGGGAGCCTAACCCTAACCCGAGCTCCAACCCTGACCCTGAAACCTAAGCCTCATCCACAAACTGAAACCGGAGTCTTACCGTAACGATAAGCCACGCCCTTCAACGCACACGCCCCCTAACACGTATCCGTACCCCAAACTCGAACCGAAGCCTCACCGGGAGCCTAACCATAACCCTAACTCCAACACTGACCCTGAAACATAAGCCTCACCCGCAGCGTGAGCCCTGAGGCCTACCCTAATGATAAGCAGCGCGGTGCAATGCACAGGCCCCCTAACACCTCCCTGTACCCTAATCTCGACCCTAGGCCTCACCGGGAGCCTAATCCTAACCCTAGCTCCAACCCTGACCCTGAACACAAAGCCTCACCCAACGCCTGAACCCTGAGGCGTATTATAACGATAAGCCACGCCCTGCAACGCACACGCCCCCTAACATGTTTCCGTACCCCAATCCCGACCGTCAGCCTCACCGGGAGCGTAAATCTTACCCTACCTCCAACCATGACCCTGAACCCGAAGCCTCACCCGCAGCCTGAACCCTGAGGCCTACCCTAAGGATAAGTCGCGCCCTGCAAAGCAAACGCCCCCTAACACGTATCCGTACCACAATCTCCACCCTAGGCCTCCCCGGTTGACTAACCCTAACGCTAGCTCCAAAAATAACCCTGAACAGTAAGCCTCACCCTCAGCCTGAACCCTGAGGTCTACCCTAATGTTAACCCGCGCCCCTCAACGCACACGCGCCCAAACACATATCCGTACCCCAATCTCGACCTGAAGCCTGACCGGGAGCCTAATCCTAACCCTAGATCCAGCCCTGTCCTTAACACTAAGCCTCACCTGCAGCATGAAACCTGAGGCCTACCCTAATGATCAGCCGCGCACTGCAACACACACGCCCGCTAACACGTATCCGTTCCCCAATCTTGACCCTAGAACTCACCGGGAGCCTAAAACTAAACCTAGATCCAACCCTGACCTGAACCCTAAGCCTCACCCGCAGCATGAACCCTGAGGCCTACCCTAACGATCAGCCGCGCCCTGCAACACACAGGCCCCCTAACACGTATCCATACCCGAATCTCGACCCGAAGCCTCACCGTGAGCCTAACCCTAACCCTAGCTCCAACCCTGACCCTGAAACCTAAGCCTCACCTGCAGCCTGAACCCTGAGCTCTACCCAAACGATCAGCCACACACTACAACACACACGCCCGCTAACACGTAACCGTTCCCCAATCTTGACCCTAGAACTCACCGGGAGCCTAAAACTAAACCTAGATCCAACCCTGACCTGAACCCTAAGCCTCACCCGCAGCATGAACCCTGAGGCCTACCCTAACGATCAGCCGCGCCCTGCAACACACAGGCCCCCTAATACGTATCCATACCCCAATCTCGACCCGAAGCCTCACCGGGAGCCAAACCCTAACCCTAGCTCCAATCCTGACCCTGAACACTCAGCCTCACCCGCAGCCTGAACCCTGAGGCCTACCATAACGATAAGCCGTACCCTGCAACGCACACGCCAACTAACACGTATCCGTACACCAATCTCGAAACTAGGCCTCACCCGAAGCGTAAAACTAACCTTAGCTCCAAATCTGACCCTGAATCCTAAGCCTCACCCGCGGCCTGAACCCTGAGGCCTACCCTAACAATAAGCCGCGCCCTGAAACGCACACGCCCCCTAACAAGTATCAGTACCCCAATCTCCACCGAAGGCCTCACCGGGAGACTAAACCTAACCCTAGCTCCAACACTGACCCTGAACCCTAAGCCTCAACCACAGCCTGATCCCTAAGGCCTATCCTAAGGATAAGCCGGGCCCTGAAACGCACCAACCCCTAACACGTATCCGTACCACAATCTCCACCCCAGGCCTCACCGGGAGCCTAACCCTAACCCTAGCTCCAACCCTGACCTTGACCCCTAAGCCTCACGCGCAGCCTGAACCCTGAGGCCTACCCTAACGATCAGCAGCGCCCTGCAATGCACATGCCCCCTAACACGTATCCGTTCCACAATCTCGACCCAGGCCTCACCAGGAGCCTAACCCTAACCCTAGCTCCAACTCTGACCATGAACCCTAAGTCTCACCCGCAGCCTGAACCCTGAGGGCTACCCTAACGCTAAGCCGTGCCCTGCCATGCACACGCTCCCTAACACGTATCCGTACTCCAAACTCGACCCTAGGCCTCAGCAAGAGACGAACCGTAACCCTAGCTCCAATCCTGACCCTGAACCCTAAGCCTCACCCACAGCCTGAACCCTGAGGCCTACGCTAACGATAAGCCGCGCCCTGCAGCGAGAACCCCCGTTAACACATATCCGTACCCCAATCGCGACCATAGGCCTAACCGGGAGCCTAACCCTAACCCGAAGTCCAACCCTTACCCTGAACCCTATGCCTCACCCGCAGCCGGAACCCAGAGGCCCACCCTAACGATAAGCCGCGCCATGCAACCCACACGCCCCCTAACACGTATCCGTACCCCAATCTCCACCGTAGGCCGCACCGGGAGCCTAACCCTAACCCTACATCCAAACATTACCCTGAAACCTAAGCCTCACCCGCAGCCTGAACCTGAGGCCTAACCTAGTGATAAGCCGCACCCTGGAACGCACACGAACCCTAACCCTTATCCCTACCGCAATCTCCTCCATAGGCCTCACCAGGAGCCTAACCCTAACCCTAGCTCCAACCCAGACTCTGAACCCTAAACCTCACCCTCAGCCTGAACCCTGAGACCTACCCTAACCATAAGCCGCGCCCTGCAACGCACACGTCCCCTAACACGTATCTGTACCCCAATCTCCACCGAAGGACTCACAGGTAGACTAAACCTAACCCTCGCTCCAATCCTGACCCTGAACCCTAAGCCTCTCCCGCAGCCTGAACCATGAGGCCTACCCTAACGATCAGCCGTGCCCTTCAATGCACACGCCCCCTAACACGTATCCGTAACCCAATGTCGACCCTAAGACTCAGCGAGAGCCTAACCCGAACTCTCGCTCCAACACTGGCCCGGAACTCGAAGCCTTACCGACAGCCTGAACTGGGGCCTACCCTAACGATAAGACGTGCCCAGCAACGAAAACGCCCCCTTACACATATCCGTACCCCAATCGCGACCCTAGGCCTCACTGGAAACCTAACCCTAACCCTAAGTCCAACCCTTACCCTGAAACCTAAGCCTCACCCACAGGCTGAACCCTGAGGCCTACCATAACGCTAAGCCGCGCCCTGCAACGCACATGCCCCCTAACATGTGTCCGTACCCCAATCTCCACCATAGGCCTCACTGCGAGACGAAACCTAACCTTAGCTCCAACCCTGACACTGAACACTAAGCCTCATGCGCAGCCTGAACCCTGATGCCTACCCTAACGATAAACCGCGCCCTGAAACGCACACGCGCCCTAACACGTACCCGTAACACAATCCCGACCATAGGCCTCACCGGGAGACTAACCATAACCCTAGCTCCAACCCTGACCATGAACATTAAGCCTCACCCGCAGCATGAACCCTGAGGCCTACCCTAACCATCAGGAACGCCCTGCAATGCACACGCACCCTGACACGTATCCGTACCCCAATCTCCACCATAGGCCTCACCGGGAGACTACACCTAACCCTAGCTCCAACCCAGACCCTAAACACTAAACCTCATCCGCAGCCTGAACCCTGAGGCCTACCCTAAGGATAAGTCGCGCCCTGCAAAGCAAACGCCCCCTAACACGTATCCGGAACACAATCTCCACCCTAGGCCTCCCTGGGTGACTAAGCCTAACCCTAGCTCCAAAAATAACCCTGAACACTAAGCCTCACCCTCAGCGTGAACCCTGAGGTCTACCCTAATGTTAACCCGCGCCCCTCAACGCACACGCGCCCAAACACGTATCCGTACCCCAATCTCGACCTGAAGCCTCACCGGGAGCCTAACCCTAACCCTAGATCCAGCCCTGTCCTTAACACTAAGCCTACCCCGCAGCATGAACCCTGAGGCCTATCCTAATGATCAGCTGCGCACTGCAACACACACGCCCCCTAACACGTATCTGTACCCCAATCTCGACCCGAAGCCTCACCGGGAGCCTAACCCTTACCCTAGCTCCAACCCTGACCGTGAACACTAAGCCTCACCCGCAGCCTGAACTGTGAGGCCTACCCTAATGATAAGCAGCGAGGTGCAACGCCCACGCCCCGAACACATATCCGTACCCTTATCTCGAGCCAGCCCTCACCGGGAGCCTAATCCTAACCGTAGCTACAACCCTGACCCTGAACCCTAAGCCTCACCCGAAGCCTGAACCCTGAGGCCTACTATAACGATAAGCCACGCCCTGCAATGCACACGCCCCCTAACACGTATCCATACCACAATCTCGACCCTAGGTCTCACCGGGAGCCGAACAATAACCCTAGCTCCAACCCTGATCCTGAACCCTAAGCCTCACCTGCAGACTGATCCCTGAGGCCTCCCCCAACGATAAACCACGCCATGCAAATCACAGGCCCCATAACATGTCTGCGTACCCCAATCTCGACCATAAGCGTCACCGGGAGCTGAACCCTAACCCTAGCTCCAACCCTGACCCTGAACCCTAAGCCTCACCTGCAGACTGAACCCAGAGCCCTACCCTAACGATAAGCCACGCCCTGCAATGCACATGCCCCCTAACACGTATCCGTAACCCAATTTAGACCCTAGGCCTGTGCAAGAGCCAAACCCTAACCCTAGCTCCAACTCAGACTGTGAATCCTAAGCCTCACCCGCAGCATGAACATTGAGGCCAACACTAACGATAAGCTGCGCCGTGCAACGCACACACCCCCTAACACGAATCCGTACCCCAATCTCAACCCTAGGCCTCACTGGGAGATTAAACCTAACCTTACCTCCAACCATGACCCTGAACACTAAGCATCAGCCGAAGCCTGATCCCTGAGGCCTACCCTAACGATAAACCGCGCCCTGCAACGCAAACGCACCCTAACACGTATCCATACCCGAATCTCGTCCCGAAGCTTCACCGGGACCCTAACCCTAGCCCTAACTCGAACCCTGACCCTGAAACCTAAGCCTCAACTGCAGCCTGAACCTTGAGGCCTACCCTAACGATAAGCCGCGCCCTGCAACGCACATGCCCACTAACATGTATACTTACCCCAATCTCGACCCTACCCCTAACCGGGAGCCTAACCCTAACCCTAGCTCCAATCCTGACCCTAAACACTAAGCCTCACCTGCAGTGTGAACCTTGAGGCGTACCCTAACGATAAGCTGCGCCCTGCAACGCACACGGCCCATAACACGTATCCGTGCCCCAATCTCGATCCGAAGCCTCACCGGGAGCCTAACCGTAACACTAGCTCCAACCCTGACCCTGAATCCTAAGCCTCACCCTCCGTCTGAATCCTGAGGCCTACCCTAATGATAAAACGCGATATGCAAGGAATACGACCCCTAACACGTATCCGTACCCCAAACTGGATCCTAGGCCTAACCGAGAGCCTAACCCTAACCCGAGCTCCAACCCTGACCCTGAAAACTAAGCCTGATCCGCAACCTGAACCCTGAGTCCTACTCTAACGATAAGCAACGCCCTGCAATGCACACGTCCCCTAACACGTATCCATACCCCAATCTCGAACCTAGGACTCACCGGGAGCCTAACCGGAACCCTAGGTCCAACCCGGACCCTGAACACTAAGCCTCACCGGCAGCCTGAACCCTGAGGCCTACCCTAACGATAAGTCACGCCCTGCAACGCACACGCCCCCTAACACGTATCCGTACCCCAATGTCGATCCGAAGCCTCACCGGGAGCCTAACCCTAACACTAGCTTCAACCATGACCCTGAACCCTAAGCCTCACCCGCAGCCTGAACCCTGCGGTCTACCCTAACGGTCAGCCGCACACTGCAACACCCACGCCCCGTAACACGTATCCGTTCCCCAATCTTGACTCTAAACCTCACTGGGAGCCTAACCCTAATCTTACCTGAAACCCTGACCGTTTAAACTAAGCCTCACCCACAGCCTCAACCCTGAGGCCTACCCTAATTATAAGCCACGCCCTTCAACGCACACGCTCCGTAACACGTATCCGTACCCCAAACTCGAACCAAAGCCTCACCGGGAGCCTAACCCTAACCCTAACTCCAACGCTGACCCTGACCCATAAGCCTCACCCGCAGCGTGAGCCCTGAGGCCTACCCTAACGATACGCAGCGCCGTGCAATGCACACGCACCCTAACACGTCGCCATACCCTAATATCGACCCTAGGCCTCACTGGGAGCCTAATCCTAACCCTACCTCCAACCCTGACCCTGAACACAAAGCCTCACCCAAAGACTAAACCCTGAGGTGTATTGTAACGATACGCCGCGCCCTGCAACGCACACGCCCCCTAACACGTTTCCGTACCCCAATCTCGAACCTAGGCCTCAGCGGGAGCCGAACCTTAACCCTAGCTCCAACCCTCACCCTGAAACCTAAGCCTCACCCGCCGTCTGTACCCTGAGGCCTACCCTAATGATAAGCTGGGCTCTGCAAGGAATACACCCCCTAACCCGTATGCATACCCCAATCTCGACCCTAGGTATCACCAGGAGGCTAACCGTAACCCGAGCTCCAACGCTGACCCTGAAAACTAAGCCTCATCCTCAGCCTGAACCCTAAGGCCTACTCTCACGATAAGCCACGCCATGCAAATCACACGACCCGGTACAGGTATCAGTACCCCAATCTCGAACCTAGGCCTCACCGGGAGCCTAACCCTAACCCTAGCTCCAACCCTGACCTTAATCCTAAGCCTAACAGGAAGACTGATCCCTGAGGCCTACCCTATCTATAAGCCGTGCCCTGCAATGCACACGCCCCCTAACACGTATCCATACCCCAATCTCGACCGTAAGCCTCACCGGGAGCCTAAATCTAACCCTAGCTCCAACCATGACCCTGAACCCTAAGCCTCACCGCAGCCTGAAACCTGAGGCCTACCATAACAATAACCTGCGCCACGCAACGCACACGCACACTAACAGGTATCCGTAAACCAATCGCGACCCTAAGCCTCACCGGGAGCCTAACCATAACCCTAGCTTCAACCATTATTCTGAACCCTAAGCCTCACCCGCAGCCTGAACCCTGAGGCCTACCCTAACTGTAAACCACGCCCTGCAACTCACACGCCCCCTAACACGTATTGGTACACCAATCTCAACCCGAAGCCTCACCGGGAGCCTAACTCTAACACTAGCTCCAACAATGACCCTGAAACCTAAGCCTCACCCGCAGCCTGAACACGGAGGCCTACCCTAACGATCAGCCGCGCACTGCAACCCCCACGCCCCCTAACACGTATCCGTTCCCCAATCTCGACCCAAAACCTCACTGGGTGCCTTATCCTAACCCTAGCTAAAACCCTGACCCTTTAAACTAAGCCTCACCCACAGCTTCAGACCTGAAGACTACCCTAACGATAAGTCACGCCCTGCAACGCACACGCCCCTTAACACGTATCCGTACCCCAATGTCGATCCGAAGCCTCACTGGGAGCCTAACCCTAACACGAGATCCAACCATGACTCTGAAACCTAAGCCTCACCCTCAGCCTGAACCCTGAGGTCTACCCTAACGATCAGCCGCACACTGCAACACCCACGCCCCCTAACACGTATCCGTTCCTCAATCTTGACCCTAAACCTCACTGGGAGCCTAACCCCAATCCTACCTAAAACCCTGACCATTTAACCTAAGCCTCACCCACAGCGTCAACCCTGAGGACTACAATAATGATAAGTCGTGCCCTGCAACGCACACGACCCCTAACACGTATCCATACCCCAATCTCGAACCTAGGCCTCAGCGGGAGCCTAACCCTAACCCTAGCTCCAACCCTGACCCTGAATCCGAAGCCTCACTGGCAGTCTGAACCCTGAGGCCTAGCCTAACGATAAGCCGCGCTCTGCAAGTAATACGCCCCCTAACACGTATCCGTACCCCAAACTCGACCCTAGGCCTCACCGGGAGCCTAACCCTAACCCGAGCTCCAACCCTGACCCTGAAACCTAAGCCTCATCCACAAACTGAACCCGGAGTCTTACCGTAACGATAAGCCACGCCCTTCAACGCACACGCCCCCTAACACGTATCCGTACCCCAAACTCGAACCGAAGCCTCACCGGGAGCCTAACCATAACCCTAACTCCAACACTGACCCTGAAACATAAGCCTCACCCGCAGCGTGAGCCCTGAGGCCTACCCTAATGATAAGCAGCGCGGTGCAATGCACAGGCCCCCTAACACGTCCCTGTACCCTAATCTCGACCCTAGGCCTCACCGGGAGCCTAATCCTAACCCTAGCTCCAACCCTGACCCTGAACACAAAGCCTCACCCAACGCCTGAACCCTGAGGCGTATTATAACGATAAGCCACGCCCTGCAACGCACACGCCCCCTAACATGTTTCCGTACCCCAATCCCGACCGTCAGCCTCACCGGGAGCGTAAATCTTACCCTACCTCCAACCATGACCCTGAACCCGAAGCCTCACCCGCAGCCTGAACCCTGAGGCCTACCCTAAGGATAAGTCGCGCCCTGCAAAGCAAACGCCCCCTAACACGTATCCGTACCACAATCTCCACCCTAGGCCTCCCCGGTTGACTAACCCTAACGCTAGCTCCAAAAATAACCCTGAACAGTAAGCCTCACCCTCAGCCTGAACCCTGAGGTCTACCCTAATGTTAACCCGCGCCCCTCAACGCACACGCGCCCAAACACATATCCGTACCCCAATCTCGACCTGAAGCCTGACCGGGAGCCTAATCCTAACCCTAGATCCAGCCCTGTCCTTAACACTAAGCCTCACCCGCAGCATGAAACCTGAGGCCTACCCTAATGATCAGCCGCGCACTGCAACACACACGCCCGCTAACACGTATCCGTTCCCCAATCTTGACCCTAGAACTCACCGGGAGCCTAAAACTAAACCTAGATCCAACCCTGACCTGAACCCTAAGCCTCACCCGCAGCATGAACCCTGAGGCCTACCCTAACGATCAGCCGCGCCCTGCAACACACAGGCCCCCTAACACGTATCCATACCCGAATCTCGACCCGAAGCCTCACCGTGAGCCTAACCCTAACCCTAGCTCCAACCCTGACCCTGAAACCTAAGCCTCACCTGCAGCCTGAACCCTGAGCTCTACCCAAACGATCAGCCACACACTACAACACACACGCCCGCTAACACGTATCCGTTCCCCAATCTTGACCCTAGAACTCACCGGGAGCCTAAAACTAAACCTAGATCCAACCCTGACCTGAACCCTAAGCCTCACCCGCAGCATGAACCCTGAGGCCTACCCTAACGATCAGCCGCGCCCTGCAACACACAGGCCCCCTAATACGTATCCATACCCCAATCTCGACCCGAAGCCTCACCGGGAGCCAAACCCTAACCCTAGCTCCAATCCTGACCCTGAACACTCAGCCTCACCCGCAGCCTGAACCCTGAGGCCTACCATAACGATAAGCCGTACCCTGCAACGCACACGCCAACTAACACGTATCCGTACACCAATCTCGAAACTAGGCCTCACCCGAAGCGTAAAACTAACCTTAGCTCCAAATCTGACCCTGAATCCTAAGCCTCACCCGCGGCCTGAACCCTGAGGCCTACCCTA
Source organism: Kogia breviceps (assembly GCF_026419965.1). Classification (NCBI taxonomy): domain Eukaryota; kingdom Metazoa; phylum Chordata; class Mammalia; order Artiodactyla; family Physeteridae; genus Kogia; species Kogia breviceps. The sequence goes on along the minus strand of NC_081316.1, from coordinate 87,981,715 downwards.
ACAATAAGCCGCGCCCTGAAACGCACACGCCCCCTAACAAGTATCAGTACCCCAATCTCCACCGAAGGCCTCACCGGGAGACTAAACCTAACCCTAGCTCCAACACTGACCCTGAACCCTAAGCCTCAACCACAGCCTGATCCCTAAGGCCTATCCTAAGGATAAGCCGGGCCCTGAAACGCACCAACCCCTAACACGTATCCGTACCACAATCTCCACCCCAGGCCTCACCGGGAGCCTAACCCTAACCCTAGCTCCAACCCTGACCTTGACCCCTAAGCCTCACGCGCAGCCTGAACCCTGAGGCCTACCCTAACGATCAGCAGCGCCCTGCAATGCACATGCCCCCTAACACGTATCCGTTCCACAATCTCGACCCAGGCCTCACCAGGAGCCTAACCCTAACCCTAGCTCCAACTCTGACCATGAACCCTAAGTCTCACCCGCAGCCTGAACCCTGAGGGCTACCCTAACGCTAAGCCGTGCCCTGCCATGCACACGCTCCCTAACACGTATCCGTACTCCAAACTCGACCCTAGGCCTCAGCAAGAGACGAACCGTAACCCTAGCTCCAATCCTGACCCTGAACCCTAAGCCTCACCCACAGCCTGAACCCTGAGGCCTACGCTAACGATAAGCCGCGCCCTGCAGCGAGAACCCCCGTTAACACATATCCGTACCCCAATCGCGACCATAGGCCTAACCGGGAGCCTAACCCTAACCCGAAGTCCAACCCTTACCCTGAACCCTATGCCTCACCCGCAGCCGGAACCCAGAGGCCCACCCTAACGATAAGCCGCGCCATGCAACCCACACGCCCCCTAACACGTATCCGTACCCCAATCTCCACCGTAGGCCGCACCGGGAGCCTAACCCTAACCCTACATCCAAACATTACCCTGAAACCTAAGCCTCACCCGCAGCCTGAACCTGAGGCCTAACCTAGTGATAAGCCGCACCCTGGAACGCACACGAACCCTAACACTTATCCCTACCGCAATCTCCTCCATAGGCCTCACCGGGAGCCTAACCCTAACCCTAGCTCCAACCCAGACTCTGAACCCTAAACCTCACCCTCAGCCTGAACCCTGAGACCTACCCTAACCATAAGCCGCGCCCTGCAACGCACACGTCCCCTAACACGTATCTGTACCCCAATCTCCACCGAAGGACTCACAGGTAGACTAAACCTAACCCTCGCTCCAATCCTGACCCTGAACCCTAAGCCTCTCCCGCAGCCTGAACCATGAGGCCTACCCTAACGATCAGCCGTGCCCTTCAATGCACACGCCCCCTAACACGTATCCGTAACCCAATGTCGACCCTAAGACTCAGCGAGAGCCTAACCCGAACTCTCGCTCCAACACTGGCCCGGAACTCGAAGCCTTACCGACAGCCTGAACTGGGGCCTACCCTAACGATAAGACGTGCCCAGCAACGAAAACGCCCCCTTACACATATCCGTACCCCAATCGCGACCCTAGGCCTCACTGGAAACCTAACCCTAACCCTAAGTCCAACCCTTACCCTGAAACCTAAGCCTCACCCACAGGCTGAACCCTGAGGCCTACCATAACGCTAAGCCGCGCCCTGCAACGCACATGCCCCCTAACATGTGTCCGTACCCCAATCTCCACCATAGGCCTCACCGCGAGACGAAACCTAACCTTAGCTCCAACCCTGACACTGAACACTAAGCCTCATGCGCAGCCTGAACCCTGATGCCTACCCTAACGATAAACCGCGCCCTGAAACGCACACGCGCCCTAACACGTACCCGTAACACAATCCCGACCATAGGCCTCACCGGGAGACTAACCATAACCCTAGCTCCAACCCTGACCATGAACACTAAGCCTCACCCGCAGCATGAACCCTGAGGCCTACCCTAACCATCAGGAACGCCCTGCAATGCACACGCACCCTGACACGTATCCGTACCCCAATCTCCACCATAGGCCTCACCGGGAGACTACACCTAACCCTAGCTCCAACCCAGACCCTAAACACTAAACCTCATCCGCAGCCTGAACCCTGAGGCCTACCCTAAGGATAAGTCGCGCCCTGCAAAGCAAACGCCCCCTAACACGTATCCGTAACACAATCTCCACCCTAGGCCTCCCCGGGTGACTAAGCCTAACCCTAGCTCCAAAAATAACCCTGAACACTAAGCCTCACCCTCAGCGTGAACCCTGAGGTCTACCCTAATGTTAACCCGCGCCCCTCAACGCACACGCGCCCAAACACGTATCCGTACCCCAATCTCGACCCGAAGCCTCACCGGGAGCCTAACCCTAACCCTAGATCCAGCCCTGTCCTTAACACTAAGCCTACCCCGCAGCATGAACCCTGAGGCCTACCATAATGATCAGCTGCGCACTGCAACACACACGCCCCCTAACACGTATCCGTACCCCAATCTCGACCCGAAGCCTCACCGGGAGCCTAACCCTTACCCTAGCTCCAACCCTGACCGTGAACACTAAGCCTCACCCGCAGCCTGAACCGTGAGGCCTACCCTAATGATAAGCAGCGCGGTGCAACGCACACGCCCCGAACACATATCCGTACCCTTATCTCGACCCAGCCCTCACCGGGAGCCTAATCCTAACCGTAGCTACAACCCTGACCCTGAACCCTAAGCCTCACCCGAAGCCTGAACCCTGAGGCCTACTATAACGATAAGCCACGCCCTGCAACGCACACGCCCCCTAACACGTATCCATACCACAATCTCGACCCTAGGTCTCACCGGGAGCCGAACAATAACCCTAGCTCCAACCCTGACCCTGAACCCTAAGCCTCACCTGCAGACTGATCCCTGAGGCCTCCCCCAACGATAAACCACGCCATGAAAATCACAGGCCCCATAACATGTCTGCATACCCCAATCTCGACCATAAGCGTCACCGGGAGCTGAACCCTAACCCTAGCTCCAACCCTGACCCTGAACCCTAAGCCTCACCTGCAGACTGAACCCAGAGCCCTACCCTAACGATAAGCCACGCCCTGCAATGCACATGCCCCCTAACACGTATCCGTAACCCAATTTAGACCCTAGGCCTGTGCGAGAGCCAAACCCTAACCCTAGCTCCAACTCTGACCGTGAATCCTAAGCCTCACCCGCAGCATGAACATTGAGGCCAACACTAACGATAAGCTGCGCCGTGCAACGCACACGCCCCCTAACACGAATCCGTACCCCAATCTCAACCCTAGGCCTCACTGGGAGATTAAACCTAACCTTACCTCCAACCATGACCCTGAACACTAAGCATCAGCCGAAGCCTGATCCCTGAGGCCTACCCTAACGATAAACCGCGCCCTGCAACGCAAACGCACCCTAACACGTATCCATACCCGAATCTCGTCCCGAAGCTTCACCGGGACCCTAACCCTAGCCCTAACTCGAACCCTGACCCTGAAACCTAAGCCTCAACTGCAGCCTGAACCTTGAGGCCTACCCTAACGATAAGCCGCGCCCTGCAACGCACATGCCCACTAACATGTATACTTACCCCAATCTCGACCCTACCCCTAACCGGGAGCCTAACCCTAACCCTAGCTCCAACCCTGACCCTAAACACTAAGCCTCACCTGCAGTGTGAACCTTGAGGCGTACCCTAACGATAAGCTGCGCCCTGCAACGCACACGGCCCATAACACGTATCCGTGCCCCAATCTCGATCCGAAGCCTCACCGGGAGCCTAACCGTAACACTAGCTCCAACCCTGACCCTGAATCCTAAGCCTCACCCTCCGTCTGAATCCTGAGGCCTACCCTAATGATAAAACGCGATATGCAAGGAATACGACCCCTAACACGTATCCGTACCCCAAACTGGATCCTAGGCCTAACCGAGAGCCTAACCCTAACCCGAGCTCCAACCCTGACCCTGAAAACTAAGCCTGATCCGCAACCTGAACCCTGAGTCCTACTCTAACGATAAGCAACGCCCTGCAATGCACACGTCCCCTAACACGTATCCATACCCCAATCTCGAACCTAGGACTCACCGGGAGCCTAACCGGAACCCTAGGTCCAACCCGGACCCTGAACACTAAGCCTCACCGGCAGCCTGAACCCTGAGGCCTACCCTAACGATAAGTCACGCCCTGCAACGCACACGCCCCCTAACACGTATCCGTACCCCAATGTCGATCCGAAGCCTCACCGGGAGCCTAACCCTAACACTAGCTTCAACCATGACCCTGAACCCTAAGCCTCACCCGCAGCCTGAACCCTGCGGTCTACCCTAACGGTCAGCCGCACACTGCAACACCCACGCCCCGTAACACGTATCCGTTCCCCAATCTTGACTCTAAACCTCACTGGGAGCCTAACCCTAATCTTACCTGAAACCCTGACCGTTTAAACTAAGCCTCACCCACAGCCTCAACCCTGAGGCCTACCCTAATTATAAGCCACGCCCTTCAACGCACACGCTCCGTAACACGTATCCGTACCCCAAACTCGAACCAAAGCCTCACCGGGAGCCTAACCCTAACCCTAACTCCAACGCTGACCCTGACCCATAAGCCTCACCCGCAGCGTGAGCCCTGAGGCCTACCCTAACGATACGCAGCGCCGTGCAATGCACACGCACCCTAACACGTCGCCATACCCTAATATCGACCCTAGGCCTCACTGGGAGCCTAATCCTAACCCTACCTCCAACCCTGACCCTGAACACAAAGCCTCACCCAAAGACTAAACCCTGAGGTGTATTGTAACGATACGCCGCGCCCTGCAACGCACACGCCCCCTAACACGTTTCCGTACCCCAATCTCGAACCTAGGCCTCAGCGGGAGCCGAACCTTAACCCTAGCTCCAACCCTCACCCTGAAACCTAAGCCTCACCCGCCGTCTGTACCCTGAGGCCTACCCTAATGATAAGCTGGGCTCTGCAAGGAATACACCCCCTAACCCGTATGCATACCCCAATCTCGACCCTAGGTATCACCAGGAGGCTAACCGTAACCCGAGCTCCAACGCTGACCCTGAAAACTAAGCCTCATCCTCAGCCTGAACCCTAAGGCCTACTCTCACGATAAGCCACGCCATGCAAATCACACGACCCGGTACAGGTATCAGTACCCCAATCTCGAACCTAGGCCTCACCGGGAGCCTAACCCTAACCCTAGCTCCAACCCTGACCTTAATCCTAAGCCTAACAGGAAGACTGATCCCTGAGGCCTACCCTATCTATAAGCCGTGCCCTGCAATGCACACGCCCCCTAACACGTATCCATACCCCAATCTCGACCGTAAGCCTCACCGGGAGCCTAAATCTAACCCTAGCTCCAACCATGACCCTGAACCCTAAGCCTCACCGCAGCCTGAAACCTGAGGCCTACCATAACAATAACCTGCGCCACGCAACGCACACGCACACTAACAGGTATCCGTAAACCAATCGCGACCCTAAGCCTCACCGGGAGCCTAACCATAACCCTAGCTTCAACCATTATTCTGAACCCTAAGCCTCACCCGCAGCCTGAACCCTGAGGCCTACCCTAACTGTAAACCACGCCCTGCAACTCACACGCCCCCTAACACGTATTGGTACACCAATCTCAACCCGAAGCCTCACCGGGAGCCTAACTCTAACACTAGCTCCAACAATGACCCTGAAACCTAAGCCTCACCCGCAGCCTGAACACGGAGGCCTACCCTAACGATCAGCCGCGCACTGCAACCCCCACGCCCCCTAACACGTATCCGTTCCCCAATCTCGACCCAAAACCTCACTGGGTGCCTTATCCTAACCCTAGCTAAAACCCTGACCCTTTAAACTAAGCCTCACCCACAGCTTCAGACCTGAAGACTACCCTAACGATAAGTCACGCCCTGCAACGCACACGCCCCTTAACACGTATCCGTACCCCAATGTCGATCCGAAGCCTCACTGGGAGCCTAACCCTAACACGAGATCCAACCATGACTCTGAAACCTAAGCCTCACCCTCAGCCTGAACCCTGAGGTCTACCCTAACGATCAGCCGCACACTGCAACACCCACGCCCCCTAACACGTATCCGTTCCTCAATCTTGACCCTAAACCTCACTGGGAGCCTAACCCCAATCCTACCTAAAACCCTGACCATTTAACCTAAGCCTCACCCACAGCGTCAACCCTGAGGACTACAATAATGATAAGTCGTGCCCTGCAACGCACACGACCCCTAACACGTATCCATACCCCAATCTCGAACCTAGGCCTCAGCGGGAGCCTAACCCTAACCCTAGCTCCAACCCTGACCCTGAACCCGAAGCCTCACTGGCAGTCTGAACCCTGAGGCCTAGCCTAACGATAAGCCGCGCTCTGCAAGTAATACGCCCCCTAACACGTATCCGTACCCCAAACTCGACCCTAGGCCTCACCGGGAGCCTAACCCTAACCCGAGCTCCAACCCTGACCCTGAAACCTAAGCCTCATCCACAAACTGAACCCGGAGTCTTACCGTAACGATAAGCCACGCCCTTCAACGCACACGCCCCCTAACACGTATCCGTACCCCAAACTCGAACCGAAGCCTCACCGGGAGCCTAACCATAACCCTAACTCCAACACTGACCCTGAAACATAAGCCTCACCCGCAGCGTGAGCCCTGAGGCCTACCCTAATGATAAGCAGCGCGGTGCAATGCACAGGCCCCCTAACACGTCCCTGTACCCTAATCTCGACCATAGGCCTCACCGGGAGCCTAATCCTAACCCTAGCTCCAACCCTGACCCTGAACACAAAGCCTCACCCAACGCCTGAACCCTGAGGCGTATTATAACGATAAGCCACGCCCTGCAACGCACACGCCCCCTAACATGTTTCCGTACCCCAATCCCGACCGTCAGCCTCACCGGGAGCGTAAATCTAACCCTACTTCCAACCATGACCCTGAACCCGAAGCCTCACCCGCAGCCTGAACCCTGAGGCCTACCCTAAGGATAAGTCGCGCCCTGCAAAGCAAACGCCCCCTAACACGTATCCGTACCACAATCTCCACCCTAGGCCTCCCCGGTTGACTAACCCTAACGCTAGCTCCAAAAATAACCCTGAACAGTAAGCCTCACCCTCAGCCTGAACCCTGAGGTCTACCCTAATGTTAACCCGCGCCCCTCAACGCACACGCGCCCAAACACATATCCGTACCCCAATCTCGACCTGAAGCCTGACCGGGAGCCTAATCCTAACCCTAGATCCAGCCCTGTCCTTAACACTAAGCCTCACCCGCAGCATGAAACCTGAGGCCTACCCTAATGATCAGCCGCGCACTGCAACACACACGCCCGCTAACACGTATCCGTTCCCCAATCTTGACCCTAGAACTCACCGGGAGCCTAAAACTAAACCTAGATCCAACCCTGACCTGAACCCTAAGCCTCACCCGCAGCATGAACCCTGAGGCCTACCCTAACGATCAGCCGCGCCCTGCAACACACAGGCCCCCTAACACGTATCCATACCCGAATCTCGACCCGAAGCCTCACCGTGAGCCTAACCCTAACCCTAGCTCCAACCCTGACCCTGAAACCTAAGCCTCACCTGCAGCCTGAACCCTGAGCTCTACCCAAACGATCAGCCACACACTACAACACACACGCCCGCTAACACGTATCCGTTCCCCAATCTTGACCCTAGAACTCACCGGGAGCCTAAAACTAAACCTAGATCCAACCCTGACCTGAACCCTAAGCCTCACCCGCAGCATGAACCCTGAGGCCTACCCTAACGATCAGCCGCGCCCTGCAACACACAGGCCCCCTAATACGTATCCATACCCCAATCTCGACCCGAAGCCTCACCGGGAGCCAAACCCTAACCCTAGCTCCAATCCTGACCCTGAACACTCAGCCTCACCCGCAGCCTGAACCCTGAGGCCTACCATAACGATAAGCCGTACCCTGCAACGCACACGCCAACTAACACGTATCCGTACACCAATCTCGAAACTAGGCCTCACCCGAAGCGTAAAACTAACCTTAGCTCCAAATCTGACCCTGAATCCTAAGCCTCACCCGCGGCCTGAACCCTGAGGCCTACCCTAACAATAAGCCGCGCCCTGAAACGCACACGCCCCCTAACAAGTATCAGTACCCCAATCTCCACCGAAGGCCTCACCGGGAGACTAAACCTAACCCTAGCTCCAACACTGACCCTGAACCCTAAGCCTCAACCACAGCCTGATCCCTAAGGCCTATCCTAAGGATAAGCCGGGCCCTGAAACGCACCAACCCCTAACACGTATCCGTACCACAATCTCCACCCCAGGCCTCACCGGGAGCCTAACCCTAACCCTAGCTCCAACCCTGACCTTGACCCCTAAGCCTCACGCGCAGCCTGAACCCTGAGGCCTACCCTAACGATCAGCAGCGCCCTGCAATGCACATGCCCCCTAACACGTATCCGTTCCACAATCTCGACCCAGGCCTCACCAGGAGCCTAACCCTAACCCTAGCTCCAACTCTGACCATGAACCCTAAGTCTCACCCGCAGCCTGAACCCTGAGGGCTACCCTAACGCTAAGCCGTGCCCTGCCATGCACACGCTCCCTAACACGTATCCGTACTCCAAACTCGACCCTAGGCCTCAGCAAGAGACGAACCGTAACCCTAGCTCCAATCCTGACCCTGAACCCTAAGCCTCACCCACAGCCTGAACCCTGAGGCCTACGCTAACGATAAGCCGCGCCCTGCAGCGAGAACCCCCGTTAACACATATCCGTACCCCAATCGCGACCATAGGCCTAACCGGGAGCCTAACCCTAACCCGAAGTCCAACCCTTACCCTGAACCCTATGCCTCACCCGCAGCCGGAACCCAGAGGCCCACCCTAACGATAAGCCGCGCCATGCAACCCACACGCCCCCTAACACGTATCCGTACCCCAATCTCCACCGTAGGCCGCACCGGGAGCCTAACCCTAACCCTACATCCAAACATTACCCTGAAACCTAAGCCTCACCCGCAGCCTGAACCTGAGGCCTAACCTAGTGATAAGCCGCACCCTGGAACGCACACGAACCCTAACACTTATCCCTACCGCAATCTCCTCCATAGGCCTCACCGGGAGCCTAACCCTAACCCTAGCTCCAACCCAGACTCTGAACCCTAAACCTCACCCTCAGCCTGAACCCTGAGACCTACCCTAACCATAAGCCGCGCCCTGCAACGCACACGTCCCCTAACACGTATCTGTACCCCAATCTCCACCGAAGGACTCACAGGTAGACTAAACCTAACCCTCGCTCCAATCCTGACCCTGAACCCTAAGCCTCTCCCGCAGCCTGAACCATGAGGCCTACCCTAACGATCAGCCGTGCCCTTCAATGCACACGCCCCCTAACACGTATCCGTAACCCAATGTCGACCCTAAGACTCAGCGAGAGCCTAACCCGAACTCTCGCTCCAACACTGGCCCGGAACTCGAAGCCTTACCGACAGCCTGAACTGGGGCCTACCCTAACGATAAGACGTGCCCAGCAACGAAAACGCCCCCTTACACATATCCGTACCCCAATCGCGACCCTAGGCCTCACTGGAAACCTAACCCTAACCCTAAGTCCAACCCTTACCCTGAAACCTAAGCCTCACCCACAGGCTGAACCCTGAGGCCTACCATAACGCTAAGCCGCGCCCTGCAACGCACATGCCCCCTAACATGTGTCCGTACCCCAATCTCCACCATAGGCCTCACCGCGAGACGAAACCTAACCTTAGCTCCAACCCTGACACTGAACACTAAGCCTCATGCGCAGCCTGAACCCTGATGCCTACCCTAACGATAAACCGCGCCCTGAAACGCACACGCGCCCTAACACGTACCCGTAACACAATCCCGACCATAGGCCTCACCGGGAGACTAACCATAACCCTAGCTCCAACCCTGACCATGAACACTAAGCCTCACCCGCAGCATGAACCCTGAGGCCTACCCTAACCATCAGGAACGCCCTGCAATGCACACGCACCCTGACACGTATCCGTACCCCAATCTCCACCATAGGCCTCACCGGGAGACTACACCTAACCCTAGCTCCAACCCAGACCCTAAACACTAAACCTCATCCGCAGCCTGAACCCTGAGGCCTACCCTAAGGATAAGTCGCGCCCTGCAAAGCAAACGCCCCCTAACACGTATCCGTAACACAATCTCCACCCTAGGCCTCCCCGGGTGACTAAGCCTAACCCTAGCTCCAAAAATAACCCTGAACACTAAGCCTCACCCTCAGCGTGAACCCTGAGGTCTACCCTAATGTTAACCCGCGCCCCTCAACGCACACGCGCCCAAACACGTATCCGTACCCCAATCTCGACCCGAAGCCTCACCGGGAGCCTAACCCTAACCCTAGATCCAGCCCTGTCCTTAACACTAAGCCTACCCCGCAGCATGAACCCTGAGGCCTACCATAATGATCAGCTGCGCACTGCAACACACACGCCCCCTAACACGTATCCGTACCCCAATCTCGACCCGAAGCCTCACCGGGAGCCTAACCCTTACCCTAGCTCCAACCCTGACCGTGAACACTAAGCCTCACCCGCAGCCTGAACCGTGAGGCCTACCCTAATGATAAGCAGCGCGGTGCAACGCACACGCCCCGAACACATATCCGTACCCTTATCTCGACCCAGCCCTCACCGGGAGCCTAATCCTAACCGTAGCTACAACCCTGACCCTGAACCCTAAGCCTCACCCGAAGCCTGAACCCTGAGGCCTACTATAACGATAAGCCACGCCCTGCAACGCACACGCCCCCTAACACGTATCCATACCACAATCTCGACCCTAGGTCTCACCGGGAGCCGAACAATAACCCTAGCTCCAACCCTGACCCTGAACCCTAAGCCTCACCTGCAGACTGATCCCTGAGGCCTCCCCCAACGATAAACCACGCCATGAAAATCACAGGCCCCATAACATGTCTGCATACCCCAATCTCGACCATAAGCGTCACCGGGAGCTGAACCCTAACCCTAGCTCCAACCCTGACCCTGAACCCTAAGCCTCACCTGCAGACTGAACCCAGAGCCCTACCCTAACGATAAGCCACGCCCTGCAATGCACATGCCCCCTAACACGTATCCGTAACCCAATTTAGACCCTAGGCCTGTGCGAGAGCCAAACCCTAACCCTAGCTCCAACTCTGACCGTGAATCCTAAGCCTCACCCGCAGCATGAACATTGAGGCCAACACTAACGATAAGCTGCGCCGTGCAACGCACACGCCCCCTAACACGAATCCGTACCCCAATCTCAACCCTAGGCCTCACTGGGAGATTAAACCTAACCTTACCTCCAACCATGACCCTGAACACTAAGCATCAGCCGAAGCCTGATCCCTGAGGCCTACCCTAACGATAAACCGCGCCCTGCAACGCAAACGCACCCTAACACGTATCCATACCCGAATCTCGTCCCGAAGCTTCACCGGGACCCTAACCCTAGCCCTAACTCGAACCCTGACCCTGAAACCTAAGCCTCAACTGCAGCCTGAACCTTGAGGCCTACCCTAACGATAAGCCGCGCCCTGCAACGCACATGCCCACTAACATGTATACTTACCCCAATCTCGACCCTACCCCTAACCGGGAGCCTAACCCTAACCCTAGCTCCAACCCTGACCCTAAACACTAAGCCTCACCTGCAGTGTGAACCTTGAGGCGTACCCTAACGATAAGCTGCGCCCTGCAACGCACACGGCCCATAACACGTATCCGTGCCCCAATCTCGATCCGAAGCCTCACCGGGAGCCTAACCGTAACACTAGCTCCAACCCTGACCCTGAATCCTAAGCCTCACCCTCCGTCTGAATCCTGAGGCCTACCCTAATGATAAAACGCGATATGCAAGGAATACGACCCCTAACACGTATCCGTACCCCAAACTGGATCCTAGGCCTAACCGAGAGCCTAACCCTAACCCGAGCTCCAACCCTGACCCTGAAAACTAAGCCTGATCCGCAACCTGAACCCTGAGTCCTACTCTAACGATAAGCAACGCCCTGCAATGCACACGTCCCCTAACACGTATCCATACCCCAATCTCGAACCTAGGACTCACCGGGAGCCTAACCGGAACCCTAGGTCCAACCCGGACCCTGAACACTAAGCCTCACCGGCAGCCTGAACCCTGAGGCCTACCCTAACGATAAGTCACGCCCTGCAACGCACACGCCCCCTAACACGTATCCGTACCCCAATGTCGATCCGAAGCCTCACCGGGAGCCTAACCCTAACACTAGCTTCAACCATGACCCTGAACCCTAAGCCTCACCCGCAGCCTGAACCCTGCGGTCTACCCTAACGGTCAGCCGCACACTGCAACACCCACGCCCCGTAACACGTATCCGTTCCCCAATCTTGACTCTAAACCTCACTGGGAGCCTAACCCTAATCTTACCTGAAACCCTGACCGTTTAAACTAAGCCTCACCCACAGCCTCAACCCTGAGGCCTACCCTAATTATAAGCCACGCCCTTCAACGCACACGCTCCGTAACACGTATCCGTACCCCAAACTCGAACCAAAGCCTCACCGGGAGCCTAACCCTAACCCTAACTCCAACGCTGACCCTGACCCATAAGCCTCACCCGCAGCGTGAGCCCTGAGGCCTACCCTAACGATACGCAGCGCCGTGCAATGCACACGCACCCTAACACGTCGCCATACCCTAATATCGACCCTAGGCCTCACTGGGAGCCTAATCCTAACCCTACCTCCAACCCTGACCCTGAACACAAAGCCTCACCCAAAGACTAAACCCTGAGGTGTATTGTAACGATACGCCGCGCCCTGCAACGCACACGCCCCCTAACACGTTTCTGTACCCCAATCTCGAACCTAGGCCTCAGCGGGAGCCGAACCTTAACCCTAGCTCCAACCCTCACCCTGAAACCTAAGCCTCACCCGCCGTCTGTACCCTGAGGCCTACCCTAATGATAAGCTGGGCTCTGCAAGGAATACACCCCCTAACCCGTATGCATACCCCAATCTCGACCCTAGGTATCACCAGGAGGCTAACCGTAACCCGAGCTCCAACGCTGACCCTGAAAACTAAGCCTCATCCTCAGCCTGAACCCTAAGGCCTACTCTCACGATAAGCCACGCCATGCAAATCACACGACCCGGTACAGGTATCAGTACCCCAATCTCGAACCTAGGCCTCACCGGGAGCCTAACCCTAACCCTAGCTCCAACCCTGACCTTAATCCTAAGCCTAACAGGAAGACTGATCCCTGAGGCCTACCCTATCTATAAGCCGTACCCTGCAATGCACACGCCCCCTAACACGTATCCATACCCCAATCTCGACCGTAAGCCTCACCGGGAGCCTAAATCTAACCCTAGCTCCAACCATGACCCTGAACCCTAAGCCTCACCGCAGCCTGAAACCTGAGGCCTACCATAACAATAACCTGCGCCACGCAACGCACACGCACACTAACAGGTATCCGTAAACCAATCGCGACCCTAAGCCTCACCGGGAGCCTAACCATAACCCTAGCTTCAACCATTATTCTGAACCCTAAGCCTCACCCGCAGCCTGAACCCTGAGGCCTACCCTAACTGTAAACCACGCCCTGCAACTCACACGCCCCCTAACACGTATTGGTACACCAATCTCAACCCGAAGCCTCACCGGGAGCCTAACCCTAACACTAGCTCCAACAATGACCCTGAAACCTAAGCCTCACCTGCAGCCTGAACACGGAGGCCTACCCTAACGATCAGCCGCGCACTGCAACCCCCACGCCCCCTAACACGTATCCGTTCCCCAATCTCGACCCAAAACCTCACTGGGTGCCTTATCCTAACCCTAGCTAAAACCCTGACCCTTTAAACTAAGCCTCACCCACAGCTTCAGACCTGAAGACTACCCTAACGATAAGTCACGCCCTGCAACGCACACGCCCCTTAACACGTATCCGTACCCCAATGTCGATCCGAAGCCTCACTGGGAGCCTAACCCTAACACGAGATCCAACCATGACTCTGAAACCTAAGCCTCACCCTCAGCCTGAACCCTGAGGTCTACCCTAACGATCAGCCGCACACTGCAACACCCACGCCCCCTAACACGTATCCGTTCCTCAATCTTGACCCTAAACCTCACTGGGAGCCTAACCCCAATCCTACCTAAAACCCTGACCATTTAACCTAAGCCTCACCCACAGCGTCAACCCTGAGGACTACAATAATGATAAGTCGTGCCCTGCAACGCACACGACCCCTAACACGTATCCATACCCCAATCTCGAACCTAGGCCTCAGCGGGAGCCTAACCCTAACCCTAGCTCCAACCCTGACCCTGAACCCGAAGCCTCACTGGCAGTCTGAACCCTAAGGCCTAGCCTAACGATAAGCCGCGCTCTGCAAGTAATACGCCCCCTAACACGTATCCGTACCCCAAACTCGACCCTAGGCCTCACCGGGAGCCTAACCCTAACCCGAGCTCCAACCCTGACCCTGAAACCTAAGCCTCATCCACAAACTGAACCCGGAGTCTTACCGTAACGATAAGCCACGCCCTTCAACGCACACGCCCCCTAACACGTATCCGTACCCCAAACTCGAACCGAAGCCTCACCGGGAGCCTACCCATAACCCTAACTCCAACACTGACCCTGAAACATAAGCCTCACCCGCAGCGTGAGCCCTGAGGCCTACCCTAATGATAAGCAGCGCGGTGCAATGCACAGGCCCCCTAACACGTCCCTGTACCCTAATCTCGACCCTAGGCCTCACCGGGAGCCTAATCCTAACCCTAGCTCCAACCCTGACCCTGAACACAAAGCCTCACCCAACGCCTGAACCCTGAGGCGTATTATAACGATAAGCCACGCCCTGCAACGCACACGCCCCCTAACATGTTTCCGTACCCCAATCCCGACCGTCAGCCTCACCGGGAGTGTAAATCTTACCCTACCTCCAACCATGACCCTGAACCCGAAGCCTCACCCGCAGCCTGAACCCTGAGGCCTACCCTAAGGATAAGTCGCGCCCTGCAAAGCAAACGCCCCCTAACACGTATCCGTACCACAATCTCCACCCTAGGCCTCCCCGGTTGACTAACCCTAACGCTAGCTCCAAAAATAACCCTGAACAGTAAGCCTCACCCTCAGCCTGAACCCTGAGGTCTACCCTAATGTTAACCCGCGCCCCTCAACGCACACGCGCCCAAACACATATCCGTACCCCAATCTCGACCTGAAGCCTGACCGGAAGCCTAATCCTAACCCTAGATCCAGCCCTGTCCTTAACACTAAGCCTCACCCGCAGCATGAAACCTGAGGCCTACCCTAATGATCAGCCGCGCACTGCAACACACACGCCCGCTAACACGTATCCGTTCCCCAATCTTGACCCTAGAACTCACCGGGAGCCTAAAACTAAACCTAGATCCAACCCTGACCTGAACCCTAAGCCTCACCCGCAGCATGAACCCTGAGGCCTACCCTAACGATCAGCTGCGCCCTGCAACACACAGGCCCCCTAACACGTATCCATACCCGAATCTCGACCCGAAGCCTCACCGTGAGCCTAACCCTAACCCTAGCTCCAACCCTGACCCTGAAACCTAAGCCTCACCTGCAGCCTGAACCCTGAGCTCTACCCAAACGATCAGCCACACACTACAAAACACACGCCCGCTAACACGTATCCGTTCCCCAATCTTGACCCTAGAACTCACCGGGAGCCTAAAACTAAACCTAGATCCAACCCTGACCTGAACCCTAAGCCTCACCCGCAGCATGAACCCTGAGGCCTACCCTAACGATCAGCCGCGCCCTGCAACACACAGGCCCCCTAATACGTATCCATACCCCAATCTCGACCCGAAGCCTCACCGGGAGCCAAACCCTAACCCTAGCTCCAATCCTGACCCTGAACACTCAGCCTCACCCGCAGCCTGAACCCTGAGGCCTACCATAACGATAAGCCGTACCCTGCAACGCACACGCCAACTAACACGTATCCGTACACCAATCTCGAAACTAGGCCTCACCCGAAGCGTAAAACTAACCTTAGCTCCAAATCTGACCCTGAATCCTAAGCCTCACCCGCGGCCTGAACCCTGAGGCCTACCCTAACAATAAGCCGCGCCCTGAAACGCACACGCCCCCTAACAAGTATCAGTACCCCAATCTCCACCGAAGGCCTCACCGGGAGACTAAACCTAACCCTAGCTCCAACACTGACCCTGAACCCTAAGCCTCAACCACAGCCTGATCCCTAAGGCCTATCCTAAGGATAAGCCGGGCCCTGAAACGCACCAACCCCTAACACGTATCCGTACCACAATCTCCACCCCAGGCCTCACCGGGAGCCTAACCCTAACCCTAGCTCCAACCCTGACCTTGACCCCTAAGCCTCACGCGCAGCCTGAACCCTGAGGCCTACCCTAACGATCAGCAGCGCCCTGCAATGCACATGCCCCCTAACACGTATCCGTTCCACAATCTCGACCCAGGCCTCACCAGGAGCCTAACCCTAACCCTAGCTCCAACTCTGACCATGAACCCTAAGTCTCACCCGCAGCCTGAACCCTGAGGGCTACCCTAACGCTAAGCCGTGCCCTGCCATGCACACGCTCCCTAACACGTATCCGTACTCCAAACTCGACCCTAGGCCTCAGCAAGAGACGAACCGTAACCCTAGCTCCAATCCTGACCCTGAACCCTAAGCCTCACCCACAGCCTGAACCCTGAGGCCTACGCTAACGATAAGCCGCGCCCTGCAGCGAGAACCCCCGTTAACACATATCCGTACCCCAATCGCGACCATAGGCCTAACCGGGAGCCTAACCCTAACCCGAAGTCCAACCCTTACCCTGAACCCTATGCCTCACCCGCAGCCGGAACCCAGAGGCCCACCCTAACGATAAGCCGCGCCATGCAACCCACACGCCCCCTAACACGTATCCGTACCCCAATCTCCACCGTAGGCCGCACCGGGAGCCTAACCCTAACCCTACATCCAAACATTACCCTGAAACCTAAGCCTCACCCGCAGCCTGAACCTGAGGCCTAACCTAGTGATAAGCCGCACCCTGGAACGCACACGAACCCTAACACTTATCCCTACCGCAATCTCCTCCATAGGCCTCACCGGGAGCCTAACCCTAACCCTAGCTCCAACCCAGACTCTGAACCCTAAACCTCACCCTCAGCCTGAACCCTGAGACCTACCCTAACCATAAGCCGCGCCCTGCAACGCACACGTCCCCTAACACGTATCTGTACCCCAATCTCCACCGAAGGACTCACAGGTAGACTAAACCTAACCCTCGCTCCAATCCTGACCCTGAACCCTAAGCCTCTCCCGCAGCCTGAACCATGAGGCCTACCCTAACGATCAGCCGTGCCCTTCAATGCACACGCCCCCTAACACGTATCCGTAACCCAATGTCGACCCTAAGACTCAGCGAGAGCCTAACCCGAACTCTCGCTCCAACACTGGCCCGGAACTCGAAGCCTTACCGACAGCCTGAACTGGGGCCTACCCTAACGATAAGACGTGCCCAGCAACGAAAACGCCCCCTTACACATATCCGTACCCCAATCGCGACCCTAGGCCTCACTGGAAACCTAACCCTAACCCTAAGTCCAACCCTTACCCTGAAACCTAAGCCTCACCCACAGGCTGAACCCTGAGGCCTACCATAACGCTAAGCCGCGCCCTGCAACGCACATGCCCCCTAACATGTGTCCGTACCCCAATCTCCACCATAGGCCTCACCGCGAGACGAAACCTAACCTTAGCTCCAACCCTGACACTGAACACTAAGCCTCATGCGCAGCCTGAACCCTGATGCCTACCCTAACGATAAACCGCGCCCTGAAACGCACACGCGCCCTAACACGTACCCGTAACACAATCCCGACCATAGGCCTCACCGGGAGACTAACCATAACCCTAGCTCCAACCCTGACCATGAACACTAAGCCTCACCCGCAGCATGAACCCTGAGGCCTACCCTAACCATCAGGAACGCCCTGCAATGCACACGCACCCTGACACGTATCCGTACCCCAATCTCCACCATAGGCCTCACCGGGAGACTACACCTAACCCTAGCTCCAACCCAGACCCTAAACACTAAACCTCATCCGCAGCCTGAACCCTGAGGCCTACCCTAAGGATAAGTCGCGCCCTGCAAAGCAAACGCCCCCTAACACGTATCCGTAACACAATCTCCACCCTAGGCCTCCCCGGGTGACTAAGCCTAACCCTAGCTCCAAAAATAACCCTGAACACTAAGCCTCACCCTCAGCGTGAACCCTGAGGTCTACCCTAATGTTAACCCGCGCCCCTCAACGCACACGCGCCCAAACACGTATCCGTACCCCAATCTCGACCCGAAGCCTCACCGGGAGCCTAACCCTAACCCTAGATCCAGCCCTGTCCTTAACACTAAGCCTACCCCGCAGCATGAACCCTGAGGCCTACCCTAATGATCAGCTGCGCACTGCAACACACACGCCCCCTAACACGTATCCGTACCCCAATCTCGACCCGAAGCCTCACCGGGAGCCTAACCCTTACCCTAGCTCCAACCCTGACCGTGAACACTAAGCCTCACCCGCAGCCTGAACCGTGAGGCCTACCCTAATGATAAGCAGCGCGGTGCAACGCACACGCCCCGAACACATATCCGTACCCTTATCTCGACCCAGCCCTCACCGGGAGCCTAATCCTAACCGTAGCTACAACCCTGACCCTGAACCCTAAGCCTCACCCGAAGCCTGAACCCTGAGGCCTACTAGAACGATAAGCCACGCCCTGCAACGCACACGCCCCCTAACACGTATCCATACCACAATCTCGACCCTAGGTCTCACCGGGAGCCGAACAATAACCCTAGCTCCAACCCTGACCCTGAACCCTAAGCCTCACCTGCAGACTGATCCCTGAGGCCTCCCCCAACGATAAACCACGCCATGAAAATCACAGGCCCCATAACATGTCTGCATACCCCAATCTCGACCATAAGCGTCACCGGGAGCTGAACCCTAACCCTAGCTCCAACCCTGACCCTGAACCCTAAGCCTCACCTGCAGACTGAACCCAGAGCCCTACCCTAACGATAAGCCACGCCCTGCAATGCACATGCCCCCTAACACGTATCCGTAACCCAATTTAGACCCTAGGCCTGTGCGAGAGCCAAACCCTAACCCTAGCTCCAACTCTGACCGTGAATCCTAAGCCTCACCCGCAGCATGAACATTGAGGCCAACACTAACGATAAGCTGCGCCGTGCAACGCACACGCCCCCTAACACGAATCCGTACCCCAATCTCAACCCTAGGCCTCACTGGGAGATTAAACCTAACCTTACCTCCAACCATGACCCTGAACACTAAGCATCAGCCGAAGCCTGATCCCTGAGGCCTACCCTAACGATAAACCGCGCCCTGCAACGCAAACGCACCCTAACACGTATCCATACCCGAATCTCGTCCCGAAGCTTCACCGGGACCCTAACCCTAGCCCTAGCTCGAACCCTGACCCTGAAACCTAAGCCTCAACTGCAGCCTGAACCTTGAGGCCTACCCTAACGATAAGCCGCGCCCTGCAACGCACATGCCCACTAACACGTATACTTACCCCAATCTCGACCCTACCCCTAACCGGGAGCCTAACCCTAACCCTAGCTCCAACCCTGACCCTAAACACTAAGCCTCACCTGCAGTGTGAACCTTGAGGCGTACCCTAACGATAAGCTGCGCCCTGCAACGCACACGGCCCATAACACGTATCCGTACCCCAATCTCGATCCGAAGCCTCACCGGGAGCCTAACCGTAACACTAGCTCCAACCCTGACCCTGAATCCTAAGCCTCACACTCTGTCTGAATCCTGAGGCCTACCCTAATGATAAACCGCGATATGCAAGGAATACGACCCCTAACACGTATCCGTACCCCAAACTGGACCCTAGGCCTAACCGGGAGCCTAACCCTAACCCGAGCTCCAACCCTGACCCTGAAAACTAAGCCTGATCTGCAACCTGAACCCTGAGTCCTACTCTAACGATAAGCAACGCCCTGCAATGCACACGTCCCCTAACACGTATCCATACCCCAATCTCGAACCTAGGACTCACCGGGAGCCTAACCGGAACCCTAGGTCCAACCCGGACCCTGAACACTAAGCCTCACCGGCAGCCTGGACCCTGAGGCCTACCCTAACGATAAGTCACGGCCTGTAACGCACACGCCCCCTAACACGTATCCGTACCCCAATGTCGATCCGAAGCCTCACCGGGAGCCTAACCCTAGCTTCAACCATGACCCTGAACCCTAAGCCTCACCCGCAGCCTGAACCCTGCGGTCTACCCTAACGGTCAGCCGCACACTGCAACACCCACGCCCCGAAACACGTATCCGTTCCCCAATCTTGACTCTAAACCTCACTGGGAGCCTAACCCTAATCTTACCTAAAACCCTGACCGTTTAAACTATGCCTCACCCACAGCCTCAACCCTGAGGCCTACCCTAACGATAAGCCACGCCCTTCAATGCACACGCCCCGTAACACGTATCCGTACCCCAAACTCGAACCAAAGCCTCACCGGGAGCCTAACCCTAACCCTAACTCCAACGCTGACCCTGAACACAAAGCCTCACCCAAACCCTAATCCCTGAGGTGTATTGTAACGATACGCCGCGCCCTGCAACGCACACGCCCCCTAACACGTTTCCGTACCCCAATCTCGAACCTAGGCCTCAGCGGGAGCCGAACCTTAAACCTAGCTCCAACCCTGACTATGAAACCTAAGCCTAACCGGAAGAATGAACCCTGAGGCATACCCTAACTATAAGCAGCGCCCTGCAATGCACACGCCCCCTAAAACCTATCCGTACCCCAATCTCGACCCTAGGCCTCACGGGGAGCCTAAACCTAACCTTAGCTCCAAACCTGACACTGAAACCTAAACCTCACCCGCAACCTGAACCCTGAGGCATACCGTAACGATAAGCCACGCCCTGCAACGCACACGCCCCCTAACACGTATCCGTACCCCAATCTCGAGCCTAAGCCTGACCAGAAGCCTAACTCTAACCCTAGCTCCAACCCTGACCCTGAACCCTAAGCCTCAACAGCAGCCTGAACCCTGAGGCCTTCCCTAACGATCAGCCGCGCCCTGAAACTCACACGACCCCTAACATATATCCGTACCCCAATATCGACCCAAAGCCTCTCCGGGAGCCTAACCCTAACCCTAGCTCCAACCCTGACCCTGAACAATAAGCCTCACCAGCAACCCGATACTTCAGGCCTACCCTAACGATAAGCAGCGCCGTGCAACGCACACGCACCCTAACACGTCCCCGTACCCTAATCTCGACCCTAGGCCTCACCGGGAGCCTAATCCTAACCCTACCTCCAACCCTGACCCTGAACACAAAGCCTCACCCAAAGCCTAAACCCTGAGGCGTATTGTAACGATACGCCGCGCCCTGCAACGCACACGCCCCCTAACATGTTTCCGTACCCCAATCTCGATCCGAAGCCTCACCGGGAGCCTAACCGTAACACTAGCTCCAACCCTCACCCTGAAACCTAAGCCTCACCCGCCGTCTGTACCCTGAGGCCTACCCTAATGATAAGCTGGGCTCTGCAAGGAATACACCCCCTAACCCGTATGCATACCCCAATCTCGACCCTAGGTATCACCAGGAGGCTAACCGTAACCCGAGCTCCAACGCTGACCCTGAAAACTAAGCCTCATCCTCAGCCTGAACCCTAAGGCCTACTCTCACGATAAGCCACGCCATGCAACTCACACGACCCGGTACAGGTATCAGTACCCCAATCTCGAACCTAGGCCTCACCGGGAGCCTAACCCTAACCCGAGCTCCAACCCTGACCCTGAATCCTAAGCCTAACAGGAAGACTGATCCCTGATGCCTACCCTAACTATAAGCCGCGCCCTGCAATGCACACGCGCCCTAACACGTATCCATACCCCAATCTCGACCGTAAGCCTCACCAGGAGCCTAAATCTAACCCTAGCTCCAACCATGACCCTGAACCCTAAGCCTCACCGCAGCCTGAAACCTGAGGCCTACCATAACAATAACCTGCGCCACGCAACGCACACGCACACTAACAGGTATCCGTACCCCAATCGCGACCCCAAGCCTCACCGGGAGCCTAACCATAACCCTAGCTTCAACCATTATTCTGAACCCTAAGCCTCACCCGCAGCCTGAACCCTGAGGCCTACCCTAACTGTAAACCACGCCCTGCAACTCACACGCCCCCTAACACGTATTGGCACCCCAATCTCAACCCGAAGCCTCACCGGGAGCCTAACCCTAACACTAGCTCCAACAATGACCCTAAAACCTAAGCCTCACCCGCAGCCTGAACACGGAGGCCTACCCTAACGATCAGCCGTGCACTGCAACCCCCACGCCCCCTAACACGTATCCGTTCCCCAATCTCGACCCAAAACCTCACTGGGTGCCTTATCCTAACCCTAGCTAAAACCCTGACCCTTTAAACTAAGCCTCACCACAGCTTCAAACCTGAAGACTACCCTAACGATAAGTCACGCCCTGCAACGCACACGCCCCTTAACACGTATCCGTACCCCAATGTCGATCCGAAGCCTCACTGGGAGCCTAACCCTAACACGAGATCCAACCATGACTCTGAAACCTAAGCCTCACCCTCAGCCTGAACCCTGAGGTCTACCCTAACGATCAGCCGCACACTGCAACACCCACGCCCCCTAACACGTATCCGTTCCTCAATCTTGACCCTAAACCTCACTGGGAGCCTAACCCCAATCCTACCTAAAACCCTGACCATTTAACCTAAGCCTCACCCACAGCCTCAACCCTGAGGACAACCATAACGATAAGTCGTGCCCTTCAACGCACACGCACCCTAACACGTATCCGTACCCCAAACTCGAACCGAAGCCTCACCGGGAGCCTAACCATAACCCTAACTCCAACACTGACCCTGAAACATAAGCCTCACCCGCAGCGTGAGCCCTGAGGCCTACCCTAATGATAAGCAGCGCGGTGCAATGCACACGCCCCCTAACACGTCCCTGTACCCTAATCTCGACCCTAGGCCTCACCGGGAGCCTAATCCTAACCGTAGCTCCAACCCTGACCCTGAACACAAAGCCTCACCCAACGCCTGAACCCTGAGGCGTATTATAACGATAAGCCACGCCCTGCAACGCACACGCCCCCTAACACGTTTCCATACCCCAATCCCGACCGTAAGCCTCACTGGGAGCGTAAATCTAACCCTACCTCCAACCATGACCCTGATCCCGAAGCCTCACCCGCAGCCTGAACCCTGAGGCCTACCCTAAGGATAAGTCGCGTCCTGCAAATCAAACGCCCCCTAACACGTATCCGTACCACAATCTCCACCCTAGGCCACCCCGGTTGACTAAACCTAACGCTAGCTCCAAAAATAACCCTGAACAGTAAGCCTCACCCTCAGCCTAAACCCTGAGGTCTACCCTAATGTTAACCCGCGCCCCTCAACGCACACGCGCCCAAACACATATCCGTACCCCAATCTCGACCTGAAGCCTGACCGGGAGCCTAACCCTAACCCTAGATCCAGCCCTGTCCTTAACACTAAGCCTCACCCGCAGCATGAAACCTGAGGCCTACCCTAATGATCAGCTGCGCACTGCAACACACACGTCCCCTAACACGTATCCGTAACCCAATCTCAACCCGAAGCCTCACCAGGAGCCTAACCCTAACCCTAGCTCCAACCCTTACCCTGAATACGAATCCTCATCTGTAGCCTGAACCCCGAGGCCTACCCTAACAATAAGCTGCGCCCTGCAACGCACATGCCCCCTAACACATATCCGTACCCCAATCTCGACCCTAGTCCTCAACGGGAGCCTAACCCTAACCCTAACTCCAACCCTTACCCTGAAACCTAAGCCTCACCCGCAGCCTGAACCCTGAGGCCTACCCTAACGATAAGCCGCGCCCTGCAACGCCACATCCCCTAACATGTATCCGTACCCCAATCTCTACCCGAAAGCTCATAGGGAGCCTAACCCAAACCCTAGCTCCAATCCTGACCCTGAACACTAAGCATCACCCGCAGCCTGAACCCTGAGGCCTACCATAACGATAAGCCGCGCCGTGCAACGCACACACCAACTAACACGTGTCCGTACCCCAATCTCGATCCTAGGCCTCACCCGAAGCCTAAACCTAACCTTAGCTCCAAATCTGACACTGAATCCTAAGCCTCACCCGCAGCCTGAACCCTGAGGCCAACACTAAATATAAGCTGCGCCGTGCAACGCACACGCCCCAGAACACGTATCCGTACCCCAATCTCCACCCTAGGCCTCACTGGGATATTAAACCTAACATTAGCTCCAACCATGACCCTGAACCCTAAGCCTCAGCCGAAGACTGATCCCTGTGGCCTACCCTAACGATTAGCCTCGCCCTGCAACGCACACCCACCCTAACACGTATCCATACCCGAATCTCGACCCGAAGCCTCACCGTGAGCCTAACCCTAACCCTAGCTCCAACCCTGACCCTGAAACCTAAGCCTCACCTGCAGCCTGAACCCTGAGGTCTACCCAAACGATCAGCCACACACTACAACACCCACGCCCGCTAACACGTATCCGTTCCCCAATCTTGACCCTAGAACTCACCGGGAGCCTAAAACTCAACCTAGATCCAACCCTGACCTGAACCCTAAGCCTCACCTGCAGCATGAACCCTGAGGCCTACCCTAACGAACAGCCGCGCCCTGCAACACACAGGCCCCCTAATACGTATCCATACCCCAATCTCGACCCGAAGCCTCACCGGGAACCAAACCCTAACCCTAGCTCCAATCCTGACCCTGAACACTCAGCCTCACCCGCAGCCTGAACCCTGAGGCCTACCATAACGATAAGCCGTACCCTGCAACGCACACGCCAACTAACACGTATCCGTACACCAATCTCGAAACTAGGCCTCACCCGAAGCGTAAACCTAACCTTAGCTCCAAATCTGACCCTGAATCCTAAGCCTCACCCGCAGCCTGAACCCTGAGGCCTAACCTAACTTTAAGCGGCGCCCGGCAACACACACGCCCCGTAACAGGTATCCGTACCCCAATCTCGACCCTCGGTCTCACTGGGAGCCTAACCCTAACCCGAGCTCCAACCCTGACCCTGAACACTATGCCTCACCCGCAGTCTGAGCCCTGAAGACTACCCTAACGACAAGCCACACGGTGCAACGCACACGCCCCCTTACACGTATCCGTACCCCAATCTCGAGCCTAGGCCTCACCGGGAGCCTAACGTTAACCCTAGCTCCATCCCTGTCCCTGAAACCTAAGCCTAACCGGAAGACCGAAGCCTGAGGCCTATCCTAACTATAAGCCATGCCCTGCAACGCACACGCCCCCTAAAACGTATCCGGACCACAATCTTGACAAGAAGCCTCACCGGGAGCCTAAATCTAACCCTAGCTCAACCCTGACCCTGAACCCTAAGCCTCACCTGCAGCCTGAACCCTGAGCCCTACCCTAACGATCAGTCGTGCGCTGCAATGCACACGCCCCCTAACACGTATCCGTATTCCAAACTCGACCCTAGGCCTAAGAGAGAGCATAAACCTAACCCTAGCTCCAATCCTGACCCTGAACCCTAAGCCTCACACACAGCCTGAACCCTGAGGCCTACCATAACGATAAGCTGCGCCCTGCAACGAAAAACCCCCTAACACATATCCGTACCCCAATCGCGACCCTAGGCCACACCGGAAGCCTAACCCTAACCCTAAGTCCAACCCTGACCCTGAACCCTAAGCCTCACCCGCAGCCTGACACTGAGGCCTACCCTAACGCTAAGCCGTGCCCCGCAACGCACATGCCCCCTAACACGTGTCCGTACCCCAATCTCCACCATAGGCCTCACCGCGAGACGAAACCTAACCCTAGGTCCAACCCTGACACTGAACACTAAGCCTCACCTGCAGCCTGAACCCTGATGCCTGCCCTAACGATAAACCGCGCCCTGAAACGCACACGTGCCCTAACATGTACCCGTACCACAATCCCGACCATAGGCCTCACCGGGAGACTAACCATAACCCTAGCTCCAACCCTGACCATGAACACTAAGCCTCACACGCAGCATGAGCCCTGAGGCCTACCCTAACCATCAGGCACGCCCTGCAACCCACACGCACCCTAACACGTATCCGTACCCCAATCTCCACCATAGGCCTCACCGGGAGACTACACCTAACCCTAGCTCCAACTCAGACCCTAAACTCTAAACCTCACCCGTGGCCTGAACCCTGAGGCCTACCCTAACAATAAGCCGCGCCCTGAAACGCACACGCCCCCTAACAAGTATCAGTACCCCAATCTCCACCGAAGGCCTCACCGGGAGACTAAACCTAACCCTAGCTTCAACACTGACCCTGAACCCTAAGCCTCAACCACAGCCTGATCCCTAAGGCCTATCCTAAGGATAAGCCGGGCCCTGAAACGCACCAACCCCTAACACGTATCCGTACCACAATCTCCACCCCAGGCCTCACCGGGAGCCTAACCCTAACCCTAGCTCCAACCCTGACCTTGACCCCTAAGCCTCACGCGCAGCCTAAACCCTGAGGCCTACCCTAACGATCAGCAGCGCCCTGCAATGCACATGCCCCCTAACACGTATCCGTTCCACAATCTCGACCCAGGCCTCACCAGGAGCCTAACCCTAACCCTAGCTCCAACTCTGACCCTGAACCCTAAGTCTCACCCGCAGCCTGAACCCCGAGGGCTACCCTAACGCTAAGCCGTGCCCTGCCATACACACGCTCCCTAACACGTATCCGTACTCCAAACTCGACCCTAGGCCTCAGCAAGAGACGAACCGTAACCCTAGCTCCAATCCTGACCCTGAACCCTAAGCCTCACCCACAGCCTGAACCCTGAGGCCTACGCTAACGATAAGCCGCGCCCTGCAACGAAAACCCCCGTTAACACATATCCGTACCCCAATCGCGACCCTAGGCCTAACCGGGAGCCTAACCCTAACCCGAAGTCCAACCCTTACCCTGAACCCTATGCCTCACCCGCAGCCGGAACCCAGAGGCCCACCCTAACGATAAGCCGCGCCATGCAACCCACACGCCCCCTAACACGTATCCGTACCCCAATCTCCACCGTAGGCCGCACCGGGAGCCTAACCCTTACCCTACATCCAAACATTACCCAGAAACCTAAGCCTCACCCGCAGCCTGAACCTGAGGCCTAACCTAGTGATAAGCCGCACCCTGGAACGCACACGAACCCTAACACTTATCCCTACCGCAATCTCCTCCATAGGCCTCACCGGGAGCCTAACCCTAACCCTAGCTCCAACCCAGACTCTGAACCCTAAACCTCACCCTCAGCCTGAACCCTGAGACCTACCCTAACCATAAGCCGCGCCCTGCAACGCACACGCCCCCGAACACGTATCTGTACCCCAATCTCCACCGAAGGACTCACAGGTAGACTAAACCTAACCCTCGCTCCAATCCTGACCCTGAACCCTAAGCCTCTCCCGCAGCCTGAACCATGAGGCCTACCCTAACGATCAGCCGTGGCCTTCAATGCACACGCCCCCTAACACGTATCCGTAACTCAATGTCGACCCTAAGACTCAGCGAGAGCCTAACCCGAACTCTCGCTCCAACACTGGCCCGGAACTCGAAGCCTTACCGACAGCCTGAACTGGGGCCTACCCTAACGATAAGACGTGCCCAGCAACGAAAACGCCCCCTAAAACATATCCGTACCCCAATCGCGACCCTAGGCCTCACTGGAAACCTAACCCTAACCCTAAGTCCAACCCTTACCCTGAAACCTAAGCCTCACCCACAGGCTGAACCCTGAGGCCTACCATAACGCTAAGCCGCGCCCTGCAACGCACATGCCCCCTAACACGTGTCCGTACCCCAATCTCCACCATAGGCCTCACCGCGAGACGAAACCTAACCTTAGCACCAACCCTGACACTGAACACTAAGCCTCACGCCCAGCCTGAACCCTGATGCCTACCCTAACGATAAACCGCGCCCTGAAACGCACACGCGCCCTAACACGTACCCGTAACACAATCCCGACCATAGGCCTCACCGGGAGACTAACCATAACCCTAGCTCCAACCCTGACCATGAACACTAAGCCTCACCCGCAGCATGAACCCTGAGGCCTACCCTAACCATCAGGAACGCCCTGCAATGCACACGCACCCTAACACGTATCCGTACCCCAATCTCCACCATAGGCCTCACCGGGAGACTACACCTAACCCTAGCTCCAACGCAGACCCTAAACACTAAACCTCATCCGCAGCCTGAACCCTGAGGCCTACCCTAAGGATAAGTCGCGCCCTGCAAAGCAAACGCCCCCTAACACGTATCCGTAACACAATCTCCACCCTAGGCCTCCCCGGGTGACTAAGCCTAACCCTAGCTCCAAAAATAACCCTGAACACTAAGCCTCACCCTCAGCGTGAACCCTGAAGTCTACCCTAATGTTAACCTGCGCCCCTCAACGCACACGCGCCCAAACACGTATCCGTACCCCAAACTCAAACCAAAGCCTCACCGGGAGCCTAACCCTAACCCTAACTCCAACGCTGACCCTGACCCATAAGCCTCACCCGCAGCGTGAGCCCTGAGGCCTACCCTAACGATACGCAGCGCCGTGCAATGCACACGCACCCTAACACGTCGCCGTACCCTAATATCGACCCTAAGCCTCACTGGGAGCCTAATCCTAACCCTACCTCCAACCCTGACCCTGAACACAAAGCATCACCCAAAGACTAAACCCTGAGGTGTATTGTAACGATACGCCACGCCCTGCAACGCACACGCCCCCTAACACGTTTCCGTACCCCAATCTCGAACCTAGGCCTCAGCGGGAGCCGAACCTTAACCCTAGCTCCAACCCTCACCCTGAAACCTAAGCCTCACCCGCCGTCTGTACCCTGAGGCCTACCCTAATGATAAGCTGGGCTCTGCAAGGAATACACCCCCTAACCCGTATGCATACCCCAATCTCGACCCTAGGTATCACCAGGAGGCTAACCGTAACCCGAGCTCCAACGCTGACCCTGAAAACTAAGCCTCATCCTCAGCCTGAACCCTAAGGCCTACTCTCACGATAAGCCACGCCATGCAACTCACACGACCCGATACAGGTATCAGTACCCCAATCTCGAACCTAGGCCTCACCGGGAGCCTAACCCTAACCCGAGCTCCAACCCTGACCCTGAATCCTAAGCCTAACAGGAAGACTGATCCCTGATGCCTACCCTAACTATAAGCCGCGCCCTGCAATGCACACGCGCCCTAACACGTATCCATACCCCAATCTCGACCGTAAGCCTCACCAGGAGCCTAAATCTAACCCTAGCTCCAACCATGACCCTGAACCCTAAGCCTCACCGCAGCCTGAAACCTGAGGCCTACCATAACAATAACCTGCGCCACGCAACGCACACGCACACTAACAGGTATCCGTACCCCAATCGCGACCCCAAGCCTCACCGGGAGCCTAACCATAACCCTAGCTTCAACCATTATTCTGAACCCTAAGCCTCACCCGCAGCCTGAACCCTGAGGCCTACCCTAACTGTAAACCACGCCCTGCAACTCACACGCCCCCTAACACGTATTGGCACCCCAATCTCAACCCGAAGCCTCACCGGGAGCCTAACCCTAACACTAGCTCCAACAATGACCCTAAAACCTAAGCCTCACCCGCAGCCTGAACACGGAGGCCTACCCTAATGATCAGCCGTGCACTGCAACCCCCACGCCCCCTAACACGTATCCGTTCCCCAATCTCGACCCAAAACCTCACTGGGTGCCTTATCCTAACCCTAGCTAAAACCCTGACCCTTTAAACTAAGCCTCACCACAGCTTCAAACCTGAAGACTACCCTAACGATAAGTCACGCCCTGCAACGCACACGCCCCTTAACACGTATCCGTACCCCAATGTCGATCCGAAGCCTCACTGGGAGCCTAACCCTAACACGAGATCCAACCATGACTCTGAAACCTAAGCCTCACCCTCAGCCTGAACCCTGAGGTCTACCCTAACGATCAGCCGCACACTGCAACACCCACGCCCCCTAACACGTATCCGTTCCTCAATCTTGACCCTAAACCTCACTGGGAGCCTAACCCCAATCCTACCTAAAACCCTGACCATTTAACCTAAGCCTCACCCACAGCCTCAACCCTGAGGACAACCATAACGATAAGTCGTGCCCTTCAACGCACACGCACCCTAACACGTATCCGTACCCCAAACTCGAACCGAAGCCTCACCGGGAGCCTAACCATAACCCTAACTCCAACACTGACCCTGAAACATAAGCCTCACCCGCAGCGTGAGCCCTGAGGCCTACCCTAATGATAAGCAGCGCGGTGCAATGCACACGCCCCCTAACACGTCCCTGTACCCTAATCTCGACCCTAGGCCTCACCGGGAGCCTAATCCTAACCGTAGCTCCAACCCTGACCCTGAACACAAAGCCTCACCCAACGCCTGAACCCTGAGGCGTATTATAACGATAAGCCACGCCCTGCAACGCACACGCCCCCTAACACGTTTCCATACCCCAATCCCGACCGTAAGCCTCACTGGGAGCGTAAATCTAACCCTACCTCCAACCATGACCCTGATCCCGAAGCCTCACCCGCAGCCTGAACCCTGAGGCCTACCCTAAGGATAAGTCGCGTCCTGCAAATCAAACGCCCCCTAACACGTATCCGTACCACAATCTCCACCCTAGGCCACCCCGGTTGACTAAACCTAACGCTAGCTCCAAAAATAACCCTGAACAGTAAGCCTCACCCTCAGCCTAAACCCTGAGGTCTACCCTAATGTTAACCCGCGCCCCTCAACGCACACGCGCCCAAACACATATCCGTACCCCAATCTCGACCTGAAGCCTGACCGGGAGCCTAACCCTAACCCTAGATCCAGCCCTGTCCTTAACACTAAGCCTCACCCGCAGCATGAAACCTGAGGCCTACCCTAATGATCAGCTGCGCACTGCAACACACACGTCCCCTAACACGTATCCGTAACCCAATCTCAACCCGAAGCCTCACCAGGAGCCTAACCCTAACCCTAGCTCCAACCCTTACCCTGAATACGAATCCTCATCTGTAGCCTGAACCCCGAGGCCTACCCTAACAATAAGCTGCGCCCTGCAACGCACATGCCCCCTAACACATATCCGTACCCCAATCTCGACCCTAGTCCTCAACGGGAGCCTAACCCTAACCCTAACTCCAACCCTTACCCTGAAACCTAAGCCTCACCCGCAGCCTGAACCCTGAGGCCTACCCTAACGATAAGCCGCGCCCTGCAACGCCACATCCCCTAACATGTATCCGTACCCCAATCTCTACCCGAAAGCTCATAGGGAGCCTAACCCAAACCCTAGCTCCAATCCTGACCCTGAACACTAAGCATCACCCGCAGCCTGAACCCTGAGGCCTACCATAACGATAAGCCGCGCCGTGCAACGCACACACCAACTAACACGTGTCCGTACCCCAATCTCGATCCTAGGCCTCACCCGAAGCCTAAACCTAACCTTAGCTCCAAATCTGACACTGAATCCTAAGCCTCACCCGCAGCCTGAACCCTGAGGCCAACACTAAATATAAGCTGCGCCGTGCAACGCACACGCCCCAGAACACGTATCCGTACCCCAATCTCCACCCTAGGCCTCACTGGGATATTAAACCTAACATTAGCTCCAACCATGACCCTGAACCCTAAGCCTCAGCCGAAGACTGATCCCTGTGGCCTACCCTAACGATTAGCCTCGCCCTGCAACGCACACCCACCCTAACACGTATCCATACCCGAATCTCGACCCGAAGCCTCACCGTGAGCCTAACCCTAACCCTAGCTCCAACCCTGACCCTGAAACCTAAGCCTCACCTGCAGCCTGAACCCTGAGGTCTACCCAAACGATCAGCCACACACTACAACACCCACGCCCGCTAACACGTATCCGTTCCCCAATCTTGACCCTAGAACTCACCGGGAGCCTAAAACTCAACCTAGATCCAACCCTGACCTGAACCCTAAGCCTCACCCGCAGCATGAACCCTGAGGCCTACCCTAACGAACAGCCGCGCCCTGCAACACACAGGCCCCCTAATACGTATCCATACCCCAATCTCGACCCGAAGCCTCACCGGGAACCAAACCCTAACCCTAGCTCCAATCCTGACCCTGAACACTCAGCCTCACCCGCAGCCTGAACCCTGAGGCCTACCATAACGATAAGCCGTACCCTGCAACGCACACGCCAACTAACACGTATCCGTACACCAATCTCGAAACTAGGCCTCACCCGAAGCGTAAACCTAACCTTAGCTCCAAATCTGACCCTGAATCCTAAGCCTCACCCGCAGCCTGAACCCTGAGGCCTAACCTAACTTTAAGCGGCGCCCGGCAACACACACGCCCCGTAACAGGTATCCGTACCCCAATCTCGACCCTCGGTCTCACTGGGAGCCTAACCCTAACCCGAGCTCCAACCCTGACCCTGAACACTATGCCTCACCCGCAGTCTGAGCCCTGAAGACTACCCTAACGACAAGCCACACGGTGCAACGCACACGCCCCCTTACACGTATCCGTACCCCAATCTCGAGCCTAGGCCTCACCGGGAGCCTAACGTTAACCCTAGCTCCATCCCTGTCCCTGAAACCTAAGCCTAACCGGAAGACCGAAGCCTGAGGCCTATCCTAACTATAAGCCATGCCCTGCAACGCACACGCCCCCTAAAACGTATCCGGACCACAATCTTGACAAGAAGCCTCACCGGGAGCCTAAATCTAACCCTAGCTCAACCCTGACCCTGAACCCTAAGCCTCACCTGCAGCCTGAACCCTGAGCCCTACCCTAACGATCAGTCGTGCGCTGCAATGCACACGCCCCCTAACACGTATCCGTATTCCAAACTCGACCCTAGGCCTAAGAGAGAGCATAAACCTAACCCTAGCTCCAATCCTGACCCTGAACCCTAAGCCTCACACACAGCCTGAACCCTGAGGCCTACCATAACGATAAGCTGCGCCCTGCAACGAAAAACCCCCTAACACATATCCGTACCCCAATCGCGACCCTAGGCCACACCGGAAGCCTAACCCTAACCCTAAGTCCAACCCTGACCCTGAACCCTAAGCCTCACCCGCAGCCTGACACTGAGGCCTACCCTAACGCTAAGCCGTGCCCCGCAACGCACATGCCCCCTAACACGTGTCCGTACCCCAATCTCCACCATAGGCCTCACCGCGAGACGAAACCTAACCCTAGGTCCAACCCTGACACTGAACACTAAGCCTCACCTGCAGCCTGAACCCTGATGCCTGCCCTAACGATAAACCGCGCCCTGAAACGCACACGTGCCCTAACATGTACCCGTACCACAATCCCGACCATAGGCCTCACCGGGAGACTAACCATAACCCTAGCTCCAACCCTGACCATGAACACTAAGCCTCACACGCAGCATGAGCCCTGAGGCCTACCCTAACCATCAGGCACGCCCTGCAACCCACACGCACCCTAACACGTATCCGTACCCCAATCTCCACCATAGGCCTCACCGGGAGACTACACCTAACCCTAGCTCCAACTCAGACCCTAAACTCTAAACCTCACCCGTGGCCTGAACCCTGAGGCCTACCCTAACAATAAGCCGCGCCCTGAAACGCACACGCCCCCTAACAAGTATCAGTACCCCAATCTCCACCGAAGGCCTCACCGGGAGACTAAACCTAACCCTAGCTTCAACACTGACCCTGAACCCTAAGCCTCAACCACAGCCTGATCCCTAAGGCCTATCCTAAGGATAAGCCGGGCCCTGAAACGCACCAACCCCTAACACGTATCCGTACCACAATCTCCACCCCAGGCCTCACCGGGAGCCTAACCCTAACCCTAGCTCCAACCCTGACCTTGACCCCTAAGCCTCACGCGCAGCCTAAACCCTGAGGCCTACCCTAACGATCAGCAGCGCCCTGCAATGCACATGCCCCCTAACACGTATCCGTTCCACAATCTCGACCCAGGCCTCACCAGGAGCCTAACCCTAACCCTAGCTCCAACTCTGACCCTGAACCCTAAGTCTCACCCGCAGCCTGAACCCCGAGGGCTACCCTAACGCTAAGCCGTGCCCTGCCATACACACGCTCCCTAACACGTATCCGTACTCCAAACTCGACCCTAGGCCTCAGCAAGAGACGAACCGTAACCCTAGCTCCAATCCTGACCCTGAACCCTAAGCCTCACCCACAGCCTGAACCCTGAGGCCTACGCTAACGATAAGCCGCGCCCTGCAACGAAAACCCCCGTTAACACATATCCGTACCCCAATCGCGACCCTAGGCCTAACCGGGAGCCTAACCCTAACCCGAAGTCCAACCCTTACCCTGAACCCTATGCCTCACCCGCAGCCGGAACCCAGAGGCCCACCCTAACGATAAGCCGCGCCATGCAACCCACACGCCCCCTAACACGTATCCGTACCCCAATCTCCACCGTAGGCCGCACCGGGAGCCTAACCCTTACCCTACATCCAAACATTACCCAGAAACCTAAGCCTCACCCGCAGCCTGAACCTGAGGCCTAACCTAGTGATAAGCCGCACCCTGGAACGCACACGAACCCTAACACTTATCCCTACCGCAATCTCCTCCATAGGCCTCACCGGGAGCCTAACCCTAACCCTAGCTCCAACCCAGACTCTGAACCCTAAACCTCACCCTCAGCCTGAACCCTGAGACCTACCCTAACCATAAGCCGCGCCCTGCAACGCACACGCCCCCGAACACGTATCTGTACCCCAATCTCCACCGAAGGACTCACAGGTAGACTAAACCTAACCCTCGCTCCAATCCTGACCCTGAACCCTAAGCCTCTCCCGCAGCCTGAACCATGAGGCCTACCCTAACGATCAGCCGTGCCCTTCAATGCACACGCCCCCTAACACGTATCCGTAACTCAATGTCGACCCTAAGACTCAGCGAGAGCCTAACCCGAACTCTCGCTCCAACACTGGCCCGGAACTCGAAGCCTTACCGACAGCCTGAACTGGGGCCTACCCTAACGATAAGACGTGCCCAGCAACGAAAACGCCCCCTAAAACATATCCGTACCCCAATCGCGACCCTAGGCCTCACTGGAAACCTAACCCTAACCCTAAGTCCAACCCTTACCCTGAAACCTAAGCCTCACCCACAGGCTGAACCCTGAGGCCTACCATAACGCTAAGCCGCGCCCTGCAACGCACATGCCCCCTAACACGTGTCCGTACCCCAATCTCCACCATAGGCCTCACCGCGAGACGAAACCTAACCTTAGCACCAACCCTGACACTGAACACTAAGCCTCACGCCCAGCCTGAACCCTGATGCCTACCCTAACGATAAACCGCGCCCTGAAACGCACACGCGCCCTAACACGTACCCGTAACACAATCCCGACCATAGGCCTCACCGGGAGACTAACCATAACCCTAGCTCCAACCCTGACCATGAACACTAAGCCTCACCCGCAGCATGAACCCTGAGGCCTACCCTAACCATCAGGAACGCCCTGCAATGCACACGCACCCTAACACGTATCCGTACCCCAATCTCCACCATAGGCCTCACCGGGAGACTACACCTAACCCTAGCTCCAACGCAGACCCTAAACACTAAACCTCATCCGCAGCCTGAACCCTGAGGCCTACCCTAAGGATAAGTCGCGCCCTGCAAAGCAAACGCCCCCTAACACGTATCCGTAACACAATCTCCACCCTAGGCCTCCCCGGGTGACTAAGCCTAACCCTAGCTCCAAAAATAACCCTGAACACTAAGCCTCACCCTCAGCGTGAACCCTGAAGTCTACCCTAATGTTAACCTGCGCCCCTCAACGCACACGCGCCCAAACACGTATCCGTACCCCAAACTCAAACCAAAGCCTCACCGGGAGCCTAACCCTAACCCTAACTCCAACGCTGACCCTGACCCATAAGCCTCACCCGCAGCGTGAGCCCTGAGGCCTACCCTAACGATACGCAGCGCCGTGCAATGCACACGCACCCTAACACGTCGCCGTACCCTAATATCGACCCTAAGCCTCACTGGGAGCCTAATCCTAACCCTACCTCCAACCCTGACCCTGAACACAAAGCATCACCCAAAGACTAAACCCTGAGGTGTATTGTAACGATACGCCACGCCCTGCAACGCACACGCCCCCTAACACGTTTCCGTACCCCAATCTCGAACCTAGGCCTCAGCGGGAGCCGAACCTTAACCCTAGCTCCAACCCTCACCCTGAAACCTAAGCCTCACCCGCCGTCTGTACCCTGAGGCCTACCCTAATGATAAGCTGGGCTCTGCAAGGAATACACCCCCTAACCCGTATGCATACCCCAATCTCGACCCTAGGTATCACCAGGAGGCTAACCGTAACCCGAGCTCCAACGCTGACCCTGAAAACTAAGCCTCATCCTCAGCCTGAACCCTAAGGCCTACTCTCACGATAAGCCACGCCATGCAACTCACACGACCCGATACAGGTATCAGTACCCCAATCTCGAACCTAGGCCTCACCGGGAGCCTAACCCTAACCCTAACTCCAACACTGACCCTGAAACATAAGCCTCACCCGCAGCGTGAGCCCTGAGGCCTACCCTAATGATAAGCAGCGCGGTGCAATGCACACGCCCCCTAACACGTCCCTGTACCCTAATCTCGACCCAAGGCCTCACCGGGAGCCTAATCCTAACCCTAGCTCCAACCCTGACCCTGAACACAAAGCCTCACCCAACGCCTGAACCCTGAGGCGTATTATAACGATAAGCCACGCCCTGCAACGCACACGCCCCCTAACACGTTTCCGTACCCCAATCCCGACCGTAAGCCTCACCGGGAGCGTAAATCTAACCCTACCTCCAACCATGACCCTGAACCCGAAGCCTCACCCGCAGCCTGAACCCTGAGGCCTACCCTAAGGATAAGTCGTGCCCTGCAAAGCAAACGCCCCCTAACACGTATCCGTACCACAATCTCCACCCTAGGCCTCCCCGGTTGACTAACCCTAACGCTAGCTCCAAAAATAACCCTGAACAGTAAGCCTCACCCTCAGCCTGAACCCTGAGGTCTACCCTAATGTTAACCCGCGCCCCTCAACGCACACGCGCCCAAACACATATCCGTACCCCAATCTCGACCTGAAGCCTGACCGGGAGCCTAACCCTAACCCTAGATCCAGCCCTGTCCTTAACACTAAGCCTCACCCGCAGCATGAAACCTGAGGCCTACCCTAATGATCAGCTGCGCACTGCAACACACACGCCCCCTAACACGTATCCGTAACCCAATCTCGACCCGAAGCCTCACCGGGAGCCTAACCCTAACCCTAGCTCCAACCCTTACCCTGAATACGAATCCTCATCTGTAGCCTGAACCCCGAGGCGTACCCTAACAATAAGCTGCGCCCTGCAACGCACATGCCCCCTAACACATATCCGTACCCCAATCTCGACCCTAGTCCTCAACGGAAGCCTAACCCTAACCCTATCTCCAACCCTTACCCTGAAACCTAAGCCTCACCCGCAGCCTGAACCCTGAGGCCTACCCTAACGATAAGCCGCGCCCTGCAACGCCACATCCCCTAACACGTATCCGTACCCCAATCTCTACCCGAAAGCTCATAGGGAGCCTAACCCAAACCCTAGCTCCAATCCTGACCCTGAACACTAAGCCTCACCGGCAGCCTGAACCCTGAGGCCTACCATAACGATAAGCCGCGCCGTGCAACGCACACGCCAACTAACACGTGTCCGTACCCCAATCTCGATCCTAGGCCTCACCCGAAGCCTAAAACTAACCTTAGCTCCAAATCTGACACTGAATCCTAAGCCTCACCCGCAGCCTGAACCCTGAGGCCAACACTAAATATAAGCTGCGCCGTGCAACGCACACGCCCCAGAACACGTATCCGTACCCCAATCTCCACCCTAGGCCTCACTGGGATATTAAAACTAACATTAGCTCCAACCATGACCCTGAACCCTAAGCCTCAGCCGAAGACTGATCCCTGTGGCCTACCCTAACGATTAGCCTCGCCCTGCAACGCACACCCACCCTAACACGTATCCATACCCGAATCTCGACCTGAAGCCTCACCGTGAGCCTAACCCTAACCCTAGCTCCAACCCTTACCCTGAAACCTAAGCCTCACCCACAGGCTGAACCCTGAGGCCTACCCTAACGCTAAGCCGTGCCCCGCAACGCACATGCCCCCTAACACGTGTCCGTACCCCAATCTCCACCATAGGCCTCACCGCGAGACAAAACCTAACCCTAGCTCCAACCCAGACCCTAAACCCTAAACCTCACCCGCAGCCTGAACCCTGAGGCCTACCTTAACAATAAGCCGTGCCCTGAAACGCACACGCCCCCTAACAAGTATCAGTACCCCAATCTCCAACGAAGGCCTCACCGGGAGACTAAACCTAACCCTAGCTCGAACACTGACCCTGAACCCTAAGCCTCAACCACAGCCTGATCCCTAAGGCCTACCCTAAGGATAAGCCGAGCCCTGAAACGCACCAACCCCTAACACGTATCCGTACCACAATCTCCACCCCAGGCCTCACCGGGAGCCTAACCCTAACCCTAGCTCCAACCCTGACCTTGACCCCTAAGCCTCACGCGCAGCCTGAACCCTGAGGCCTACCCTAACGATCAGCAGCGCCCTGCAATGCACATGCCCCCTAACACGTATCGGTTCCACAATCTCGACCCTGGCCTCACCAGCAGCCTAACCCTAACCCTAGCTCCAACCCTGACCATGAACCCTAAGTCTCACCCGCAGCCTGAACCCCGAGGGCTACCCAAACGATCAGCCGTGCCCTGCAATGCACACGCTCCCTAACACGTATCCGTACTCCAAACTCGACCCTAGGCCTCAGCAAGAGCCTAACCCTAACCCTAGCTCCAATCCTGACCCTGAACCCTAAGCCTCACCCACAGCCTGAACCCTGAGACCTACGCTCACGATAAGCCGCGCCCTGCAACGAAAACCCCCGTTAACACACATCCGTAACCCAATCGCGAACCTAGGCCTCACCGGAAGCCTAAACCTAACCCGAAGTCCAACCCTTACCCTGAACCCTATGCCTCACCCGCAGCCGGAACCCAGAGGCCCACCCTAAGGATAAACCACGCCATGCAACGCACACGCCCCCTAACACGTTTCCGTACCCGAATCTCCACTGAAGTCCTCACCGGGAGACTAAACCTAACCCTAGCTCCAAACCTGACCATGACCACTAAGCCTCACCCACAGCCTGAACCCTGAGGCCTACCCTAAAGATCAGCCGTGCCCTGCAATGCACACGCCCCCTAACACGTATCCGTACCACAATCTCGACCCTAGGCATCACCAGGAGCCTAACCCTAACCCTAGCTCCAGCCCTGACCATGAACCCTAAGCCTCACCCGCAGCCTGAACCCTGAGGCCTACCCTAACGATCAGCAGCGCCCTTCAATGCACATGCCGTCTAACACGTATCCGTACCACAATCTCGACCCTGGCCTCACCAGGAGCCTACCCCTAACACTAGCTCCAACCCTGACCATGAACTCTAAGCCTCACCCACAGCCTGAACCCTGAGGGCTACCCTAACGATTAGCCGTGCCCTGAAATGCACACGCCCCCTAACACGTATCCGTACTCCAAACTCGACCCTAGGCCTCAGAGAGAGCATAAACCTAACCCTAGCTCCAACCCTGACCCTGAACTCTAAGCCTCATCTTCAGCCTGAACCCTGAGGCCTACTCTAACGATAAGCCACGCCATGCAACTCACACGCTCCCTTACACGTATCCGTACCCCAATCCCGACCCTAGGCCTCACTGGGACCCTAACGCTAACCCTAGCTCCAACCCTGACCCTGAACCCTAAGCCTAACCGGAAGACGGAACCCTGAGGCTTACCCTAAATATAAGCCGCGCCCTGCAACGCACACACCCCCTAACACGTACCCATACACCAATCTCGACCCTAAGCCTCACCGGGAGCCTGACCAAAGCCCTAAATCCAACCCAGACCCTGAACCCTAAGCCTCACCCGCAGTCTGAACCCTGAGGCCTACCCTAACGAGAAGCCTCGCCCTGCAAAAAAACGCCCTGTAACACATATACGTACGCCAATCTCGACCCTTGGCCGCACTGGGATCCTAAACCTAGCCCTAAGTCCAACCGTTACCCTGAACACTAAGCCGCACCAGCATCCTGAACCCTGAGGCCTACCCTAACGATAAGACACGCCCTCCAACGCACACACCCCCTAACACGTATCCGTACCCCAATTTCAACCGTAAGCCTCACCGGGAGTCTAACACTAACCGTAGCTCCAACCCTGACCCTGAAATCTAAGCCTGACCAACAGCTCAATACCTGCGGCCTACCCTAACGACCAGCCACGCCCTGCAATGAACACGCCCCCAAACATGTATCCGTACCCCAATCTCGACCCAAAGCCTCACGGGGAGACTAAACCTATCCCTAGCTCCAAACGTGACCCTGAACACTAAGTCTCACCCGCAGCCTGAACCCTGAGGCCTACCCTAATGTTAAGTCGCGCCCTGCAACGCAAACGCCCCCTAACACGTATCCGTACCCCAATCTCGAACCTAGGCCTCAGAGGGAGCCTAACCCTAACCCTAGCTCCCAGCCTGACCCTGAAACCTAAGCCTCATCCCCAGTCTGAACCCTGAGGCCTACCCTATCGATAAGCCACTCCCTGCAACGCAAACGACCCCTAACACTTATCTGTACCCGAATCTCGACCCTAGGCCTCAGCGGGAGCCGAACCCTTACCCTAGATCCAACCCTGACCCTGAAACCTTAGCCTAACCGGAAGACTGATCCCTGAGGCCTACCCTAACTATAAGCCACGCCCTGCAATGCACACGCCCCCTAACACGTATCCATACCCCAATCTCGACCGTAAGCCTCACCGGGAGCCTAATTCTAACCCTAGCTCCAACCATGACCCTGAACCCTAAGCCTCACCACAGCCTGAAACCTGAGGCCTACCATAACAATAACCTGCGCCACGCAACGCACACGCACACTAACAGGTATACGTACCCCAATCGCGACCCTAAGCCTCACCGGGAGCCTAACAATAACCCTAGCTTCAACCATGATTCTGAACCCTAAGCCTCACCCGCAGCCTGAACCTTGAGGCCTACCCTAACTGTAAACCACGCCCTGCAACTCACACGCCCCCTAACACGTATCGGTACCCCAATCTCAACCCGAAGCCTCACCGGGAGCCTAACCCTAACACTAGCTCCAACCATCACCCTGAACCCTAAGCCTCACCCGCAGCCTGAACACGGAAGCCTACCCTAACGATCAGCCGCGCACTGCAACCCCCACGCCCCCTAACACGTATCCGTTCCCCAATCTCGACCCAAAACCTCACTGGGTGCCTTATCCTAACCCTAGCTAAAACCCTGACCCTTTAAACTAAGCCTCACCCACAGCTTCAAACCTGAAGACTACCCTAACGATAAGTCACGCCCTGCAACGCACACGCCCCTTAACACCTCTCCGTACCCCAATGTCGATCCAAAGCCTCACCGGGAGCCTAACCCTAACACGAGATCCAACCATGACTCTGAAACCTAAGCCTCACCCTCAGCCTGAACCCTGAGGTCTACCCTAACGATCAGCCGCACACTGCAACACCCACGCCCCCTAACACGTATCCGTTCCTCAATCTTGACCTTAAACCTCACTGGGAGCCTAACCCCAATCCTACCTAAAACCCTGACCATTTAACCTAAGCCTCACCCACAGCCTCAACCCTGAGGACTACAATAACGATAAGTCGTGCCCTGCAACGCACACGACCCCTAACACGTATCCGTACCCCAATCTCGAACCTAGGCCTCAGCGGGAGCCTAACCCTAACCCGAGCTCCAACCCTGACCCTGAAACCTAAGCCTCATCCGCAAACTGAACCCGGAGTCTTACCGTAACGATAAGCCACGCCCTTCAACGCACACGCCCCCTAACACGTATCCGTACCCCAAACTCGAACCGAAGCCTCACCGGGAGCCTAACCATAACCCTAACTCCAACACTGACCCTGAAACATAAGCCTCACCCGCAGAGTGAGCCCTGAGGCCTACCCTAATGATAAGCAGCGCCGTGCAACGCACACGCACCCTAACACGTCCCCGTACCCTAATCTCGACCCTAGGCCTCACCGGGAGCCTAATCCTAACCCAAACTCCAACCGTGACCCTGAACACAAAGCCTCACACAAAGCCTAAACCCTGAGGCGTATTGTAACGATACACCACGCCCTGCAACGCACACGCCCCCTAACACGTTTCCGTACCCCAATCTCGAACCTAGGCCTCAGCGGGAGCCGAACCCTAACCCTAGCTCCAACCCTCACCCTGAAACCTAAGCCTCACCCGCCGTCTGAACCCTGAGGCCTACCCTAATGATAAGCTGGGGTCTGCAAGTATCACCAGGAGCCTAACCGTAACCCGAGCTTCAACCCTGACCCTGAAAACTAAGCCTCATCCGCAGCCTGAACCCTAAGGCCTACTCTCATGATAAGCCACGCTTTGCAACTCACACGACCCGTTACAGGTATCCGTACCCCAATCTCGACCCTAGGCCTCACCGGGAGCCTAACCCTAACCCTAGCTCCAACCCTGACCCTGATCCCTAAGCCTAACCGGAAGACTGATCCCTGAGGCCTACCCTAACTATAAGCCGCGCCGTGCAATTCACACGCCCCCTAACTCGTATCCGTACCCCAATCTCGACCGTAAGCCTCACCGGGAGCCTAATTCTAACCCTAGCTCCAACCATGACCCTGAACCCTAAGCCTCACCACAGCCTGAAACCTGAGGCCTACCATAACAATAACCTGCGCCACGCAACGCACACGCACACTAACAGGTATACGTACCCCAATCGCGACCCTAAGCCTCACCGGGAGCCTAACAATTACCCTAGCTTCAACCATGATTCTGAACCCTAAGCCTCACCCGCAGCCTGAACCTTGAGGCCTACCCTAACTGTAAACCACGCCCTGCAACTCACAAGCCCCCTAACACGTATCGGTACCCCAATCTCAACCCGAAGCCTCACCGGGAGCCTAACCCTAA
This sequence comes from Kogia breviceps, assembly GCF_026419965.1. NCBI lineage: Eukaryota > Metazoa > Chordata > Mammalia > Artiodactyla > Physeteridae > Kogia > Kogia breviceps. The sequence continues at coordinate 87,938,452 of NC_081316.1, read as the reverse complement.
CACTAGCTCCAACCATCACCCTGAACCCTAAGCCTCACCCGCAGCCTGAACACGGAGGCCTACCCTAACGATCAGCCGCGCACTGCAACCCCCACGCCCCCTAACACGTATCCGTTCCCCAATCTCGACCCAAAACCTTACTGGGTGCCTTATCCTAACCCTAGCTAAAACCCTGACCCTTTAAACTAAGCCTCACCCACAGCTTCAAACCTGAAGACTACCCTAACGATAAGTCACGCCCTGCAACGCACACGCCCCTTAACACGTATCTGTACCCCAATGTCGATCCGAAGCCTCAACGGGAGCCTAACCCTAACACGAGATCCAACCATGACTCTGAAACCTAAGCCTCACCCTCAGCCTGAACCCTGAGGTCTACCCTAACGATCAGCCACACACTGCAACACCCACACCCCCTAACATGTATCCGTTCCTCAATCTTGACCCTAAACCTCACTGGGAGCCTAACCCCAATCCTACCTAAAACCCTGACCATTTAACCTAAGCCTCACCCACAGCCTCAACCCTGAGGACTACAATAACGATAAGTCGTGCCCTGCAACGCACACGACCCCTAACACGTATCCGTACCCCAATCTCGAACCTAGGCCTCAGCGGGAGCCTAACCCTAGCCCTAGCTCCAACCCTGACCCTGAACCCGAAGCCTCACCCGCAGTCTGAACCCTGAGGCCTAGCCTAACGATAAGCCGCGCTCTGCAAGTAATACGCCCCCTAACACGTATCCGTACCCCAAACTCGACCCTAGGCCTCACCGGGAGCCTAACCCTAACCCGAGCTCCAACCCTGACCCTGAAACCTAAGCCTCATCCGCAAACTGAACCCGGAGTCTTACCGTAACGATAAGCCACGCCCTTCAACGCACACGCCCCCTAACACGTATCCGTACCCCAAACTCGAACCGAAGCCTCACCGGGAGCCTAACCATAACCCTAACTCCAACACTGACCCTGACACATAAGCCTCGCACGCAGCGTGAGCCCTGAGGCTTACCCTAATGATAAGCAGCGCGGTGCAACGCACACGCCCCCTAACACGTCCCCGTACCCTAATCTCGACCCTAGGCCTCACCGGGAGCCTAATCCAAACCCTAGCTCTAACCCTGACCCTGAACACAAAGCCTCACCCAAAGCCTGAACCCTGAGGCGTATTATAACGATAAGCCGCGCCCTGCAACGCACATGCCCCCTAAAACTTTTCCGTACCCCAATCTCGAACCTAGGCCTCAGCGGGAGCCGAACCCTTACCCTAGATCCAACCCTGACCCTGAACCCTTAGCCTAACCGGAAGACTGATTCCTGAGGCCTACCCTAACTATAAGCCGCGCCCTGCAATGCACACGCCCCCTAACACGTATCCATAATCCAATCTCGACCGTAAGCCTCACCGGGAGCCTAAATCTAACCCTAGCTCCAACCATGACCCTGAACCCTAAGCCTCACCACAGCCTGAAACCTGAGGCCTACCATAACAATAACCTGCGCCACGCAACGCACACGCACACTAACAGGTATACGTACGCCAATCGCGACCCTAAGCCTCACCGGGAGCCTAACCATAACCCTAGCTTCAACCATTATTCTGAAACCTAAGCCTCACCCGCAGCCTGAACCTTGAGGCCTACCCTAACTGTAAACCACGCCCTGCAATTCACACGACCCCTAACACGTATTGGTACCCCAATCTCAACCCGAAGCCTCACCGGGAGCCTAACTCTAACACTAGCTCCAACAATGACCCTGAAACCTAAGCCTCACCCGCAGCCTGAACACGGAGGCCTACCCTAACGATCAGCCGCGCACTGCAGCACCCACGCCCCCTAACACGTATCCGTTCCCCAATCTCGACCCAAAACCTCACTGGGTGCCTTATCCTAACCCTAGCTAAAACCCTGACCCTTTAAACTAAGCCTCACCCACAGCTTCAAACCTGAAGACTACCCTAACGATAAGTCACGCCCTGCAACGCACACGCCCCTTAACACCTATCCGTACCCCAATGTCGATCCAAAGCCTCACCGGGAGCCTAACCCTAACACGAGATCCAACCATGACTCTGAAACCTAAGCCTCACCCTCAGCCTGAACCCTGAGGTCTACCCTAACGATCAACCGCACACTGCAACACCCACGCCCCCTAACACGTATCCGTTCCTCAATCTTGACCCTAAACCTCACTGGGAGCCTAACCCCAATCCTACCTAAAACCCTGACCATTTAACCTAAGCCTCACCCACAGCCTCAACCCTGAGGACTACAATAACGATAAGTCGTGCCCTGCAACGCACACGACCCCTAACACGTATCCGTACCCCAATCTCGAACCTAGGCCTCAGCGGGAGCCTAACCCTAACCCTAGCTCCAACCCTGACCCTGAACACAAAGCCTCACCCAAAGCCGGAACCCGGAGGCGTATTATAACGATAAGCCGCGCCCTGCAACGCACACGCCCCCTAACACGTTTCCGTACCCCAATCTCGAACCTAGGCCTCAGCGGCAGCCGAACCCTTACCCTAGATCCAACCCTGACCCTGAACCCTAAGCCTCACCTGCAGACTGAACCCAGAGCCCTACCCTAACGATAAGCCACGCCCTGCAATGCACATGCCCCCTAACACGTATCCGTAACCCAATTTAGACCCTAGGCCTGTGCGAGAGCCAAACCCTAACCCTAGCTCCAACTCAGACCGTGAATCCTAAGCCTCACCCGCAGCATGAACATTGAGGCCAACACTAACGATAAGCTGCGCCGTGCAACGCACACGTCCCCTAACACGAATCCGTACCCCAATCTCAACCCTAGGCCTCACTGGGAGATTAAACCTAACCTTACCTCCAACCATGACCCTGAACACTAAGCATCAGCCGAAGCCTGATCCCTGAGGGCTACCCTAACGATAAACCGCGCCCTGCAACGCAAACGCACCCTAACACGTATCCATACCCGAATCTCGTCCCGAAGCTTCACCGGGACCCTAACCCTAGCCCTAGCTCGAACCCTGACCCTGAAACCTGAGCCTCAACTGCAGCCTGAACCCTGAGGCCTACCCTAACGATAAGTCACGCCCTGCAACGCACACACCCCCTAACACGTATCCGTACCCCAATGTCGATCCGAAGCCTCACCGGGAGCCTAACCCTAACACTAGCTTCAACCATGACCCTGAACCCTAAGCCTCACCCGCAGCCTGAACCCTGCGGTCTACCCTAACGGTCAGCCGCACACTGCAACACCCACGCCCCGTAACACGTATCCGTTCCCCAATCTTGACTCTAAACCTCACTGGGAGCCTAACCCTAATCTTACCTAAAACCCTGACCGTTTAAACTAAGCCTCACCCACAGCCTCAACCCTGAGGCCTACCCTAACGATAAGCCACGCCCTTCAACGCACACGCCCCGTAACACGTATCCGTACCCCAAACTCGAACCACAGCCTCACCGGGAGCCTAACCCTAACCCTAACTCCAACGCTGACCCTGACCCATAAGCCTCACCCGCAGCGTGAGCCCTGAGGCCTACCCTAACGATACGCAGCGCCGTGCAATGCACACGCACCCTAACACGTCGCCGTACCCTAATATCGACCCTAGGCCTCACTGGGAGCCTAATCCTAACCCTACCTCCAACCCTGACCCTGAACACAAAGCCTCACCCAAAGCCTAAACCCTGAGGTGTATTGTAACGATACGCCGCGCCCTGCAATGAACACGTCCCCTAACACGTTTCCATAACCCAATCTCGAACCTAGGCCTCAGCGGGAGCCGAACCTTAACCCTAGCTCCAACCCTCACCCTGAAACCTAAGCCTCACCCGCCGTCTGTACCCTGAGGCCTACCCTAATGATAAGCTGGGTCTGCAAGGAATACACCCCCTAACCCGTATGCATACCCCAATCTCGACCCTAGGTATCACCAGGAGGCTAACCGTAACCCGAGCTCCAACGCTGACCCTGAAAACTAAGCCTCATCCTCAGCCTGAACCCTAAGGCCTACTATCACGATAAGCCACGCCATGCAACTCACACGACCCGGTACAGGTATCAGTACCCCAATCTCGAACCTAGGCCTCACCGGGAGCCTAACCCTAACCCTAGCTCCAACCCTGACCCTGAATCCTAAGCCTAACAGGAAGACTGATCCCTGAGGCCTACCCTAACTATAAGCCGCGCCCTGCAATGCACACGCCCCCTAACACGTATGCATACCCCTATCTCCACCGTAAGCCTCACCGGGAGCCTAAATCTAACCCTAGCTCCAACCATGACCCTGAACCCTAAGCCTCACCACAGCCTGAAACCTGAGGCCTACCATAACAATAACCTGCGCCACGCAACGCACACGCACACTAACAGGTATCCGTACCCCAATCGCGACCCTAAGCCTCACCGGGAGCCTAACAATAACCCTAGCTTCAAACATTATTCTGAACCCTAAGCCTCACCCGCAGCCTGAACCCTGAGGCCTACCCTAACTGTAAACCACGCCCTGCAACTCACACGCCCCCTAACACGTATTGGTACCCCAATCTCAACCCGAAGCCTCACCGGGAGCCTAACCCTAACACTAGCTCCAACAATGACCCTGAAACCTAAGCCTCACCCGCAGCCTGAACACGGAGGCCTACCCTAACGATCAGCCGCGCACTGCAACCCCCACGCCCCCTAACACGTATCCGTTCCCCAATCTCGACCCAAAACCTCACTGGGTGCCTTATCCTAACCCTAGCTAAAACCCTGACCCTTTAAACTAAGCCTCACCCACAGCTTCAAACCTGAAGACTACCCTAACGATAAGTCACGCCCTGCAACGCACACGCCCCTTAACACGTATCCGTACCCCAATGTCGATCCGAAGCCTCACCGGGAGCCTAACCCTAACACGAGATCCAACCATGACTCTGAAACCTAAGCCTCACCCTCAGCCTGAACGCTGAGGTCTACCCTAACGATCAGCCGCACACTGCAACACCCACGCCCCCTAACACGTATTCGTTCCTCAATCTTGACCCTAAACCTCACTGGGAGCCTAACCCCAATCCTACCTAAAATCCTGACCATTTAACCTAAGCCTCACCCACAGCCTCAACCCTGAGGACTACAATAACGATAAGTTGTGCCCTGCAACGCACACGCCTCCTAACACGTCCCCGTACCCTAATCTCGACCATAGGCCTCACCGGGAGCCTAATCCTAACCCAAACTCCAACCGTGACCCTGAGCACAAAGCCTCACACAAAGCCTAAACCCTGAGGCGTATTATAACGATACGCCGCGCCCTGCAACACACACGCCCCCTAACACGTTTCCGTACCCCAATCGAACCTAGGCCTCAGCGGGAGCCGAACCTTAACCCTAGCTCCAACCCTGACCCTGAAACCTAAGCCTAACCGGAAGAATGAACCCTGAGTCATACCGTAACTATAAGCAGCGCCCTGCAACGCACACTCCCCCTAAAACATATCCTTACCCCAATCTCGACCCTAGGCCTCACGGGGAGCCTAAACCTAACCTTAGCTCCAAACCTGACACTGAAACCTAAACCTCACCCGCAACCTGAACCCTGAGGCATACCGTAACGATAAGCCACGCCCTGCAATGCACACGCCCCCTAACACGTATCCGTACCCCAATCTCGAGCCTAAGCCTGACCAGAAGCCTAACCCTAACCCAAGCTCCAACCCTGACCCTGAACCCTAAGCCTCAACAGCAGCCTGAACCCTGAGGCCTTCCCTAACGATCAGCCGCGCTCTGAAACTCACATGACCCCTAACATATATCCGTACCCCAATATCGACCCAAAGCCTCTCCGGGAGCCTAACCCTAACCCTAGCTCCAACCCTGACCCTGAACAATAAGCCTCACCAGCAACCCGATACTTGAGGCCTACCCTAACGATAAGCAGCGCCGTGCAACGCACACGCACCCTAACACGTCCCCGTACCCTAATCTCGACCCTAGCCCTCACCGGGAGCCTAATCCTAACCCAAACTCCAACCGTGACCCTGAACACAAAGCCTCACCCAAAGCCTAAACCCTGAGGCGTATTGTAACGATACGCCGCGCCCTGCAACGCACACGCCCCCTAACACGTTTCCATACAACAATCTCGAACCTAGGCCTCAGCGGGAGCCGAACCCTAACCCTAGCTCCAACCCTCACGCTGAAACCTAAGCCTCACCCGCCGTCTGAACCCTGAGGCCTACCCTAATGATAAGCTGGGGTCTGCAAGTATCACCAGGAGCCTAACCGTAACCCGAGCTCCAACCCTGACCCTGAAAACTAAGCCTCATCCGCAGCCTGAACCCTAAGGCCTACTCTCACGATAAGCCGCGCTATGCAACTCACACGACCCGTTACAGTTATCCGTACCCCAATCTCGACCCTAGGCCTCACCGGGAGCCTAACCCTAACCCTAGCTCCAACCCTGACCCTGAACACTAAGCCTAACCAGAAGACTGATCCCTGAGGCCTACCCTAACTATAAGCCGCACCCTGCAATGCAGACGCCCCCTAACTCGTATCCGTACCCCAATCTCGACCGTAAGCCTCACCGGGAGCCTAAATCTAACCCTAGCTCCAACCATGACCCTGAACCCTAAGCCTCACCACAGCCTGAAACCTGAGGCCTACCATAACAATAACCTGCGCCACGCAACGCACACGCACACTAACAGGTATACGTACACCAATCGCGACCCTAAGCCTCACCGGGAGCCTAACAATAACCCTAGCTTCAACCATGATTCTGAACCCTAAGCCTCACCCGCAGCCTGAACCCTGAGGCCTACCCTAACTGTAAACCAAGCCCTGCAACTCACACGCCCCCTAACACGTATCGGTACCCCAATCTCAACCCGAAGCCTCACCGGGAGCCTAACCCTAACACTAGCTCCAACAATGACCCTGAAACCTAAGCCTCAACCGCAGCCTGAACACGGAGGCCTACCCTAACGATCAGCCGCGCACTGCAACGCCCACGACCCCTAACACGTTTCTGTTCCCCAATCACGACCCAAAACCTCACTGGGTGCCTTATCCTAACCCTAGCTAAAACCCTGATCCTTTAAACTAAGCCTCACCCACAGCTTCAAACCTGAGGACTACCCTAACGATAAGTCACGCCCTGCAACGCACACGCCCCCTAACACGTATCCGTACCCCAATGTCGATACGAAGCCTCACCGGGAGCCTAACCCTAACACGAGCTCCAACCATGACCCTGAAACCTAAGCCTCACCCGCAGCCTGAACCCTGAGGTCTACCCTAACGATCACAAGCACACTGCAACACCCAGGCCCCTTAAAAGGTATCCGTTCCTCAATCTTGAACCTAAACCTCACTGGGATCCAAACCGTAATCCTAACTAAAACCCTGACCGTTTAACCTAAGCCTCACCCACAGACTCAACCCTGAGGACTACAATAACGATAAGTCGCGCCCTGCAACGCACACGACCCCTAACACGTATCCGTACCCCAATCTCGAACCTAGGCCTCAGCGGGAGCCTAACCCTAACCCTAGCTCCAACCCTGACCCTGAACCCGGAGCCTCATCCGCAGTGTGAACCCTGAGGCCTAGCCTAACGATAAGTCGCGCTCTGCAAGTAATACGCCCCCTAACACGTATCCGTACCCCAAACTCGACCCTAGGCCTCACCGGGAGCCCAACCCTAACCCGAGCGCAAACCCTGACCCGTAAACCTAAGCCTCATCCGCAAACTGGACACGGAGTCCTACCGTAACGATAAGCCACGCCCTTCAACGCACACGCCCCCTAACACGTATCCGTACCCCAAACTCGAACCGAAGCCTCCCCGGGAGCCTAACCATAACCCTAACTCCAACACTGACCCTGAAACATAAGCCTCACCCGCAGCGTGAGCCCTGAGGCCTACCCTAATGATAAGCAGCGCGGTGCAATGCACACGCCCCCTAACACGTCCCTGTACCCTAATCTTGACCCTAGGCCTCACCGGGAGCCTAATCCTAACCCTAGCTCCAACCCTGACCCTGAACACAAAGTCTCACCCAACGCCTGAACCCTGAGGCGTATTATAACGATAAGCCACGCCCTGCAACGCACACGCCCCCTAACACGTTTCCGTACCCCAATCCCGACCGTAAGCCTCACCGGGAGCGTAAATCTAACCCAACCTCCAACCATGACCCTGAACCCGAAGCCTCACCCGCAGCCTGAACCCTGAGGCCTACCCTAAGGATAAGTCACGCCCTGCAAAGCAAACGCCCCCTAACACGTATCCGTACCACAATCTCCACCCTAGGCCTCCCCGGTTGACTAACCCTAACGCTAGCTCCAAAAATAACCCTGAACAGTAAGCCTCACCCTCAGCCTGAACCCTGAGGTCTACCCTAATGTTAACCCGTGCCCCTCAACGCACACGCGCCCAAACACATATCCGTACCCCAATCTCGACCTGAAGCCTGACCGGGAGCCTAACCCTAACCCTAGATCCAGCCCTGTCCTTAACACTAAGCCTCACCCGCAACATGAAACCTGAGGCCTACCCTAATGATCAGCTGCGCACTGCAACACACATGCCCCCTAAAACGTATCCGTACCCCAATCTCGACCCGAAGCCTCACAGGGAGCCTAACCCTAACCCTAGCTCCAACCCTTACCCTGAATATGAATCCTCATCTGTAGCCTGAACCCCGAGGCCTACCCTAACAATAAGCTGCGCCCTGCAACGCACATGCCCCCTAACACATATCCGTACCCCAATCTCGACCCTAGTCCTCAACGGGAGCCTAACCCTAACCCTAACTCCAACCCTTACCCTGAAACCTAAGCCTCACCCGCAGCCTGAACCCTGAGGCCTACCCTAACGATAAGCCGCGCCCTGCAACGCCACATCCCCTAACACGTATCCGTACCCCAATCTCTACCCGAAAGCTCATAGGGAGCCTAACCCAAACCCTAGCTCCAATCCTGACCCTGAACACTAAGCCTCACCCGCAGCCTGAACCCTGAGGCCTACCATAACGATAAGCCGCGCCGTGCAACGCACACGCCAACTAACACGTGTCCGTACCCCAATCTCGATCCTAGGCCTCACCCGAAGCCTAAATCTAACCTTAGCTCCAAATCTGACACTGAATCCTAAGCCTCACCCGCAGCCTGAACCCTGAGGCCAACACTAAATATAAGCTGCGCCGTGCAACGCACACGCCCCAGAGCACGTATCTGTACCCCAATCTCCACCCTAGGCCTCACTGGGATATTAAACCTAACATTAGCTCCAACCATGACCCTGAACCCTAAGCCTCAGCCGAAGACTGATCCCTGTGGCCTACCCTAACGATTAGCCTCGCCCTGCAACGCACACCCACCCTAACACGTATCCATACCCGAATCTCGACCCGAAGCCTCACCGTGAGCCTAAACCTAACCCTAGCTCCAACCCTGACCCTGAAACCTAAGCCTCACCTGCAGCCTGAACCCTGAGGTCTACCCAAACGATCAGCCACACACTACAACACCCACGCCCGCTAACACGTATCCGTTCCCCAATCTTGACCCTAGAACTCACCGGGAGCCTAAAACTAAACCTAGATCCAACCCTGACCTGAACCCTAAGCCTCACCCGCAGCTTGAACCCTGAGGCCTACCCTAACGATCAGCCGCGCCCTGCAACACACAGGCCCCCTAATACGTATCCATACCCCAATCTCGACCCGAAGCCTCACCGGGAGCCAAACCCTAACCCTAGCTCCAATCCTGACCCTGAACACTCAGCCTCACCCGCAGCCTGAACCCTGAGGCCTACCATAACGATAAGCCGTACCCTGCAACGCACACGCCAACTAACACATATCCGTACACCAATCTCGAAACTAGGCCTCACCCGAAGCGTAAACCTAACCTTAGCTCCAAATCTGACCCTGAATCCTAAGCCTCACCCGCAGCCTGAACCCTGAGGCCTAACCTAACTTTAAGCGGCGCCCGGCAACACACACGCCCCGTAACAGGTATCCGTACCCCAATCTCGACCCTTGGTCTCACTGGGAGCCTAACCCTAACCCGAGCTCCAACCCTGACCCTGAACACTATGCCTCACCCGCAGTCTGAGCCCTGAAGACTACCCTAACGACAAGCCACGCGGTGCAACGCACACGCCCCCTTACACGTATCCGTACCCCAATCTCGAGCTTAGGCCTCACCGGGAGCCTAACGCTAACCCTAGCTCCATCCCTGTCCCTGAAACCTAAGCCTAACCGGAAGACCGAAGCCTGAGGCCTATCCTAACTATAAGCCATGCCCTGCAACGCACACGCCCCCTAACACGTATCCGGACCTCAATCTTGACAAGAAGCCTCACCGGGAGCCTAAATCTAACCCTAGCTCAACCCTGACCCTGAACCCTAAGCCTCACCTGCAGCCTGAACCCTGAGCCCTACCCTAACGATCAGTCGTGCCCTGCAATGCACACGCCCCCTAACACGTATCCGTACTCCAAACTCGACCCTAGGCCTAAGAGAGAGCATAAACCTAACCCTAGCTCCAATCCTGACCCTGAACCCTAAGCCTCACACACAGCCTGAACCCTGAGGCCTACCGTAACGATAAGCTGCGCCCTGCAACGAAAAACCCCCTAACACATATCCGTACCCCAATCGCGACCCTAGGCCTCACCGGAAGCCTAACCCTAACCCTAAGTCCAACCCTGACCCTGAACCCTAAGCCTCACCCGCAGCCTGACACTGAGGCCTACCCTAACGCTAAGCCGTGCCCCGCAACGCACATGCCCCCTAACACGTGTCCGTACCCCAATCTCCAACATAGGCCTCACCGCAAGACGAAACCTAACCCTAGGTCCAACCCTGACACTGAACACTAAGCCTCACCCGCAGCCTGAACCCTGATGCCTACCCTAACGATAAACCGCGCCCTGAAACGCACACGTGCCCTAACATGTACCCGTACCAAAATCCCGACCATAGGCCTCACCGGGAGACTAACCATAACCCTAGCTCCAACCCTGACCATGAACACTAAGCCTCACCCGCAGCATGAACCCTGAGGCCTACCCTAACCATCAGGCACGCCCTGCAACCCACACGCACCCTAACACGTATCCGTACCCCAATCTCCACCATAGGCCTCACCGGGAGACTACACCTAACCCTAGCTCCAACCCAGACCCTAAACCCTAAACCTCACCCGCGGCCTGAACCCTGAGGCCTACCCTAACAATAAGCCGCGCCCTGAAACGCACACGCCCCCTAACAAGTATCAGTACCCCAATCTCCACCGAAGGCCTCACCGGGAGACTAAACCTAACCCTAGCTCCAACACTGACCCTGAACCCTAAGCCTCAACCACAGCCTGATCGCTAAGGCCTATCCTAAGGATAAGCCGGGCCCTGAAACGTACCAACCCCTAACACGTATCCGTACCACAATCTCCACCCCAGGCCTCACCGGGAGCCTAACCCTAACCCTAGCTCCAACCCTGACCTTGACCCCTAAGCCTCACGCGCAGCCTGAACCCTGAGGCCTACCCTAACGATCAGCAGCGCCCTGCAATGCACATGCCCCCTAACACGTATCCGTTCCACAATCTCGACCCAGGCCTCACCAGGAGCCTAACCCTAACCCTAGCTCCAACTCTGACCATGAACCCTAAGTCTCACCCGCAGCCTGAACCCCGAGGGCTACCCTAACGCTAAGCCGTGCCCTGCCATGCACATGCTCCCTAACACGTATCCGTACTCCAAACTCGACCCTAGGCCTCAGCACGAGACGAACCGTAACCCTAGCTCCAATCCTGACCCTGAACCCTAAGCCTCACCCATAGCCTGAACCCTGAGGCCTACGCTAACGATAAGCCGCGCCCTGCAACGAAAACCCCCGTTAACACATATCCGTACCCCAATCTCCACCGTAGGCCTCACCGGGAGCCTAACCCTAACCCTAGCTCCAACCCAGACTCTGAACCCTAAACCTCACCCTCAGCCTGAACCCTGAGACCTACCCTAACCATAAGCCGCGCCCTGCAACGCACACGCCCCCTAACACGTATCTGTACCCCAATCTCCACCGAAGGACTCACAGGTAGACTAAACCTAACCCTCGCTCCAATCCTGACCCTGAACCCTAAGCCTCTCCCGCAGCCTGAACCATGAGGCCTACCCTAACGATCAGCCGTGCTCTTCAATGCACACGCCCCCTAACACGTATCCGTAACCCAATGTCGACCCTAAGACTCAGCGAGAGCCTAACCCGAACTCTCACTCCAACACTGGCCCGAAACTCGAAGCCTTACCGACAGCCTGAACTGGGGCCTACCCTAACGATAAGACGTGCCCAGCAACGAAAACGCCCCCTAACACATATCCGTACCCCAATCGCGACCCTAGGCCTCACTGGAAACCTAACCCTAACCCTAAGTCCAACCCTTACCCTGAAACCTAAGCCTCACCCACAGGCTGAACCCTGAGGCCTACCATAACGCTAAGCCGCGCCCTGCAACGCACATGCCCCCTAACACGTGTCCGTACCCCAATCTCCACCATAGGCCTCACCGCGAGACGAAACCTAACCTTAGCTGAACCCTGACACTGAACACTAAGCCTCACGCGCAGCCTGAACCCTGATGCCTACGCTAACGATAAACCGCGCCCTGAAACGCACACGCGCCCTAACACGTACCCGTAACACAATCCCGACCATAGGCCTCACCGGGAGACTAACCATAACCCTAGCTCCAACCCTGACCATGAACACTAAGCCTCACCCGCAGCATGAACCCTGAGGCCTACCCTAACCATCAGGAACGCCCTGCAATGCACACGCACCCTAACACGTATCCGTACCCCAATCTCCACCATAGGCCTCACCGGGAGACTACACCTAACCATAGCTCCAACCCAGACCCTAAACACTAAACCTCATCCGCAGCCTGAACCCTGAGGCCTACCCTAAGGATAAGTCGCGCCCTGCAAAGCAAACGCCCCCTAACACGTATCCGTAACACAATCTCCACCCTAGGCCTCCCCGGGTGACTAAGCCTAACCCTAGCTCCAAAAATAACCCTGAACACTAAGCCTCACCCTCAGCGTGAACCCTGAGGTCTACCCTAATGTTAACCCGCGCCTCTCAACGCACAAGCGCCCAAACACGTATCCGTACCCCAATCTCGACCCGAAGCCTCACCGGGAGCCTAACCCTAACCCTAGATCCAGCCCTGTCCTTAACACTAAGCCTACCCCGCAGCATGAACCCTGAGGCCTACCCTAATGATCAGCTGAGCACTGCAACACACACGCCCCCTAACACGTATCCGTACCCCAATCTCGACCCGAAGCCTCACCGGGAGCCTAACCCTTACCCTAGCTCCAACCCTGACCGTGAACATTAAGCCTCACCCGCAGCCTGAACCGTGAGGCCTACCCTAATGATAAGCAGCGCGGTGCAACGCACACGCCCCGAACACATATCCATACCCTTATCTCGACCCAGCCCTCACCGGGAGCCTAATCCTAATCGTAGCTACAACCCTGACCCTGAACCCTAAGCCTCACCCGAAGCCTGAACCCTGAGGCCTACTATAACGATAAGCCACGCCCTGCAACGCACACGCCCCCTAACACGTATCCATACCACAATCTCGACCCTAGGTCTCACCGGGAGCCGAACAATAACCCTAGCTCCAACCCTGACCCTGAACCCTAAGCCTCACCTGCAGACTGATCCCTGAGGTCTCCCCCAACGATAAACCACGCCATGCAAATCACAGGCCCCATAACATGTCTGCGTACCCCAATCTCGACCATAAGCGTCACCGGGAGCTGAACCCTAACCCTAGCTCCAACCCTGACCCTGAACCCTAAGCCTCACCTGCAGACTGAACCCAGAGCCCTACCCTAACGATAAGCCACGCCCTGCAATGCACATGCCCCCTAACACGTATCCGTAACCCAATTTAGACCCTAGGCCTGTGCGAGAGCCAAACCCTAACCCTAGCTCCAACTCAGACCGTGAATCCTAAGCCTCACCCGCAGCATGAACATTGAGGCCAACACTAACGATTAGCTGCGCCATGCAACGCACACGCCCCCTAACACGAATCCGTACCCCAATCTCAACCCTAGGCCTCACTGGGAGATTAAACCTAACCTTACCTCCAACCATGACCCTGAACACTAAGCATCAGCCGAAGCCTGATCCCTGAGGCCTACCCTAACGATAAACCGCGCCCTGCAACGCAAACGCACCCTAACACGTATCCATACCCGAATCTCGTCCCGAAGCTTCACCGGGACCCTAACCCTAGCCCTAGCTCGAACCCTGACCCTGAAAACTAAGCCTCAACTGCAGCCTGAACCTTGAGGCCTACCCTAACGATAAGCCGCGCCCTGCAACGCACATGCCCACTAACATGTATACTTACCCCAATCTCGACCCTACACCTAACCGGGAGCCTAACCCTAACCCTAGCTCCAACCCTGACCCTAAACACTAAGCCTCACCTGCAGTGTGAACCTTGAGGCGTACCCTAACGATAAGCTGCGCCCTGCAACGCACACGGCCCATAACACGTATCCGTACCCCAATCTCGATCCGAAGCCTCACCGGGAGCCTAACCGTAACACTAGCTCCAACCCTGACCCTGAATCCTAAGCCTCACCCTCCGTCTGAATCCTGAGGCCTACCCTAATGATAAAACACGATATGCAAGGAATACGACCCCTAACACGTATCCGTACCCCAAACTGGACCCTAGGCCTAACCGGGAGCCTCACCCTAACCCGAGCTCCAACCCTGACCCTGAAAACTAAGCCTGATCCGCAACCTTAACCCTGAGTCCTACTCTAATGATAAGCAACGCCCTGCAATGCACACGTCCCCTAACACGTATCCATACCCCAATCTCGAACCTAGGACTCACCGAGAGCCTAACCGGAACCCTAGGTCCAACCCAGACCCTGAACACTAAGCCTCACCGGCAGCCTGAACCCTGAGGCCTACCCTAACGATAAGTCACGCCCTGCCACGCACACGCCCCTTAACACGTATCCGTACCCCAATGTCGATCTGAAGCCTCACCGGGAGCCTAACCCTAACACTAGCTTCAACCATGACCCTGAACCCTAAGCCTCACCCGCAGCCTGAACCCTGCGGTCTACCCTAACGGTCAGCCGCACACTGCAACACCCACGCCCCGTAACACGTATCGTTTCCCCAATCTTGACTCTAAACCTCACTGGGAGCCTAACCCTAATCTTACCTAAAACCCTGACCGTTTAAACTAAGCCTCACCCACAGCCTCAACCCTGAGGCCTACCCTAACGATAAGCCACGCCCTTAAACGCACACGCCCCGTAACACGTATCCGTACCCCAAACTCGAACCAAAGCCTCACCGGGAGCCTAACCCTAACCCTAACTCCAACGCTGACCCTGACCCATAAGCCTCACCCGCAGCGTGAGCCCTGAGGCCTACCCTAATCATACGCAGCGCCGTGCAATGCACACGCACCCTAACACGTCGCCGTACCCTAATATCGACCCTAGGCCTCACTGGGAGCCTAATCCTAACCCTACCTCCAACCCTGACCCTGAACACAAAGCCTCACCCAAAGCCTAAACCCTGAGGTGTATTGTAACGATACGCCGCGCCCTGCAACGCACACGCCCCCTAACACGTTTCCGTACCCCAATCTCGAACCTAGGCCTCAGCGGGAGCCGAACCTTAACCCTAGCTCCAACCCTCACCCTGAAACCTAAGCCTCATCCGCCGTCTGTACCCTGAGGCCTACCCTAATGATAAGCTGGGCTCTGCAAGGAATACACCCCCTAACCCGTATGCATACCCCAATCTCGACCCTAGGTATCACCAGGAGGCTAACCGTAACCCGAGCTCCAACGCTGACCCTGAAAACTAAGCCTCATCCTCAGCCTGAACCCTAAGGCCTACTCTCACGATAAGCCACGCCATGCAACTCACACGACCCGGTACAGGTATCAGTACCCCAATCTCGAACCTAGGCCTCACCGGGAGCCTAACCCTAACCCTAGCTCCAACCCTGACCCTGAATCCTAAGCCTAACAGGAAGACTGATCCCTGAGGCCTACCCTATCTATAAGCCGCGCCCTGAAATGCACACGCCCCCTAACACGTATCCATACCCCAATCTCGACCGTAAGCCTCACCGGGAGCCTAAATCTAACCCTAGCTCCAACCATGACCCTGAACCTTAAGCCTCACCGCAGCCTGAAACCTGAGGCCTACCATAACAATAACCTGCGCCACGCAACGCACACGCACACTAACAGGTATCCGTACCCCAATCGCGACCCTAAGCCTCACCGGGAGCCTAACCATAACCCTAGCTTCAACCATTATTCTGAACCCTAAGCGTCACCCGCAGCCTGAACCCTGAGGCCTACCCTAACTGTAAACCACGCCCTGCAACGCACACGCCCCCTAACTCGTATCCGTACCCCAATGTCGATCCGAAGCCTCACCGGGAGACTAACCCTAACACTAGCTTCAACCATGACCCTGAACCCTTAGCCTCACCCGCAGCCTGAACCCTGCGGTCTACCCTAACGGTCAGCCACACACTGCAACACACACGCCCCGTAACACGTATCCGTTCCCCAATCTTGACTCTAAACCTCACTGGGAGCCTAACCCTAATCTTACCTAAAACCCTGACCGTTTAAACTAAGCCTCACCCACAGCCTCAACCCTGAGGCCTACCCTAACGATAAGCCACGCCCTTCAACGCACACGCCCCGTAACACGTATCCGTACCCCAAACTCGAACCAAAGCCTCACCGGGAGCCTAACCCTATATCCAACGCTGACCCTGACCCATAAGCCTCACCCGCAGCGTGAGCCCTGAGGCCTACCCTAACGATACGCAGCGCCGTGCAATGCACACGCACCCTAACACGTCGCCGTACCCTAATATCGACCCTAGGCCTCACTGGGAGCCTAATCCTAACCCTAACTCCAACCCTGACCCTGAACACAAAGCCTCAACCAAAGCCTAAACCCTGAGGTGTATTGTAACGATACGCCGCGCCCTGCAACGCACACGGCCCCTAACACGTTTCCGTACCCCAATCTCGAACCTAGGCCTCAGCGGGAGCCGAACCTTAACCCTAGCTCCAACCCTGACTCTGAAACCTAAGCCTAACCGGAAGAATAAACCCTGAGGCATACCCTAACTATAAGCAGCGCCCTGCAACGGACACGCCCCCTAAAACCTATCCGTACCCCAATCTCGACCCTAGGCCTCACGGGGAGCCTAAACCTAACCTTAGATCCAAACATGACACTGAAACCTAAACCTCACCCGCAAACTGAACCCTGAGGCATACCGTAATGATAAGCCACGCCCTGCAACGCACACGCCCCCTAACACGTATCCGTACCCCAATCTCGAGCCGAAGCCTGACCAGAAGCCTAACCCTAACCCTAGCTCCAACCCTGACCCTGAACCCTAAGCCTCAACAGCAGCCTGAACCCTGAGGCCTTCCCTAACGATCAGCCGCGCCCTGAAACTCACACGACCCCTAACATATATCCGTACCCCAATATCGACCCAAAGCCTCTCCGGGAGCCTAACCCTAACCCTAGCTCAAACCCTGACCCTGAACAATAAGCCTCACCAGCAACCCGATACTTGAGGCCTACCCTAACGATAAGCAGCGCCTTGCAACGCACACGCACCCTAACACGTCCCCGTACCCTAATCTCGACCCTAGGCCTCACCGGGAGCCTAATCCTAACCCTACCTCCAACCCTGACCCTGAACACAAAGCCTCACCCAAAGCCTAAACCCTGAGGCGTATTGTAACGATACGCCGCGCCCTGCAACGCACATGCCCCCTAAAACGTTTCCGTACCCCAATCTCGATCCGAAGCCTCACCGGGAGCCTAACCGTAACACTAGCTCCAACCCTCACCCTGAAACCTAAGCCTCACCCGCCGTCTGTACCCTGAGGCCTACCCTAATGATAAGCTGGGCTCTGCAAGGAATACACCCCCTAACCCGTATGCATACCCCAATCTCGACCCTAGGTATCACCAGGAGGCTAACCGTAACCCGAGCTCCAACGCTGACCCTGAAAACTAAGCCTCATCCTCAGCCTGAACCCTAAGGCCTACTCTCACGATAAGCCACGCCATGCAACTCACACGAACCGGTACAGGTATCAGTACCCCAATCTCGAACCTAGGCCTCACCAGGAGCCTAACCCTAACCCTAGCTCCAACCCTGACCCTGAATCCTAAGCCTAACAGGAAGACTGATCCCTGAGGCCTACCCTAACTATAAGCCGCGCCCTGCAATGCACACGCCCCCTAACACGTATCCATACCCCAATCTCGACCGTAAGCCTCACCGGGAGCCTAAATCTAACCCTAGCTCCAACCATGACCCTGAACCCTAAGCCTCACCGCAGCCTGAAACCTGAGGCCTACCATAACAATAACCTGCGCCACGCAACGCACACGCACACTAACAGGTATCCGTACCCCAATCGCGACCCCAAGCCTCACCGGGAGCCTAACCATAACCCTAGCTTCAACCATTATTCTGAACCCTAAGCGTCACCCGCAGCCTGAACCCTGAGGCCTACCCTAACTGTAAACCACGCCCTGCAACTCACACGCCCCCTAACACGTATTGGTACCCCAATCTCAACCCGAAGCCTCACCGGGAGCCTAACCCTAACACTAGCTCCAACAATGACCCTGAAACCTAAGCCTCACCCGCAGCCTGAACACGGAGGCCTACCCTAACGATCAGCCGCGCACTGCAACCCCCACGCCCCCTAACACGTATCCGTTCCCCAATCTCGACCCAAAACCTCACTGGGTGCCTTATCCTAACCCTAGCTAAAACCCTGACCCTTTAAACTAAGCCTCACCCACAGCTTCAAACCTGAAGACTACCCTAACGATAAGTCACGCCCTGCAACGCACACGCCCCTTAACACGTATCCGTACCCCAATGTCGATCCGAAGCCTCACTGGGAGCCTAACCCTAACACGAGATCCAACCATGACTCTGAAACCTAAGCCTCACCCTCAGCCTGAACCCTGAGGTCTACCCTAACGATCAGCCGCACACTGCAACACCCACGCCCCCTAACACGTATCCGTTCCTCAATCTTGACCCTAAACCTCACTGGGAGCCTAACCCCAATCCTACCTAAAACCCTGACCATTTAACCTAAGCCTCACCCACAGCCTCAACCCTGAGGACTACAATAACGATAAGTCGTGCCCTGCAACGCACACGACCCCTAACACGTATCCGTACCCCAATCTCGAACCTAGGCCTCAGCGGGTGCCTAACCCTAACCCTAGCTTCAACCCTGACCCTGAACCTGAAGCCTCACCCGCAGTCTGAACCCTGAGGCCTAGCCTAACGATAAGCCGCGCTCTGCAAGTAATACGCCCCCTAACACGTATCCGTACCCCAAACTCGACCCTAGGCCTCACCGGGAGCCTAACCCTAACCCGAGCTCCAACCCTGACCCTGAAACCAAAGCCTCATCCGCAAACTGAACCCGGAGTCTTACCGTAACGATAAGCCACGCCCTTCAACGCACACGCCCCCTAACACGTATCCGTACCCCAAACTCGAACCGAAGCCTCACCGGGAGCCTAACCATAACCCTAACACCAACACTGACCCTGAAACATAAGCCTCACCCGCAGCGTGAGCCCTGAGGCCTACCCTAATGATAAGCAGCGCGGTGCAATGCACACGCCCCCTCACACGTCCCTGTACCCTAATCTCGACCCTAGGCCTCACCGGGAGCCTAATCCTAACCCTAGCTCCAACCCTGACCCTGAACACAAAGCCTCACCCAACGCCTGAACCCTGAGGCGTATTATAACGATAAGCCACGCCCTGCAACGCACACGCCCCCTAACACGTTTCCGTACCCCAATCCCGACCGTAAGCCTCACCGGGAGCGTAAATCTAACCCTACCTCCAACCATGACCCTGAAACCGAAGCCTCACCCGCAGCCTGAACCCTGAGGCCTACCCTAAGGATAAGTCGCGCCCTGCAAAGCAAACTCCCCCTAACACGTATCCGTACCACAATCTCCACCCTAGGCCTCCCCGGTTGACTAACCCTAACGCTAGCTCCAAAAATAACCCTGAACAGTAAGCCTCACCATCAGGCTGAACCCTGAGGTCTACCCTAATGTTTACCCGCGCCCCTCAACGCACACGCGCCCAAACACATATCCGTACCCCAATCTCGACCTGAAGCCTGACCGGGAGCCTAACCCTAACCCTAGATCCAGCCCTGTCCTTAACACTAAGCCTCACCCGCAGCATGAAACCTGAGGCCTACCCCAATGATCAGCTGCGCACTGCAACACACATGCCCCCTAAGACGTATCCGTACCCCAATCTCGACCCGAAGCCTCACCGGGATCCTAACCCTAACCCTAGCTCCAACACTTACCCTGAATACGAATCCTCATCTGTAGCCTGAACCCCGAGGCCTACCCTAACAATAAGCTGCGCCCTGCAACGCACATGCCCCCTAACACATATCCGTACCCCAATCTCGACCCTAGTCCTCAACGGGAGCCTAACCCTAACCCTAACTCCAACCCTTACCCTGAAACCTAAGCCTCACCCGCAGCCTGAACCCTGAGGCCTACCCTAACGATAAGCCGCGCCCTGCAACGCCACATCCCCTAACACGTATCCGTACCCCAATCTCTACCCGAAAGCTCATAGGGAGCCTAACCCAAACCCTAGCTCCAATCCTGACCCTGAACACTAAGCATCACCCGCAGCCTGAACCCTGAGGCCTACCATAACGATAAGCCGCGCCGTGCAACGCACACGCCAACTAAAACGTGTCCGTACCCCAATCTCGATCCTAGGCCTCACCCGAAGCCTAAATCTAACCTTAGCTCCAAATCTGACACTGAATCCTAAGCCTCACCCGCAGCCTGAACCCTGAGGCCAACACTAAATATAAGCTGCGCCGTGCAACGCACACGCCCCAGAACACGTATCCGTACCCCAATCTCCACCCTAGGCCTCACTGGGATATTAAACCTAACATTAGCTCCAACCATGACCCTGAACCCTAAGCCTCAGCCGAAGACTGATCCCTGTGGCCTACCCTAACGATTAGCCTCGCCCTGCAACGCACACCCACCCTAACACGTATCCATACCCGAATCTCGACCCGAAGCCTCACCGTGAGCCTAACCCTAACCCTAGCTCCAACCCTGACCCTGAAACCTAAGCCTCACCTGCAGCCTGAACCCTGAGGTCTACCCAAACGATCAGCCACACACTACAACACCCACGCCCGCTAACACGTATCCGTTCCCCAATCTTGACCCTAGAACTCACCAGGAGCCTAAAACTAAACCTAGATCCAACCCTGACCTGAACCCTAAGCCTCACCCGCAGCATGAACCCTGAGGCCTACCCTAACGATCAGCCGCGCCCTGCAACACACAGGCCCCCTAATACGTATCCATACCCCAATCTCGACCCGAAGCCTCACCGGGAGCCAAACCCTAACCCTAGCTCCAATCCTGACCCTGAACACTCAGCCTCACCCGCAGCCTGAACCCTGAGGCCTACCATAACGATAAGCCGTACCCTGCAACGCACACGCCAACTAACACGTATCCGTACACCAATCTCGAAACTAGGCCTCACCCGAAGCGTAAACCTAACCTTAGCTCCAAATCTGACCCTGAATCCTAAGCCTCACCCGCAGCCTGAACCCTGAGGCCTAACCTAACTTTAAGCGGCGCCCGGCAACACACACGCCCCGTAACAGGTATCCGTACCCCAATCTCGACCCTCGGTCTCACTGGGAGCCTAACCCTAACCCGAGCTCCAACCCTGACCCTGAACACTATGCCTCACCCGCAGTCTGAGCCCTGAAGACTACCCTAACGACAAGCCACGCGGTGCAACGCACACGCCCCCTTACACGTATCCGTACCCCAATCTCGAGCCTAGGCCTCACCGGGAGCCTAACGCTAACCCTAGCTCCATCCCTGTCCCTGAAACCTAAGCCTAACCGGAAGACCGAACCCTGAGGCCTATCCTAACGATAAGCCATGCCCTGCAATGCACACGCCCCCTAACACGTATCCGGACCTCAATCTTGACAAGAAGCCTCACCGGGAGCCTAAATCTAACCCTAGCTCAACCCTGACCCTGAACCCTAAGCCTCACCTGCAGCCTGAACCCTGAGCCCTACCCTAACGATCAGTCGTGCCCTGCAATGCACACGCCCCCTAACACGTATCCGTACTCCAAACTCGACCCTAGGCCTAAGAGAGAGCATAAACCTAACCCTAGCTCCAATCCTGACCCTGAACCCTAAGCCTCACACACAGCCTGAACCCTGAGGCCTACCGTAACGATAAGCTGCGCCCTGCAACGAAAAACCCCCTAACACATATCCGTACCCCAATCGCGACCCTAGGCCACACCGGAAGCCTAACCCTAACCCTAAGTCCAACCCTGACCCTGAAACCTAAGCCTCACCCGCAGCCTGACACTGAGGCCTACCCTAACGCTAAGCCGTGCCCCGCAACGCACATGCCCCCTAACACGTGTCCGTACCCCAATCTCCAACATAGGCCTCACCGCGAGACGAAACCTAACCCTAGGTCCAACCCTGACACTGAACACTAAGCCTCACCCGCAGCCTGAACCCTGATGCCTACCCTAACGATAAACCGCGCCCTGAAACGCACACGTGCCCTAACATGTACCCGTACCACAATCCCGACCATAGGCCTCACCGGGAGACTAACCATAACCCTAGCTCCAACCCTGACCATGAACACTAA
Source organism: Kogia breviceps (assembly GCF_026419965.1). NCBI lineage: Eukaryota > Metazoa > Chordata > Mammalia > Artiodactyla > Physeteridae > Kogia > Kogia breviceps. Next base: position 87,915,591 of record NC_081316.1, on the reverse strand, counting down.
GCCTCACCCGCAGCATGAACCCTGAGGCCTACCCTAACCATCAGGCACGCCCTGCAACCCACACGCACCCTAACACGTATCCGTACCCCAATCTCCACCATAGGCCTCACCGGGAGACTACACCTAACCCTAGCTCCAACCCAGACCCTAAACCCTAAACCTCACCCGCGGCCTGAACCCTGAGGCCTACACTAACAATAAGCCGCGCCCTGAAACGCACACGCCCCCTAACAAGTATAAGTACCCCAATCTCCACCGAAGGCCTCACCGGGAGACTAAACCTAACCCTAGCTCCAACACTGACCCTGAACCCTAAGCCTCAACCACAGCCTGATCCCTAAGGCCTATCCTAAGGGTAAGCCGGGCCCTGAAACGCACCAACCCCTAACACGTATCCGTACCACAATCTCCACCCCAGGCCTCACCGGGAGCCTAAACCTAACCCTAGCTCCAACCCTGACCTTGACCCCTAAGCCTCACGCACAGCCTGAACCCTGAGGCCTACCCTAGCGATCAGCAGCGCCCTGCAATGCACATGCCCCCTAACACGTATCCGTTCCACAATCTCGACCCAGGCCTCACCAGGAGCCTAACCCTAACCCTAGCTCCAACTCTGACCATGAACCCTAAGTCTCACCCGCAGCCTGAACCCCGAGGGCTACCCTAACGCTAAGCCGTGCCCTGCAATGCACACGCTCCCTAACACGTATCCGTACTCCAAACTCGACCCTAGGCCTCAGCAAGAGACGAACCGTAACCCTAGCTCCAATCCTGACCCTGAACCCTAAGCCTCTCCCACAGCCTGAACCCTGAGGCCTACGCTAACGATAAGCCGCGCCATGCAACGAAAACCCCCGTTAACACATATCCGTACCCCAATCGCGACCCTAGGCCTAACCGGGAGCCTAACCCTAACCCGAAGTCCAACCCTTACCCTGAACCCTATGCCTCACCCGCAGCCGGAACCCAGAGGCCCACCCTAACTATAAGCCGCGCCATGCAACCCACACGCCCCCTAACAAGTATCCGTACCCCAATCTCCACCGTAGGCCGCACCGGGAGCCTAACCCTAACCCTACATCCAAACATTACCCTGAAACCTAAGCCTCACCCGCAGCCTGAACCTGAGGCCTAACCTAGTGATAAGCCGCACCCTGGAACGCACACGAACCCTAACACTTATCCCTACCGCAATCTCCTCCATAGGCCTCACCGGGAGCCTAACCCTAACCCTAGCTCCAACCCAGACTCTGAACCCTAAACCTCACCCTCAGCCTGAACCCTGAGACCTACCCTAACCATAAGCCGCGCCCTGCAACGCACACGCCCCCTAACACGTATCTGTACCCCAATCTCCACCGAAGGACTCACAGGTAGACTAAACCTAACCCTCGCTCCAATCCTGACCCTGAACCCTAAACCTCTCCCGCAGCCTGAACCATGAGGCCTACCCTAACGATCAGCCGTGCCCTTCAATGCACACGCCCCCTAACACGTATCCGTAACCCAATGTCGACCCTAAGACTCAGCGAGAGCCTAACCCGAACTCTCGCTCCAACACTGGCCCGGAACTCGAAGCCTTACCGACAGCCTGAACTGGGGCCTACCCTAACGATAAGACGTGCCCAGCAACGAAAACGCCCCCTAACACATATCCGTACCCCAATCGCGACCCTAGGCCTCACTGGAAACCTAACCCTAACCCTAAGTCCAACCCTTACCCTGAAACCTAAGCCTCACCCACAGGCTGAACCCTGAGGCCTACCATAACGCTAAGCCGCGCCCTGCAACGCACATGCCCCCTAACACGTGTCCGTACCCCAATCTCCACCATAGGCCTCACCGCGAGACGAAACCTAACCTTAGCTCCAACCCTGACACTGAACACTAAGCCTCACGCGCAGCCTGAACCCTGATGCCTACCCTAACGATAAACCGCGCCCAGAAACGCACACGCGCCCTAACACGTACCCGTAACACAATCCCGACCATAGGCGTCACCGGGAGACTAACCATAACCCTAGCTCCAACCCTGACCATGAACACTAATCCTCACCCGCAGCATGAACCCTGAGGCCTACCCTAACCATCAGGAACGCCCTGCAATGCACACGCACCCTGACACGTATCCGTACCCCAATCTCCACCATAGGACTCACCGGGAGACTACACCTAACCCTAGCTCCAACCCAGACCCTAAACACTAAACCTCATCCGCAGCCTGAACCCTGAGGCCTACCCTAAGGATAAGTCGCGCCCTGCAAAGCAAACGCCCCCTAACACGTATCCGTAACACAATCTCCACCCTAGGCCTCCCCGGGTGACTAAGCCTAACCCTAGCTCCAAAAATAACCCTGAACACTAAGCCTCACCCTCAGCGTGAACCCTGAGGTCTACCCTAATGTTAACCCGCGCCCCTCAACGCACACGCGCCCAAACACGTATCCGTACCCCAATCTCGACCCGAAGCCTCACCGGGAGCCTAACCCTAACCCTAGATCCAGCCCTGTCCTTAACACTAAGCCTACCCCGCAGCATGAACCCTGAGGCCTACCCTAATGATCAGCTGCGCACTGCAACACACACGCCCCCTAACACGTATCCGTACCCCAATCTCGACCCGAAGCCTCACCGGGAGCCTAACCCTTACCCTAGCTCCAACCCTGACCGTGAACACTAAGCATCACCCGCAGCCTGAACCCTGAGGCCTACCATAACGATAAGCCGCGCCGTGCAACGCACACGCCAACTAACACGTGTCCGTACCCCAATCTCGATCCTAGGCCTCACCCGAAGCCTAAATCTAACCTTAGCTCCAAATCTGACACTGAATCCTAAGCCTCACCCGCAGCCTGAACCCTGAGGCCAACACTAAATATAAGCTGCGCCGTGCAACGCACACGCCCCAGAGCACGTATCCGTACCCCAATCTCCACCCTAGGCCTCACTGGGATATTAAACCTAACATTAGCTCCAACCATGACCCTGAACCCTAAGCCTCAGCCGAAGACTGATCCCTGTGGCCTACCCTAACGATTAGCCTCGCCCTGCAACGCACACCCACCCTAACACGTATCCATACCCGAATCTCGACCCGAAGCCTCACCGTGAGCCTAACCCTAACCCTAGCTCCAACCCTGACCCTGAAACCTAAGCCTCACCTGCAGCCTGAACCCTGAGGTCTACCCAAACGATCAGCCACACACTACAACACCCACGCCCGCTAACACGTATCCGTTCCCCAATCTTGACCCTAGAACTCACCGGGAGCCTAAAACTAAACCTAGATCCAACCCTGACCTGAACCCTAAGCCTCACCCGCAGCATGAACCCTGAGGCCTACCCTAACGATCAGCCGCGCCCTGCAACACACAGGCCCCCTAATACGTATCCATACCCCAATCTCGACCCGAAGCCTCACCGGGAGCCAAACCCTAACCCTAGCTCCAATCCTGACCCTGAACACTCAGCCTCACCCGCAGCCTGAACCCTGAGGCCTACCATAACGATAAGCCGTACCCTGCAACGCACACGCCAACTAACACGTATCCGTACACCAATCTCGAAACGAGGCCTCACCCGAAGCGTAAACCTAACCTTAGCTCCAAATCTGACCCTGAATCCTAAGCCTCACCCGCAGCCTGAACCCTGAGGCCTAACCTAACTTTAAGCGGCGCCCGGCAACACACACGCCCCGTAACAGGTATCCGTACCCCAATCTCGACCCTCGGTCTCACTGGGAGCCTAACCCTAACCCGAGCTCCAACCCTGACCCTGAACACTATGCCTCACCCGCAGTCTGAGCCCTGAAGACTACCCTAACGAAAAGCCACGCGGTGCAACGCACACGCCCCCTTACACGTATCCGTACCCCAATCTCAAGCCTAGGCCTCACCGGGAGCCTAACGCTAACCCTAGCTCCATCCCTGTCCCTGAAACCTAAGCCTAACCGGAAGACCGAACCCTGAGGCCTATCCTAACGATAAGCCATGCCCTGCAACGCACACGCCCCCTAACACGTATCCGGACCTCAATCTTGACAAGAAGCCTCACCGGGAGCCTAAATCTAACCCTAGCTCAACCCTGACCCTGAACCCTAAGCCTCACCTGCAGCCTGAACCCTGAGCCCTACCCTAACGATCAGTCGTGCCCTGCAATGCACACGCCCCCTAACACGTATCCGTACTCCAAACTCGACCCTAGGCCTAAGAGAGAGCATAAACCTAACCCTAGCTCCAATCCTGACCCTGAACCCTAAGCCTCACACACAGCCTGAACCCTGAGGCCTACCGTAACGATAAGCTGCGCCCTGCAACGAAAAACCCCCTAACACATATCCGTACCCCAATCGCGACCCTAGGCCACACCGGAAGCCTAACCCTAACCCTAAGTCCAACCCTGACCCTGAACCCTAAGCCTCACCCGCAGCCTGACACTGAGGCCTACCCTAACGCTAAGCCGTGCCCCGCAACGCACATGCCCCCTAACACGTGTCCGTACCCCAATCTCCAACATAGGCCTCACCGCGAGACGAAACCTAACCCTAGGTCCAACCCTGACACTGAACACTAAGCCTCACCCGCAGCCTGAACCCTGATGCCTACCCTAACGATAAACCGCGCCCTGAAACGCACACGTGCCCTAACATGTACCCGTACCACAATCCCGACCATAGGCCTCACCGGGAGACTAACCATAACCCTAGCTCCAACCCTGACCATGAACACTAAGCCTCACCCGCAGCATGAACCCTGAGGCCTACCCTAACCATCAGGCACGCCCTGCAACCCACACGCACCCTAACACGTATCCGTACCCCAATCTCCACCATAGGCCTCACCGGGAGACTACACCTAACCCTAGCTCCAACCCAGACCCTAAACCCTAAACCTCACCCGCGGCCTGAACCCTGAGGCCTACACTAACAATAAGCCGCGCCCTGAAACGCACACGCCCCCTAACAAGTATAAGTACCCCAATCTCCACCGAAGGCCTCACCGGGAGACTAAACCTAACCCTAGCTCCAACACTGACCCTGAACCCTAAGCCTCAACCACAGCCTGATCCCTAAGGCCTATCCTAAGGGTAAGCCGGGCCCTGAAACGCACCAACCCCTAACACGTATCCGTACCACAATCTCCACCCCAGGCCTCACCGGGAGCCTAAACCTAACCCTAGCTCCAACCCTGACCTTGACCCCTAAGCCTCACGCACAGCCTGAACCCTGAGGCCTACCCTAGCGATCAGCAGCGCCCTGCAATGCACATGCCCCCTAACACGTATCCGTTCCACAATCTCGACCCAGGCCTCACCAGGAGCCTAACCCTAACCCTAGCTCCAACTCTGACCATGAACCCTAAGTCTCACCCGCAGCCTGAACCCCGAGGGCTACCCTAACGCTAAGCCGTGCCCTGCAATGCACACGCTCCCTAACACGTATCCGTACTCCAAACTCGACCCTAGGCCTCAGCAAGAGACGAACCGTAACCCTAGCTCCAATCCTGACCCTGAACCCTAAGCCTCTCCCACAGCCTGAACCCTGAGGCCTACGCTAACGATAAGCCGCGCCATGCAACGAAAACCCCCGTTAACACATATCCGTACCCCAATCGCGACCCTAGGCCTAACCGGGAGCCTAACCCTAACCCGAAGTCCAACCCTTACCCTGAACCCTATGCCTCACCCGCAGCCGGAACCCAGAGGCCCACCCTAACTATAAGCCGCGCCATGCAACCCACACGCCCCCTAACAAGTATCCGTACCCCAATCTCCACCGTAGGCCGCACCGGGAGCCTAACCCTAACCCTACATCCAAACATTACCCTGAAACCTAAGCCTCACCCGCAGCCTGAACCTGAGGCCTAACCTAGTGATAAGCCGCACCCTGGAACGCACACGAACCCTAACACTTATCCCTACCGCAATCTCCTCCATAGGCCTCACCGGGAGCCTAACCCTAACCCTAGCTCCAACCCAGACTCTGAACCCTAAACCTCACCCTCAGCCTGAACCCTGAGACCTACCCTAACCATAAGCCGCGCCCTGCAACGCACACGCCCCCTAACACGTATCTGTACCCCAATCTCCACCGAAGGACTCACAGGTAGACTAAACCTAACCCTCGCTCCAATCCTGACCCTGAACCCTAAACCTCTCCCGCAGCCTGAACCATGAGGCCTACCCTAACGATCAGCCGTGCCCTTCAATGCACACGCCCCCTAACACGTATCCGTAACCCAATGTCGACCCTAAGACTCAGCGAGAGCCTAACCCGAACTCTCGCTCCAACACTGGCCCGGAACTCGAAGCCTTACCGACAGCCTGAACTGGGGCCTACCCTAACGATAAGACGTGCCCAGCAACGAAAACGCCCCCTAACACATATCCGTACCCCAATCGCGACCCTAGGCCTCACTGGAAACCTAACCCTAACCCTAAGTCCAACCCTTACCCTGAAACCTAAGCCTCACCCACAGGCTGAACCCTGAGGCCTACCATAACGCTAAGCCGCGCCCTGCAACGCACATGCCCCCTAACACGTGTCCGTACCCCAATCTCCACCATAGGCCTCACCGCGAGACGAAACCTAACCTTAGCTCCAACCCTGACACTGAACACTAAGCCTCACGCGCAGCCTGAACCCTGATGCCTACCCTAACGATAAACCGCGCCCAGAAACGCACACGCGCCCTAACACGTACCCGTAACACAATCCCGACCATAGGCGTCACCGGGAGACTAACCATAACCCTAGCTCCAACCCTGACCATGAACACTAATCCTCACCCGCAGCATGAACCCTGAGGCCTACCCTAACCATCAGGAACGCCCTGCAATGCACACGCACCCTGACACGTATCCGTACCCCAATCTCCACCATAGGACTCACCGGGAGACTACACCTAACCCTAGCTCCAACCCAGACCCTAAACACTAAACCTCATCCGCAGCCTGAACCCTGAGGCCTACCCTAAGGATAAGTCGCGCCCTGCAAAGCAAACGCCCCCTAACACGTATCCGTAACACAATCTCCACCCTAGGCCTCCCCGGGTGACTAAGCCTAACCCTAGCTCCAAAAATAACCCTGAACACTAAGCCTCACCCTCAGCGTGAACCCTGAGGTCTACCCTAATGTTAACCCGCGCCCCTCAACGCACACGCGCCCAAACACGTATCCGTACCCCAATCTCGACCCGAAGCCTCACCGGGAGCCTAACCCTAACCCTAGATCCAGCCCTGTCCTTAACACTAAGCCTACCCCGCAGCATGAACCCTGAGGCCTACCCTAATGATCAGCTGCGCACTGCAACACACACGCCCCCTAACACGTATCCGTACCCCAATCTCGACCCGAAGCCTCACCGGGAGCCTAACCCTTACCCTAGCTCCAACCCTGACCGTGAACACTAAGCATCACCCGCAGCCTGAACCCTGAGGCCTACCATAACGATAAGCCGCGCCGTGCAACGCACACGCCAACTAACACGTGTCCGTACCCCAATCTCGATCCTAGGCCTCACCCGAAGCCTAAATCTAACCTTAGCTCCAAATCTGACACTGAATCCTAAGCCTCACCCGCAGCCTGAACCCTGAGGCCAACACTAAATATAAGCTGCGCCGTGCAACGCACACGCCCCAGAGCACGTATCCGTACCCCAATCTCCACCCTAGGCCTCACTGGGATATTAAACCTAACATTAGCTCCAACCATGACCCTGAACCCTAAGCCTCAGCCGAAGACTGATCCCTGTGGCCTACCCTAACGATTAGCCTCGCCCTGCAACGCACACCCACCCTAACACGTATCCATACCCGAATCTCGACCCGAAGCCTCACCGTGAGCCTAACCCTAACCCTAGCTCCAACCCTGACCCTGAAACCTAAGCCTCACCTGCAGCCTGAACCCTGAGGTCTACCCAAACGATCAGCCACACACTACAACACCCACGCCCGCTAACACGTATCCGTTCCCCAATCTTGACCCTAGAACTCACCGGGAGCCTAAAACTAAACCTAGATCCAACCCTGACCTGAACCCTAAGCCTCACCCGCAGCATGAACCCTGAGGCCTACCCTAACGATCAGCCGCGCCCTGCAACACACAGGCCCCCTAATACGTATCCATACCCCAATCTCGACCCGAAGCCTCACCGGGAGCCAAACCCTAACCCTAGCTCCAATCCTGACCCTGAACACTCAGCCTCACCCGCAGCCTGAACCCTGAGGCCTACCATAACGATAAGCCGTACCCTGCAACGCACACGCCAACTAACACGTATCCGTACACCAATCTCGAAACGAGGCCTCACCCGAAGCGTAAACCTAACCTTAGCTCCAAATCTGACCCTGAATCCTAAGCCTCACCCGCAGCCTGAACCCTGAGGCCTAACCTAACTTTAAGCGGCGCCCGGCAACACACACGCCCCGTAACAGGTATCCGTACCCCAATCTCGACCCTCGGTCTCACTGGGAGCCTAACCCTAACCCGAGCTCCAACCCTGACCCTGAACACTATGCCTCACCCGCAGTCTGAGCCCTGAAGACTACCCTAACGAAAAGCCACGCGGTGCAACGCACACGCCCCCTTACACGTATCCGTACCCCAATCTCAAGCCTAGGCCTCACCGGGAGCCTAACGCTAACCCTAGCTCCATCCCTGTCCCTGAAACCTAAGCCTAACCGGAAGACCGAACCCTGAGGCCTATCCTAACGATAAGCCATGCCCTGCAACGCACACGCCCCCTAACACGTATCCGGACCTCAATCTTGACAAGAAGCCTCACCGGGAGCCTAAATCTAACCCTAGCTCAACCCTGACCCTGAACCCTAAGCCTCACCTGCAGCCTGAACCCTGAGCCCTACCCTAACGATCAGTCGTGCCCTGCAATGCACACGCCCCCTAACACGTATCCGTACTCCAAACTCGACCCTAGGCCTAAGAGAGAGCATAAACCTAACCCTAGCTCCAATCCTGACCCTGAACCCTAAGCCTCACACACAGCCTGAACCCTGAGGCCTACCGTAACGATAAGCTGCGCCCTGCAACGAAAAACCCCCTAACACATATCCGTACCCCAATCGCGACCCTAGGCCACACCGGAAGCCTAACCCTAACCCTAAGTCCAACCCTGACCCTGAACCCTAAGCCTCACCCGCAGCCTGACACTGAGGCCTACCCTAACGCTAAGCCGTGCCCCGCAACGCACATGCCCCCTAACACGTGTCCGTACCCCAATCTCCAACATAGGCCTCACCGCGAGACGAAACCTAACCCTAGGTCCAACCCTGACACTGAACACTAAGCCTCACCCGCAGCCTGAACCCTGATGCCTACCCTAACGATAAACCGCGCCCTGAAACGCACACGTGCCCTAACATGTACCCGTACCACAATCCCGACCATAGGCCTCACCGGGAGACTAACCATAACCCTAGCTCCAACCCTGACCATGAACACTAAGCCTCACCCGCAGCATGAACCCTGAGGCCTACCCTAACCATCAGGCACGCCCTGCAACCCACACGCACCCTAACACGTATCCGTACCCCAATCTCCACCATAGGCCTCACCGGGAGACTACACCTAACCCTAGCTCCAACCCAGACCCTAAACCCTAAACCTCACCCGCGGCCTGAACCCTGAGGCCTACACTAACAATAAGCCGCGCCCTGAAACGCACACGCCCCCTAACAAGTATAAGTACCCCAATCTCCACCGAAGGCCTCACCGGGAGACTAAACCTAACCCTAGCTCCAACACTGACCCTGAACCCTAAGCCTCAACCACAGCCTGATCCCTAAGGCCTATCCTAAGGGTAAGCCGGGCCCTGAAACGCACCAACCCCTAACACGTATCCGTACCACAATCTCCACCCCAGGCCTCACCGGGAGCCTAAACCTAACCCTAGCTCCAACCCTGACCTTGACCCCTAAGCCTCACGCACAGCCTGAACCCTGAGGCCTACCCTAGCGATCAGCAGCGCCCTGCAATGCACATGCCCCCTAACACGTATCCGTTCCACAATCTCGACCCAGGCCTCACCAGGAGCCTAACCCTAACCCTAGCTCCAACTCTGACCATGAACCCTAAGTCTCACCCGCAGCCTGAACCCCGAGGGCTACCCTAACGCTAAGCCGTGCCCTGCAATGCACACGCTCCCTAACACGTATCCGTACTCCAAACTCGACCCTAGGCCTCAGCAAGAGACGAACCGTAACCCTAGCTCCAATCCTGACCCTGAACCCTAAGCCTCTCCCACAGCCTGAACCCTGAGGCCTACGCTAACGATAAGCCGCGCCATGCAACGAAAACCCCCGTTAACACATATCCGTACCCCAATCGCGACCCTAGGCCTAACCGGGAGCCTAACCCTAACCCGAAGTCCAACCCTTACCCTGAACCCTATGCCTCACCCGCAGCCGGAACCCAGAGGCCCACCCTAACTATAAGCCGCGCCATGCAACCCACACGCCCCCTAACAAGTATCCGTACCCCAATCTCCACCGTAGGCCGCACCGGGAGCCTAACCCTAACCCTACATCCAAACATTACCCTGAAACCTAAGCCTCACCCGCAGCCTGAACCTGAGGCCTAACCTAGTGATAAGCCGCACCCTGGAACGCACACGAACCCTAACACTTATCCCTACCGCAATCTCCTCCATAGGCCTCACCGGGAGCCTAACCCTAACCCTAGCTCCAACCCAGACTCTGAACCCTAAACCTCACCCTCAGCCTGAACCCTGAGACCTACCCTAACCATAAGCCGCGCCCTGCAACGCACACGCCCCCTAACACGTATCTGTACCCCAATCTCCACCGAAGGACTCACAGGTAGACTAAACCTAACCCTCGCTCCAATCCTGACCCTGAACCCTAAACCTCTCCCGCAGCCTGAACCATGAGGCCTACCCTAACGATCAGCCGTGCCCTTCAATGCACACGCCCCCTAACACGTATCCGTAACCCAATGTCGACCCTAAGACTCAGCGAGAGCCTAACCCGAACTCTCGCTCCAACACTGGCCCGGAACTCGAAGCCTTACCGACAGCCTGAACTGGGGCCTACCCTAACGATAAGACGTGCCCAGCAACGAAAACGCCCCCTAACACATATCCGTACCCCAATCGCGACCCTAGGCCTCACTGGAAACCTAACCCTAACCCTAAGTCCAACCCTTACCCTGAAACCTAAGCCTCACCCACAGGCTGAACCCTGAGGCCTACCATAACGCTAAGCCGCGCCCTGCAACGCACATGCCCCCTAACACGTGTCCGTACCCCAATCTCCACCATAGGCCTCACCGCGAGACGAAACCTAACCTTAGCTCCAACCCTGACACTGAACACTAAGCCTCACGCGCAGCCTGAACCCTGATGCCTACCCTAACGATAAACCGCGCCCAGAAACACACACGCGCCCTAACACGTACCCGTAACACAATCCCGACCATAGGCGTCACCGGGAGACTAACCATAACCCTAGCTCCAACCCTGACCATGAACACTAATCCTCACCCGCAGCATGAACCCTGAGGCCTACCCTAACCATCAGGAACGCCCTGCAATGCACACGCACCCTGACACGTATCCGTACCCCAATCTCCACCATAGGACTCACCGGGAGACTACACCTAACCCTAGCTCCAACCCAGACCCTAAACACTAAACCTCATCCGCAGCCTGAACCCTGAGGCCTACCCTAAGGATAAGTCGCGCCCTGCAAAGCAAACGCCCCCTAACACGTATCCGTAACACAATCTCCACCCTAGGCCTCCCCGGGTGACTAAGCCTAACCCTAGCTCCAAAAATAACCCTGAACACTAAGCCTCACCCTCAGCGTGAACCCTGAGGTCTACCCTAATGTTAACCCGCGCCCCTCAACGCACACGCGCCCAAACACGTATCCGTACCCCAATCTCGACCCGAAGACTCACCGGGAGCCTAACCCTAACCCTAGATCCAGCCCTGTCCTTAACACTAAGCCTACCCCGCAGCATGAACCCTGAGGCCAACCCTAATGATCAGCTGCGCACTGCAACACACACGCCCCCTAACACGTATCCGTACCCCAATCTCGACCCGAAGCCTCACCGGGAGCCTAACCCTTACCCTAGCTCCAACCCTGACCGTGAACACTAAGCATCACCCGCAGCCTGAACCCTGAGGCCTACCATAACGATAAGCCGCGCCGTGCAACGCACACGCCAACTAACACGTGTCCGTACCCCAATCTCGATCCTAGGCCTCACCCGAAGCCTAAATCTAACCTTAGCTCCAAATCTGACACTGAATCCTAAGCCTCACCCGCAGCCTGAACCCTGAGGCCAACACTAAATATAAGCTGCGCCGTGCAACGCACACGCCCCAGAGCACGTATCCGTACCCCAATCTCCACCCTAGGCCTCACTGGGATATTAAACCTAACATTAGCTCCAACCATGACCCTGAACCCTAAGCCTCAGCCGAAGACTGATCCCTGTGGCCTACCCTAACGATTAGCCTCGCCCTGCAACGCACACCCACCCTAACACGTATCCATACCCGAATCTCGACCCGAAGCCTCACCGTGAGCCTAACCCTAACCCTAGCTCCAACCCTGACCCTGAAACCTAAGCCTCACCTGCAGCCTGAACCCTGAGGTCTACCCAAACAATCAGCCACACACTACAACACCCACGCCCGCTAACACGTATCCGTTCCCCAATCTTGACCCTAGAACTCACCGGGAGCCTAAAACTAAACCTAGATCCAACCCTGACCTGAACCCTAAGCCTCACCCGCAGCATGAACCCTGAGGCCTAACCTAACGATCAGCCGCGCCCTGCAACACACAGGCCCCCTAATACGTATCCATACCCCAATCTCGACCCGAAGCCTCACCGGGAGCCAAACCCTAACCCTAGCTCCAATCCTGACCCTGAACACTCAGCCTCACCCGCAGCCTGAACCCTGAGGCCTACCATAACGATAAGCCGTACCCTGCAACGCACACGCCAACTAACACGTATCCGTACACCAATCTCGAAACGAGGCCTCACCCGAAGCGTAAACCTAACCTTAGCTCCAAATCTGACCCTGAATCCTAAGCCTCACCCGCAGCCTGAACCCTGAGGCCTAACCTAACTTTAAGCGGCGCCCGGCAACACACACGCCCCGTAACAGGTATCCGTACCCCAATCTCGACCCTCGGTCTCACTGGGAGCCTAACCCTAACCCGAGCTCCAACCCTGACCCTGAACACTATGCCTCACCCGCAGTCTGAGCCCTGAAGACTACCCTAACGAAAAGCCACGCGGTGCAACGCACACGCCCCCTTACACGTATCCGTACCCCAATCTCAAGCCTAGGCCTCACCGGGAGCCTAACGCTAACCCTAGTTCCATCCCTGTCCCTGAAACCTAAGCCTAACCGGAAGACCGAACCCTGAGGCCTATCCTAACGATAAGCCATGCCCTGCAACGCACACGCCCCCTAACACGTATCCGGACCTCAATCTTGACAAGAAGCCTCACCGGGAGCCTAAATCTAACCCTAGCTCAACCCTGACCCTGAACCCTAAGCCTCACCTGCAGCCTGAACCCTGAGCCCTACCCTAACGATCAGTCGTGCCCTGCAATGCACACGCCCCCTAACACGTATCCGTACTCCAAACTCGACCCTAGGCCTAAGAGAGAGCATAAACCTAACCCTAGCTCCAATCCTGACCCTGAACCCTAAGCCTCACACACAGCCTGAACCCTGAGGCCTACCGTAACGATAAGCTGCGCCCTGCAACGAAAAACCCCCTAACACATATCCGTACCCCAATCGCGACCCTAGGCCACACCGGAAGCCTAACCCTAACCCTAAGTCCAACCCTGACCCTGAACCCTAAGCCTCACCCGCAGCCTGACACTGAGGCCTACCCTAACGCTAAGCCGTGCCCCGCAACGCACATGCCCCCTAACACGTGTCCGTACCCCAATCTCCAACATAGGCCTCACCGCGAGACGAAACCTAACCCTAGGTCCAACCCTGACACTGAACACTAAGCCTCACCCGCAGCCTGAACCCTGATGCCTACCCTAACGATAAACCGCGCCCTGAAACGCACACGTGCCCTAACATGTACCCGTACCACAATCCCGACCATAGGCCTCACCGGGAGACTAACCATAACCCTAGCTCCAACCCTGACCATGAACACTAAGCCTCACCCGCAGCATGAACCCTGAGGCCTACCCTAACCATCAGGCACGCCCTGCAACCCACACGCACCCTAACACGTATCCGTACCCCAATCTCCACCATAGGCCTCACCGGGAGACTACACCTAACCCTAGCTCCAACCCAGACCCTAAACCCTAAACCTCACCCGCGGCCTGAACCCTGAGGCCTACACTAACAATAAGCCGCGCCCTGAAACGCACACGCCCCCTAACAAGTATAAGTACCCCAATCTCCACCGAAGGCCTCACCGGGAGACTAAACCTAACCCTAGCTCCAACACTGACCCTGAACCCTAAGCCTCAACCACAGCCTGATCCCTAAGGCCTATCCTAAGGGTAAGCCGGGCCCTGAAACGCACCAACCCCTAACACGTATCCGTACCACAATCTCCACCCCAGGCCTCACCGGGAGCCTAAACCTAACCCTAGCTCCAACCCTGACCTTGACCCCTAAGCCTCACGCACAGCCTGAACCCTGAGGCCTACCCTAGCGATCAGCAGCGCCCTGCAATGCACATGCCCCCTAACACGTATCCGTTCCACAATCTCGACCCAGGCCTCACCAGGAGCCTAACCCTAACCCTAGCTCCAACTCTGACCATGAACCCTAAGTCTCACCCGCAGCCTGAACCCCGAGGGCTACCCTAACGCTAAGCCGTGCCCTGCAATGCACACGCTCCCTAACACGTATCCGTACTCCAAACTCGACCCTAGGCCTCAGCAAGAGACGAACCGTAACCCTAGCTCCAATCCTGACCCTGAACCCTAAGCCTCTCCCACAGCCTGAACCCTGAGGCCTACGCTAACGATAAGCCGCGCCATGCAACGAAAACCCCCGTTAACACATATCCGTACCCCAATCGCGACCCTAGGCCTAACCGGGAGCCTAACCCTAACCCGAAGTCCAACCCTTACCCTGAACCCTATGCCTCACCCGCAGCCGGAACCCAGAGGCCCACCCTAACTATAAGCCGCGCCATGCAACCCACACGCCCCCTAACAAGTATCCGTACCCCAATCTCCACCGTAGGCCGCACCGGGAGCCTAACCCTAACCCTACATCCAAACATTACCCTGAAACCTAAGCCTCACCCGCAGCCTGAACCTGAGGCCTAACCTAGTGATAAGCCGCACCCTGGAACGCACACGAACCCTAACACTTATCCCTACCGCAATCTCCTCCATAGGCCTCACCGGGAGCCTAACCCTAACCCTAGCTCCAACCCAGACTCTGAACCCTAAACCTCACCCTCAGCCTGAACCCTGAGACCTACCCTAACCATAAGCCGCGCCCTGCAACGCACACGCCCCCTAACACGTATCTGTACCCCAATCTCCACCGAAGGACTCACAGGTAGACTAAACCTAACCCTCGCTCCAATCCTGACCCTGAACCCTAAACCTCTCCCGCAGCCTGAACCATGAGGCCTACCCTAACGATCAGCCGTGCCCTTCAATGCACACGCCCCCTAACACGTATCCGTAACCCAATGTCGACCCTAAGACTCAGCGAGAGCCTAACCCGAACTCTCGCTCCAACACTGGCCCGGAACTCGAAGCCTTACCGACAGCCTGAACTGGGGCCTACCCTAACGATAAGACGTGCCCAGCAACGAAAACGCCCCCTAACACATATCCGTACCCCAATCGCGACCCTAGGCCTCACTGGAAACCTAACCCTAACCCTAAGTCCAACCCTTACCCTGAAACCTAAGCCTCACCCACAGGCTGAACCCTGAGGCCTACCATAACGCTAAGCCGCGCCCTGCAACGCACATGCCCCCTAACACGTGTCCGTACCCCAATCTCCACCATAGGCCTCACCGCGAGACGAAACCTAACCTTAGCTCCAACCCTGACACTGAACACTAAGCCTCACGCGCAGCCTGAACCCTGATGCCTACCCTAACGATAAACCGCGCCCAGAAACGCACACGCGCCCTAACACGTACCCGTAACACAATCCCGACCATAGGCGTCACCGGGAGACTAACCATAACCCTAGCTCCAACCCTGACCATGAACACTAATCCTCACCCGCAGCATGAACCCTGAGGCCTACCCTAACCATCAGGAACGCCCTGCAATGCACACGCACCCTGACACGTATCCGTACCCCAATCTCCACCATAGGACTCACCGGGAGACTACACCTAACCCTAGCTCCAACCCAGACCCTAAACACTAAACCTCATCCGCAGCCTGAACCCTGAGGCCTACCCTAAGGATAAGTCGCGCCCTGCAAAGCAAACGCCCCCTAACACGTATCCGTAACACAATCTCCACCCTAGGCCTCCCCGGGTGACTAAGCCTAACCCTAGCTCCAAAAATAACCCTGAACACTAAGCCTCACCCTCAGCGTGAACCCTGAGGTCTACCCTAATGTTAACCCGCGCCCCTCAACGCACACGCGCCCAAACACGTATCCGTACCCCAATCTCGACCCGAAGACTCACCGGGAGCCTAACCCTAACCCTAGATCCAGCCCTGTCCTTAACACTAAGCCTACCCCGCAGCATGAACCCTGAGGCCAACCCTAATGATCAGCTGCGCACTGCAACACACACGCCCCCTAACACGTATCCGTACCCCAATCTCGACCCGAAGCCTCACCGGGAGCCTAACCCTTACCCTAGCTCCAACCCTGACCGTGAACACTAAGCATCACCCGCAGCCTGAACCCTGAGGCCTACCATAACGATAAGCCGCGCCGTGCAACGCACACGCCAACTAACACGTGTCCGTACCCCAATCTCGATCCTAGGCCTCACCCGAAGCCTAAATCTAACCTTAGCTCCAAATCTGACACTGAATCCTAAGCCTCACCCGCAGCCTGAACCCTGAGGCCAACACTAAATATAAGCTGCGCCGTGCAACGCACACGCCCCAGAGCACGTATCCGTACCCCAATCTCCACCCTAGGCCTCACTGGGATATTAAACCTAACATTAGCTCCAACCATGACCCTGAACCCTAAGCCTCAGCCGAAGACTGATCCCTGTGGCCTACCCTAACGATTAGCCTCGCCCTGCAACGCACACCCACCCTAACACGTATCCATACCCGAATCTCGACCCGAAGCCTCACCGTGAGCCTAACCCTAACCCTAGCTCCAACCCTGACCCTGAAACCTAAGCCTCACCTGCAGCCTGAACCCTGAGGTCTACCCAAACGATCAGCCACACACTACAACACCCACGCCCGCTAACACGTATCCGTTCCCCAATCTTGACCCTAGAACTCACCGGGAGCCTAAAACTAAACCTAGATCCAACCCTGACCTGAACCCTAAGCCTCACCCGCAGCATGAACCCTGAGGCCTACCCTAACGATCAGCCGCGCCCTGCAACACACAGGCCCCCTAATACGTATCCATACCCCAATCTCGACCCGAAGCCTCACCGGGAGCCAAACCCTAACCCTAGCTCCAATCCTGACCCTGAACACTCAGCCTCACCCGCAGCCTGAACCCTGAGGCCTACCATAACGATAAGCCGTACCCTGCAACGCACACGCCAACTAACACGTATCCGTACACCAATCTCGAAACGAGGCCTCACCCGAAGCGTAAACCTAACCTTAGCTCCAAATCTGACCCTGAATCCTAAGCCTCACCCGCAGCCTGAACCCTGAGGCCTAACCTAACTTTAAGCGGCGCCCGGCAACACACACGCCCCGTAACAGGTATCCGTACCCCAATCTCGACCCTCGGTCTCACTGGGAGCCTAACCCTAACCCGAGCTCCAACCCTGACCCTGAACACTATGCCTCACCCGCAGTCTGAGCCCTGAAGACTACCCTAACGAAAAGCCACGCGGTGCAACGCACACGCCCCCTTACACGTATCCGTACCCCAATCTCAAGCCTAGGCCTCACCGGGAGCCTAACGCTAACCCTAGCTCCATCCCTGTCCCTGAAACCTAAGCCTAACCGGAAGACCGAACCCTGAGGCCTATCCTAACGATAAGCCATGCCCTGCAACGCACACGCCCCCTAACACGTATCCGGACCTCAATCTTGACAAGAAGCCTCACCGGGAGCCTAAATCTAACCCTAGCTCAACCCTGACCCTGAACCCTAAGCCTCACCTGCAGCCTGAACCCTGAGCCCTACCCTAACGATCAGTCGTGCCCTGCAATGCACACGCCCCCTAACACGTATCCGTACTCCAAACTCGACCCTAGGCCTAAGAGAGAGCATAAACCTAACCCTAGCTCCAATCCTGACCCTGAACCCTAAGCCTCACACACAGCCTGAACCCTGAGGCCTACCGTAACGATAAGCTGCGCCCTGCAACGAAAAACCCCCTAACACATATCCGTACCCCAATCGCGACCCTAGGCCTCACCGGAAGCCTAACCCTAACCCTAAGTCCAACCCTGACCCTGAACCCTAAGCCTCACCCGCAGCCTGACACTGAGGCCTACCCTAACGCTAAGCCGTGCCCCGCAACGCACATGCCCCCTAACACGTGTCCGTACCCCAATCTCCAACATAGGCCTCACCGCAAGACGAAACCTAACCCTAGGTCCAACCCTGACACTGAACACTAAGCCTCACCCGCAGCCTGAACCCTGATGCCTACCCTAACGATAAACCGCGCCCTGAAACGCACACGTGCCCTAACATGTACCCGTACCAAAATCCCGACCATAGGCCTCACCGGGAGACTAACCATAACCCTAGCTCCAACCCTGACCATGAACACTAAGCCTCACCCGCAGCATGAACCCTGAGGCCTACCCTAACCATCAGGCACGCCCTGCAACCCACACGCACCCTAACACGTATCCGTACCCCAATCTCCACCATAGGCCTCACCGGGAGACTACACCTAACCCTAGCTCCAACCCAGACCCTAAACCCTAAACCTCACCCGCGGCCTGAACCCTGAGGCCTACACTAACAATAAGCCGCGCCCTGAAACGCACACGCCCCCTAACAAGTATAAGTACCCCAATCTCCACCGAAGGCCTCACCGGGAGACTAAACCTAACCCTAGCTCCAACACTGACCCTGAACCCTAAGCCTCAACCACAGCCTGATCCCTAAGGCCTATCCTAAGGGTAAGCCGGGCCCTGAAACGCACCAACCCCTAACACGTATCCGTACCACAATCTCCACCCCAGGCCTCACTGGGAGCCTAACCCTAACCCTAGCTCCAACCCTGACCTTGACCCCTAAGCCTCACGCGCAGCCTGAACCCTGAGGCCTACCCTAACGATCAGCAGCGCCCTGCAATGCACATGCCCCCTAACACGTATCCGTTCCACAATCTCGACCCAGGCCTCACCAGGAGCCTAACCCTAACCCTAGCTCCAACTCTGACCATGAACCCTAAGTCTCACCCGCAGCCTGAACCCCGAGGACTACCCTAACGCTAAGCCGTGCCCTGCCATGCACACGCTCCCTAACACGTATCCGTACTCCAAACTCGACCCTAGGCCTCAGCAAGAGACGAACCGTAACCCTAGCTCCAATCCTGACCCTGAACCCTAAGCCCCTCCCACAGCCTGAACCCTGAGGCCTACGCTAACGATAAGCCGCGCCTGCAGCGAGAACCCCCGTTAACACATATCCGTACCCCAATCGCGACCCTAGGCCTAACCGGGAGCCTAACCCTAACCCGAAGTCCAACCCTTACCCTGAACCCTATGCCTCACCCGCAGCCGGAACCCAGTGGCCCACCCTAACGATAAGCCGCGCCATGCAACCCACACGCCCCCTAACACGTATCCGTACCCCAATCTCCACCGTAGGCCGCACCGGGAGCCTAACCCTAACCCTACATCCAAACATTACCCTGAAACCTAAGCCTCACCCGCAGCCTGAACCTGAGGCCTAACCTAGTGATAAGCCGCACCCTGGAACGCACACGAACCCTAACACTTATCCCTACCGCAATCTCCTCCATAGGCCTCACCGGGAGCCTAACCCTAACCCTAGCTCCAACCCAGACTCTGAACCCTAAACCTCACCCTCAGCCTGAACCCTGAGACCTACCCTAACCATAAGCCGCGCCCTGCAACGCACACGCCCCCTAACACGTATCTGTACCCCAATCTCCACCGAAGGACTCACAGGTAGACTAAACCTAACCCTCGCTCCAATCCTGACCCTGAACCCTAAGCCTCTCCCGCAGCCTGAACCATGAGGCCTACCCTAACGATCAGCCGTGCCCTTCAATGCACACGCCCCCTAACACGTATCCGTAACCCAATGTCGACCCTAAGACTCAGCGAGAGCCTAACCCGAACTCTCGCTCCAACCCTGGCCCGGAACTCGAAGGCTTACCGACAGCCTGAACTGGGGCCTACCCTAACGATAAGACGTGCCCAGCAACGAAAACGCCCCCTAACACATATCCGTACCCCAATCGCGACCCTAGGCCTCACTGGAAACCTAACCCTAACCCTAAGTCCAACCCTTACCCTGAAACCTAAGCCTCACCCACAGGCTGAACCCTGAGGCCTACCATAACGCTAAGCCGCGCCCTGCAACGCACATGCCCCCTAACACGTGTCCGTACCCCAATCTCCACCATAGGCCTCACCGCGAGACGAAACCTAACCTTAGCTCCAACCCTGACACTGAACACTAAGCCTCATGCGCAGCCTGAACCCTGATGCCTACCCTAACGATAAACCGCGCCCTGAAACGCACACGCGCCCTAACACGTACCCGTAACACAATCCCGACCATAGGCCTCACCGGGAGACTAACCATAACCCTAGCTCCAACCCTGACCATGAACACTAAGCCTCACCCGCAGCATGAACCCTGAGGCCTACCCTAACCATCAGGAACGCCCTGCAATGCACACGCACCCTAACACGTATCCGTACCCCAATCTCCACCATAGGCCTCACCGGGAGACTACACCTAACCCTAGCTCCAACCCAGACCCTAAACACTAAACCTCATCCGCAGCCTGAACCCTGAGGCCTACCCTAAGGATAAGTCGTGCCCTGCAAAGCAAACGCCCCCTAACACGTATCCGTAACACAATCTCCACCCTAGGCCTCCCCGGGTGACTAAGCCTAACCCTAGCTCCAAAAATAACCCTGAACACTAAGCCTCACCCTCAGCGTGAACCCTGAGGTCTACCCTAATGTTAACCCGCGCCCCTCAATGCACACGCGCCCAAACACGTATCCGTACCCCAATCTCGACCCGAAGCCTCACCGGGAGCCTAACCCTAACCCTAGATCCAGCCCTGTCCTTAACACTAAGCCTACCCCGCAGCATGAACCCTGAGGCCTACCCTAATGATCAGCTGCGCACTGCAACACACACGCCCCCTAACACGTATCCGTACCCCAATCTCGACCCGAAGCCTCACCGGGAGCCTAACCCTTACCCTAGCTCCAACCCTGACCGTGAACACTAAGCCTCACCCGCAGCCTGAACCGTGAGGCCTACCCTAATGATAAGCAGCGCGGTGCAACGCACACGCCCCGAACACATATCCGTACCCTTATCTCGACCCAGCCCTCACCGGGAGCCTAATCCTAACCGTAGCTACAACCCTGACCCTGAACCCTAAGCCTCACCCGAAGCCTGAACCCTGAGGCCTACTATAACGATAAGCCACGCCCTGCAACGCACACGCCCCCTAACACGTATCCATACCACAATCTCGACCCTAGGTCTCACCGGGAGCCGAACAATAACCCTAGCTCCAACCCTGACCCTGAACCCTAAGCCTCACCTGCAGACTGATCCCTGAGGCCTCCCCCAACGATAAACCACGCCATGCAAATCACAGGCCCCATAACATGTCTGCGTACCCCAATCTCGACCATAAGCGTCACCGGGAGCTGAACCCTAACCCTAGCTCCAACCCTGACCCTGAACCCTAAGCCTCACCTGCAGACTGAACCCAGAGCCCTACCCTAACGATAAGCCACGCCCTGCAATGCACATGCCCCCTAACACGTATCCGTAACCCAATTTAGACCCTAGGCCTGTGCGAGAGCCAAACCCTAACCCTAGCTCCAACTCAGACTGTGAATCCTAAGCCACACCCGCAGCATGAACATGGAGGCAAACACTAACGATAAGCTGCGCCGTGCAACGCACACGCCCCCAAACACGAATCCGTACCCCAATCTCAACCCTAGGCCTCACTGGGAGATTAAACCTAACCTTACCTCCAACCATGACCCTGAACACTAAGCATCAGCCGAAGCCTGATCCCTGAGGCCTACCCTAACGATAAACCGCGCCCTGCAACGCAAACGCACCCTAACACGTATCCATACCCGAATCTCGTCCCGAAGCTTCACCGGGACCCTAACCCTAGCCCTAACTCGAACCCTGACCCTGAAACCTAAGCCTCAACTGCAGCCTGAACCTTGAGGCCTACCCTAACGATAAGCCACGCCCTGCAACGCACATGCCCACTAACACGTATACTTACCCCAATCTCGACCCTACCCCTAACCGGGAGCCTAACCCTAACCCTAGCTCCAACCCTGACCCTAAACACTAAGCCTCACCTGCAGTGTGAACCTTGAGGCGTACCCTAACGATAAGCTGCGCCCTGCAACGCACACGGCCCATAACACGTATCCGTACCCCAATCTCGATCCGAAGCCTCACCGGGAGCCTAACCGTAACACTAGCTCCAACCCTGACCCTGAATCCTAAGCCTCGCCCTCTGTCTGAATCCTGAGGCCTACCCTAATGATAAACCGCGATATGCAAGGAATACGACCCCTAACACGTATCCGTACCCCAAACTGGACCCTAGGCCTAACCGGGAGCCTAACCCTAACCCGAGCTCCAACCCTGACCCTGAAAACTAAGCCTGATCTGCAACCTGAACCCTGAGTCCTACTCTAACGATAAGCAACGCCCTGCAATGCACACGTCCCCTAACACGTATCCATACCCCAATCTCGAACCTAGGACTCACCGGGAGCCTAACCGGGACCCTAGGTCCAACCCGGACCCTGAACACTAAGCCTCACCGGCAGCCTGAACCCTGAGGCCTACCCTAACGATAAGTCACGCCCTCCAACGCACACGCCCCCTAACACGTATCCGTACCCCAATGTCGATCCGAAGCCTCACCGGGAGCCTAACCCTAACACTAGCTTCAACCATGACCCTGAACCCTAAGCCTCACCCGCAGCCTGAACCCTGCGGTCTACCCTAACGGTCAGCCGCACACTGCAACTCCCACGCCCCGTAACACGTATCCGTTCCCCAATCTTGACTCTAAACCTCACTGGGAGCCTAACCCTAATCT
This sequence comes from Kogia breviceps, assembly GCF_026419965.1. Taxonomy (NCBI): domain Eukaryota; kingdom Metazoa; phylum Chordata; class Mammalia; order Artiodactyla; family Physeteridae; genus Kogia; species Kogia breviceps. The sequence continues at coordinate 87,892,126 of NC_081316.1, read as the reverse complement.
TACCTAAAACCCTGACCGTTTAAACTAAGCCTCACCCACAGCCTCAACCCTGAGGCCTACCCTAACGATAAGCCACGCCCTTCAACGCACACGCCCCGTAACACGTATCCGTACCCCAAACTCGAACCAAAGCCTCACCGGGAGCCTAACCCTAACCCTAACTCCAACGCTGACCCTGACCCATTAGCCTCACCCGCAGCGTGAGCCCTGAGGCCTACCCTAACGATACGCAGCGCCGTGCAATGCACACGCACCCTAACACGTCGCCGTACCCTAATATCGACCCTAGGCCTCACTGGGAGCCTAATCCTAACCCTACCTCCAACCCTGACCCTGAACACAAAGCCTCACCCAAAGCCTAAACCCTGAGGTGTATTGTAACGATACGCCGCGCCCTGCAACGCACACGCCCCCTAACACGTTTCCGTACCCCAATCTCGAACCTAGGCCTCAGCGGGAGCCGAACCTTAACCCTAGCTCCAACCCTCACCCTGAAACCTAAGCCTCACCCGCCGTCTGTACCCTGAGGCCTACCCTAATGATAAGGTGGGCTCTGCAAGGAATACACCCCCTAACCCGTATGCATACCCCAATCTCGACCCTAGGTATCACCAGGAGGCTAACCGTAACCCGAGCTCCAACGCTGACCCTGAAAACTAAGCCTCATCCTCAGCCTGAACCCTAAGGCCTACTCTCACGATAAGCCACGCCATGCAACTCACACGACCCGGTACAGGTATCAGTACCCCAATCTCGAACCTAGGCCTCACCGGGAGCCTAACCCTAACCCTAGCTCCAACCCTGACCCTGAATCCTAAGCCTAACAGGAAGACTGATCCCTGAGGCCTACCCTATCTATAAGCCGCGCCCTGCAATGCACACGCGCCCTAACACGTATCCATACACCAATCTCGACCGTAAGCCTCACCGGGAGCCTAAATCTAACCCTAGCTCCAACCATGACCCTGAACCCTAAGCCTCACCGCAGCCTGAAACCTGAGGCCTACCATAACAATAACCTGCGCCACGCAACGCACACACACACTAACAGGTATCCGTACCCCAATCGCGACCCCAAGCCTCACCGGGAGCCTAACCATAACCCTAGCTTCAACCATTATTCTGAACCCTAAGCCTCACCCGCAGCCTGAACCCTGAGGCCTACCCTAACTGTAAACCACGCCCTGCAACTCACACGCCCCCTAACACGTATTGGTACCCCAATCTCAACCCGAAGCCTCACCGGGAGCCTAACCCTAACACTAGCTCCAACAATGACCCTGAAACCTAAGCCTCACCCGCAGCCTGAACACGGAGGCCTACCCTAATGATCAGTCGCGCACTGCAACCCCCACGCCCCCTAACATGTATCCGTTCCCCAATCTCGACCCAAAACCTCACTGGGTGCCTTATCCTAACCCTAGCTAAAACCCTGACCCTTTAAACTAAGCCTCACCCACAGCTTCAAACCTGAAGACTACCCTAACGATAAGTCACGCCCTGCAACGCACACGCCCCTTAACACGTATCCGTACCCCAATGTCGATCCGAAGCCTCACTGGGAGCCTAACCCTAACACGAGATCCAACCATGACTCTGAAACCTAAGCCTCACCCTCAGCCTGAACCCTGAGGTCTACCCTAACGATCAGCCGCACACTGCAACACCCACGCCCCCTAACACGTATCCGTTCCTCAATCTTGACCCTAAACCTCACTGGGAGCCTAACCCCAATCCTACCTAAAACCCTGACCATTTAACCTAAGCCTCACCCACAGCCTCAACACTGAGGACTACAATAACGATAAGTCGTGCCCTGCAACGCACACGACCCCTAACACGTATCCGTACCCCAATCTCGAACCTAGGCCTCAGCGGGAGCCTAACCCTAACCCTAGCTCCAACCCTGACCCTGAACCCGAAGCCTCACCCGCACTCTGAACCCTGAGGCCTAGCCTAACGATAAGCCGCGCTCTGCAGGTAATACGCCCCCTAACACGTATCCGTACCCCAAACTCGACCCTAGGCCTCACCGGGAGCCTAACCCTAACCCGAGCTCCAACCCTGACCCTGAAACCTAAGCCTCATCCGCAAACTGAACCCGGAGTCTTACCGTAACGATAAGCCACGCCCTTCAATGCACACGCCCCCTAACACGTATCCGTACCCCAAACTCGAACCGAAGCCTCACCGGGAGCCTAACCATAACCCTAACTCCAACACTGACCCTGAAACATAAGCCTCACCCGCAGCGTGAGCCCTGAGGCCTACCCTAATGATAAGCAGCGCAGTGCAATGCACACGCCCCCTAACACGTCCCTGTACCCTAATCTCGACCCTAGGCCTCACCGGGAGCCTAATCCTAACCCTAGCTCCAACCCTGACCCTGAACACAAAGCCTCACCCAACGCCTGAACCCTGAGGCGTATTATAACGATAAGCCACGCCCTGCAACGCACACGCCCCCTAACACGTTTCCGTACCCCAATCCCGACCGTAAGCCTCACCGGGAGCGTAAATCTAACCCTACTTCCAACCATGACCCTGAACCCGAAGCCTCACCCGCAGCCTGAACCCTGAGGCCTACCCTAAGGATAAGTCGCGCCCTGCAAAGCAAACGCCCCCTAACACGTATCCGTACCTCAATCTCCACCCTAGGCCTCCCCGGTTGACTAACCCTAACGCTAGCTCCAAAAATAACCCTGAACAGGAAGCCTCACCCTCAGCCTGAACCCTGAGGTCTACCCTAATGTTAACCCGCGCCCCTCAACGCACACGCGCCCAAACACATATCCGTACCCAAATCTCGACACGAACCCTCACCGGGAGCCTAACCCTAACCTTAGATCCAGCCCTGTCCTTAACACTAAGCCTCATTCGCAGCATGAAACCTGAGGCCTACCCTAATGATCAGCTGCGCACTGCAACACACATGCCCCCTAACACGTATCCGTAACCCAATCTCGACCCGAAGCCTCACCGGGAGCCTAACCCTAACCCTAGCTCCAACCCTTACCCTGAATACGAATCCTCATCTGTAGCCTGAACCCCGAGGCCTACCCTAACAATAAGCTGCGCCCTGCAACGCACATGCCCCCTAACACATATCCGTACCCCAATCTCGACCCTAGTCCTCAACGGGAGCCTAACCCTAACCCTAACTCCAACCCTTACCCTGAAACCTAAGCCTCACCCGCAGCCTGAACCCTGAGGCCTACCCTAACGATAAGCCGCGCCCTGCAACGCCACATCCCCTAACACGTATCCGTACCCCAATCTCTACCCGAAAGCTCATAGGGAGCCTAACCCAAACCCTAGCTCCAATCCTGACCCTGAACACTAAGCCTCACCCGCAGCCTGAACCCTGAGGCCTACCATAACGATAAGCCGCGCCGTGCAACGCACACGCCAACTAACATGTGTCCGTACCCCAATCTCGATCCTAGGCCTCACCCGAAGCCTAAAACTAACCTTAGCTCCAAATCTGACACTGAATCCTAAGCCTCACCCGCAGCCTGAACCCTGAGGCCAACACTAAATATAAGCTGCGCCGTGCAACGCACACGCCCCAGAACACGTATCCGTACCCCAATCTCCACCCTAGGCCTCACTGGGATATTAAACCTAACATTAGCTCCAACCATGACCCTGAACCCTAAGCCTCAGCCGAAGACTGATCCCTGTGGCCTACCCTAACGATTAGCCTCGCCCTGCAACGCACACCCACCCTAACACGTATCCATACCCGAATCTCGACCCGAAGCCTCACCGTGAGCCTAACCCTAACCCTAGCTCCAACCCTGACCCTGAAACCTAAGCCTCACCTGCAGCCTGAACCCTGAGGTCTACCCAAACGATCAGCCACACACTACAACACCCACGCCCGCTAACACGTATCCGTTCCCCAATCTTGACCCTAGAACTCACCGGGAGCCTAAAACTAAACCTAGATCCAGCCCTGACCTGAACCCTAAGCCTCACCTGCAGCATGAACCCTGAGGCCTACCCTAACGATCAGCCGCGCCCTGCAACACACAGGCCCCCTAATACGTATCCATACCCCAATCTCGACCCGAAGCCTCACCGGGAGCCAAACCCTAACCCTAGCTCCAATCCTGACCCTGAACACTCAGCCTCACCCGCAGCCTGAACCCTGAGGCCTACCATAACGATAAGCCGTACCCTGCAACGCACACGCCAACTAACACGTATCCGTACACCAATCTCGAAACGAGGCCTCACCCGATGCGTAAACCTAACCTTAGCTCCAAATCTGACCCTGAATCCTAAGCCTCACCCGCAGCCTGAACCCTGAGGCCTAACCTAACTTTAAGCGGCGCCCGGCAACACACACGCCCCGTAACAGGTATCCGTACCCCAATCTCGACCCTCGGTCTCACTGGGAGCCTAACCCTAACCTGAGCTCCAACCCTGACCCTGAACACTATGCCTCACCCGCAGCCTGAACCCTGATGCCTACCCTAACGATAAACCGCGCCCTGAAACGCACACGTTCCCTAACATGTACCCGTACCACAATCCCGACCATAGGCCTCACCGGGAGACTAACCATAACCCTAGCTCCAACCCTGACCATGAACACTAAGCCTCACCTGCAGCCTGAACCCTGAGGCCTACCCTAACGATCAGCAGCGCCCTGCAATGCACATGCCCCCTAACACGTATCCGTTCCACAATCTCGACCCAGGCCTCACCAGGAGCCTAACCCTAACCCTAGCTCCAACTCTGACCATGAACCCTAAGTCTCACCCGCAGCCTGAACCCCGAGGACTACCCTAACGCTAAGCCGTGCCCTGCAATGCACACGCTCCCTAACACGTATCCGTTCTCCAAACTCGACCCTAGGCCTAAGCAAGAGACGAACCGTAACCCTAGCTCCAATCCTGACCCTGAACCCTAAGCCTCACCCACAGCCTGAACCCTGAGGCCTACGCTAACGATAAGCCGCGCCCTGCAGCGAGAACCCCCGTTAACACATATCCGTACCCCAATCGCGACCCTAGGCCTAACCGGGAGCCTAACCCTAACCCGAAGTCCAACCCTTACCCTGAACCCTATGCCTCACCCGCAGCCGGAACCCAGAGGCCCACCCTAACGATAAGCCGCGCCATGCAACCCACACGCCCCCTAACACGTATCCGTACCCCAATCTCCACCGTAGGCCGCACCGGGAGCCTAACTCTAACCCTACATCCAAACATTACCCTGAAACCTAAGCCTCACCCGCCGCCTGAACCTGAGGCCTAACCTAGTGATAAGCCGCACCCTGGAACGCACACGAACCCTAACACTTATCCCTACCGCAATCTCCTCCATAGGCCTCACCGGGAGCCTAACCCTAACCCTAGCTCCAACCCAGACTCTGAATCCTAAACCTCACCCTCAGCCTGAACCCTGAGACCTACCCTAACCATAAGCCGCGCCCTGCAACGCACACGCCCCCTAACACGTATCTGTACCCCAATCTCCACCGAAGGACTCACAGGTAGACTAAACCTAACCCTCGCTCCAATCCTGACCCTGAACGCTAAGCCTCTCCCGCAGCCTGAACCATGAGGCCTACCCTAACGATCAGCCGTGCCCTTCAATGCACACGCCCCCTAACACGTATCCGTAACCCAATGTCGACCCTAAGACTCAGCGAGAGCCTAACCCGAACTCTCGCTCCAACACTGGCCCGGAACTCGAGGCCTTACCGACAGCCTGAACTGGGGCCTACCCTAACGATAAGACGTGCCCAGCAACGAAAACGCCCCCTAACACATATCCGTACCCCAATCGCGACCCTAGGCCTCACTGGAAACCTAACCCTAACCCTAAGTCCAACCCTTACCCTGAAACCTAAGCCTCACCCACAGGCTGAACCCTGAGGCCTACCATAACGCTAAGCCGCGCCCTGCAACGCACATGCCCCCTAACACGTGTCCGTACCCCAATCTCCACCATAGGCCTCACCGCGAGACGAAACCTAACCTTAGCTCCAACCCTGACACTGAACACTAAGCCTCATGCGCAGCCTGAACCCTGATGCCTACCCTAACGATAAACCGCGCCCTGAAACGAACACGCGCCCTAACACGTACCCGTAACACAATCCCGACCATAGGCCTCACCGGGAGACTGACCATAACCCTAGCTCCAACCCTGACCATGAACACTAAGCCTCACCCGCAGCATGAACCCTGAGGCCTACCCTAACCATCAGGCACGCCCTGCAACCCACACGCACCCTAACACGTATCCGTACCCCAATCTCCACCATAGGCCTCACCGGGAGACTACACCTAACCCTAGCTCCAACCCAGACCCTAAACACTAAACCTCATCCTCAGCCTGAACCCTGAGGCCTACCCTAAGGATAAGTCGCGCCCTGCAAAGCAAACGCCCCCTAACACGTATCCGTAACACAATCTCCACCCTAGGCCTCCCCGGGTGACTAAGCCTAACCCTAGCTCCAAAAATAACCCTGAACACTAAGCCTCACCCTCAGCGTGAACCCTGAGTTCTACCCTAATGTTAACCCGCGCCCCTCAACGCACACGCGCCCAAACACGTATCCGTACCCCAATCTCGACCCGAAGCCTCACCGTGAGCCTAACCCTAACCCTAGATCCAGCCCTGTCCTTAACACTAAGCCTACCCCGCAGCATGAACCCTGAGGCCTACCCTAATGATCAGCTGCGCACTGCAACACACACGCCCCCTAACACGTATCCGTACCCCAATCTCGACCCAAAGCCTCACCGGGAGCCTAACCCTTACCCTAGCTCCAACCCTGACCGTGAACACTAAGCCTCACCCGCAGCCTGAACCGTGAGGCCTACCCTAATGATAAGCAGCGCGGTGCAACGCACACGCCCCGAACACATATCCGTACCCTTATCTCGACCCAGCCCTCACCGGGAGCCTAATCCTAACCGAAGCTACAACCCTGACCCTGAACCCTAAGCCTCACCCGAAGCCTGAACCCTGAGGCCTACTATAACGATAAGCCACGCCCTGCAACGCACACGCCCCCTAACACGTATCCATACCACAATCTCGACCCTAGGTCTCACCGGGAGCCGAACAATAACCCTAGCTCCAACCCTGACCCTGAACCCTAAGCCTCACCTGCAGACTGATCCCTGAGGCCTCCCCCAACGATAAACCACGCCATGCAAATCACAGGCCCCATAACATGTCTGCGTACCCCAATCTCGACCATAAGCGTCACCGGGAGCTGAACCCTAACCCTAGCTCCAACCCTGACCCTGAACCCTAAGCCTCACCTGCAGACTGAACCCAGAGCCCTACCCTAACGATAAGCCACGCCCTGCAATGCACATGCCCCCTAACACGTATCCGTAACCCAATTTAGACCCTAGGCCTGTGCGAGAGCCAAACCCTAACCCTAGCTCCAACTCAGACCGTGAATCCTAAGCCTCACCCGCAGCATGAACATTGAGGCCAACACTAACGATAAGCTGCGCCGTGCAACGCACACGCCCCCAAACACGAATCCGTACCCCAATCTCAACCCTAGGCCTCACTGGGAGATTAAACCTAACCTTACCTCCAACCATGACCCTGAACACTAAGCATCAGCCGAAGCCTGATCCCTGAGCCCTACCCTAACGATAAACCGCTCCCTGCAACGCAAACGCACCCTAACACGTATCCATACCCGAATCTTGTCCCGAAGCTTCACCGGGACCCTAACCCTAGCCCTAGCTCGAACCCTGACCCTGAAACCTAAGCCTCAACTGCAGCCTGAACCTTGACGCCTACCCTAACGATAAGCCGCGCCCTGCAACGCACATGCCCACTAACACGTATACTTACCCCAATCTCGACCCTACCCCTAACCGGGAGCCTAACCCTAACCCTAGCTCCAACCCTGACCCTAAACACTAAGCCTCACCTGCAGTGTGAACCTTGAGGCGTACCCTAACGATAAGCTGCGCCCTGCAACGCACACGGCCCATAACACGTATCCGTACCCCAATCTCGATCCGAAGCCTCACCGGGAGCCTAACCGTAACACTAGCTCCAACCCTGACCCTGAATCCTAAGCCTCACCCTCCGTCTGAATCCTGAGGCCTACCCTAATGATAAAACGCGATATGCAAGGAATACGACCCCTAACACGTATCCGTACCCCAAACTGGACCCTAGGCCTAACCGGGAGCCTAACCCTAACCCGAGCTCCAACCCTGACCCTGAAAACTAAGCCTGATCCGCAACCTGAACCCTGAGTCCTACTCTAACGATAAGCAACGCCCTGCAATGCACACGTCCCCTAACACGTATCCATACCCCAATCTCGAACCTAGGACTCACCGGGAGCCTAACCGGGACCCTAGGTCCAACCCGGACCCTGAACACTAAGCCTCACCGGCAGCCTGAACCCTGAGGCCTACCCTAACGATAAGTCACGCCCTCCAACGCACACGCCCCCTAACACGTATCCGTACCCCAATGTCGATCCGAAGCCTCACCGGGAGCCTAACCCTAACACTAGCTTCAACCATGACCCTGAACCCTAAGCCTCACCCGCAGCCTGAACCCTGCGGTCTACCCTAACGGTCAGCCGCACACTGCAACTCCCACGCCCCGTAACACGTATCCGTTCCCCAATCTTGACTCTAAACCTCACTGGGAGCCTAACCCTAATCTTACCTAAAACCCTGACCGTTTAAACTAAGCCTCACCCACAGCCTCAACCCTGAGGCCTACCCTAACGATAAGCCACGCCCTTCAACGCACACGCCCCGTAACACGTATCCGTACCCCAAACTCGAACCAAAGCCTCACCGGGAGCCTAACCCTAACCCTAACTCCAACGCTGACCCTGACCCATTAGCCTCACCCGCAGCGTGAGCCCTGAGGCCTACCCTAACGATACGCAGCGCCGTGCAATGCACACGCACCCTAACACGTCGCCGTACCCTAATATCGACCGTAGGCCTCACTGGGAGCCTAATCCTAACCCTACCTCCAACCCTGACCCTGAACACAAAGCCTCACCCAAAGCCTAAACCCTGAGGTGTATTGTAACGATACGCCGCGCCCTGCAACGCACACGCCCCCTAACACGTTTCCGTACCCCAATCTCGAACCTAGGCCTCAGCGGGAGCCGAACCTTAACCCTAGCTCCAACCCTCTCCCTGAAACCTAAGCCTCACCCGCCGTCTGTACCCTGAGGCCTACCCTAATGATAAGGTGGGCTCTGCAAGGAATACACCCCCTAACCCGTATGCATACCCCAATCTCGACCCTAGGTATCACCAGGAGGCTAACCGTAACCCGAGCTCCAACGCTGACCCTGAAAACTAAGCCTCATACTCAGCCTGAACCCTAAGGCCTACTCTCATGATAAGCCACGCCATGCAACTCACACGACCCGGTACAGGTATCAGTACCCCAATCTCGAACCTAGGCCTCACCGGGAGCCTAACCCTAACCCTAGCTCCAACCCTGACCCTGAATCCTAAGCCTAACAGGAAGACTGATCCCTGAGGCCTACCCTATCTATAAGCCGCGCCCTGCAATGCACACGCGCCCTAACACGTATCCATACCCCAATCTCGACCGTAAGCCTCACCGGGAGCCTAAATCTAACCCTAGCTCCAACCATGACCCTGAACCCTAAGCCTCACCGCAGCCTGAAACCTGAGGCCTACCATAACAATAACCTGCGCCACGCAACGCACACGCACACTAACAGGTATCCGTACCCCAATCGCGACCCCAAGCCTCACCGGGAGCCTAACCATAACCCTAGCTTCAACCATTATTCTGAACCCTAAGCCTCACCCGCAGCCTGAACCCTGAGGCCTACCCTAACTGTAAACCACGCCCTGCAACTCACACGCCCCCTAACACGTATTGGCACCCCAATCTCAAACCGAAGCCTCACCGGGAGCCTAACCCTAACACTAGCTCCAACAATGACCCTGAAACCTAAGCCTCACCCGCAGCCTGAACACGGAGGCCTACCCTAATGATCAGTCGCGCACTGCAACCCCCACGCCCCCTAACATGTATCCGTTCCCCAATCTCGACCCAAAACCTCACTGGGTGCCTTATCCTAACCCTAGCTAAAACCCTTACCCTTTAAACTAAGCCTCACCCACAGCTTCAAACCTGAAGACTACCCTAACGATAAGTCACGCCCTGCAACGCACACGCCCCTTAACACGTATCCGTACCCCAATGTCGATCCGAAGCCTCACTGGGAGCCTAACCCTAACACGAGATCCAACCATGACTCTGAAACCTAAGCCTCACCCTCAGCCTGAACCCTGAGGTCTACCCTAACGATCAGCCGCACACTGCAACACCCACGCCCCCTAACACGTATCCGTTCCTCAATCTTGACCCTAAACCTCACTGGGAGCCTAACCCCAATCCTACCTAAAACCCTGTCCATTTAACCTAAGCCTCACCCACAGCCTCAACACTGAGGACTACAATAACGATAAGTCGTGCCCTGCAACGCACACGACCCCTAACACGTATCCGTACCCCAATCTCGAACCTAGGCCTCAGCGGGAGCCTAACCCTAACCCTAGCTCCAACCCTGACCCTGAACCCGAAGCCTCCCCCGCAGTCTGAACCCTGAGGCCTAGCCTAACGATAAGCCGCGCTCTGCAAGTAATACGCCCCCTAACACGTATCCGTACCCCAAACTCGACCCTAGGCCTCACCGGGAGCCTAACCCTAACCCGAGCTCCAACCCTGACCCTGAAACCTAAGCCTCATCCGCAAACTGAACCCGGAGTCTTACCGTAACGATAAGCCACGCCCTTCAATGCACACGCCCCCGAACACGTATCCGTACCCCAAACTCGAACCGAAGCCTCACCGGGAGCCTAACCATAACCCTAACTCCAACACTGACCCTGAAACATAAGCCTCACCCGCAGCGTGAGCCCTGAGGCCTACCCTAATGATAAGCAGCGCGGTGCAATGCACACGCCCCCTAACACGTCCCTGTACCCTAATCTCGACCCTACGCCTCACCGGGAGCCTAATCCTAACCCTAGCTCCAACCCTGACCCTGAACACAAAGCCTCACCCAACGCCTGAACCCTGAGGCGTATTATAACGATAAGCCACGCCCTGCAACGCACACGCCCCCTAACACGTTTCCGTACCCCAATCCCGACCGTAAGCCTCACCGGGAGCGTAAATCTAACCCTACTTCCAACCATGACCCTGAACCCGAAGCCTCACCCGCAGCCTGAACCCTGAGGCCTACCCTAAGGATATGTCGCACCCTGCAAAGCAAACGCCCCCTAACACGTATCCGTACCTCAATCTCCACCCTAGGCCTCCCCGGTTGACTAACCCTAACGCTAGCTCCAAAAATAACCCTGAACAGGAAGCCTCACCCTCAGCCTGAACCCTGAGGTCTACCCTAATGTTAACCCGCGCCCCTCAACGCACACGCGCCCAAACACATATCCGTACCCCAATCTCGACCTGAAGCCTGACCGGGAGCCTAACCCTAACCCTAGATCCAGCCCTGTCCTTAACACTAAGCCTCATTCGCAGCATGAAACCTGAGGCCTACCCTAATGATCAGCTGCGCACTGCAACACACATGCCCCCTAACATGTATCCGTAACCCAATCTCGACCCGAAGCCTCACCGGGAGCCTAACCCTAACCCTAGCTCCAACCCTTACCCTGAATACGAATCCTCATCTGTAGCCTGACCCGGAGGCCTACCCTAACAATAAGCTGCGCCCTGCAACGCACATGCCCCCTAACACATATCCGTACCCCAATCTCGACCCTAGTCCTCAACGGGAGCCTAACCCTAACCCTAACTCCAACCCTTACCCTGAAACCTAAGCCTCACCCGCAGCCTGAACCCTGAGGCCTACCCTAACGATAAGCCGCGCCCTGCAACGCCACATCCCCTAACACGTATCCGTACCCCAATCTCTACCCGAAAGCTCATAGGGAGCCTAACCCAAACCCTAGCTCCAATCCTGACCCTGAACACTAAGCCTCACCCGCAGCCTGAACCCTGAGGCCTACCATAACGATAAGCCGCGCCGTGCAACGCACACGCCAACTAACACGTGTCCGTACCCCAATCTCGATCCTAGGCCTCACCCGAAGCCTAAACCTAACCTTAGCTCCAAATCTGACACTGAATCCTAAGCCTCACCCGCAGCCTGAACCCTGAGGCCAACACTAAATATAAGCTGCGCCGTGCAACGCACACGCCCCAGAACACGTATCCGTACCCCAATCTCCACCCTAGGCCTCACTGGGATATTAAACCTAACATTAGCTCCAACCATGACCCTGAACCCTAAGCCTCAGCCGAAGACTGATCCCTGTGGCCTACCCTAACGATTAGCATCGCCCTGCAACGCACACCCACCCTAACACGTATCCATACCCGAATCTCGACCCGAAGCCTCACCGTGAGCCTAACCCTAACCCTAGCTCCAACCCTGACCCTGAAACCTAAGCCTCACCTGCAGCCTGAACCCTGAGGTCTACCCAAACGATCAGCCACACACTACAACACCCACGCCCGCTAACACGTATCCGTTCCCCAATCTTGACCCTAGAACTCACCGGGAGCCTAAAACTAAACCTAGATCCAACCCTGACCTGAACCCTAAGCCTCACCTGCAGCATGAACCCTGAGGCCTACCCTAACGATCAGCCGCGCCCTGCAACACACAGGCCCCCTAATACGTATCCATACCCCAATCTCGACCCGAAGCCTCACCGGGAGCCAAACCCTAACCCTAGCTCCAATCCTGACCCTGAACACTCAGCCTCACCCGCAGCCTGAACCCTGAGGCCTACCATAACGATAAGCCGTACCCTGCAACGCACACGCCAACTAACACGTATCCGTACACCAATCTCGAAACGAGGCCTCACCCGAAGCGTAAACCTAACCTTAGCTCCAAATCTGACCCTGAATCCTAAGCCTCACCCGCAGCCTGAACCCTGAGGCCTAACCTAACTTTAAGCGGCGCCCGGCAACACACACGCCCCGTAACAGGTATCCGTACCCCAATCTCGACCCTCGGTCTCACTGGGAGCCTAACCCTAACCTGAGCTCCAACCCTGACCCTGAACACTATGCCTCACCCGCAGCCTGAACCCTGATGCCTACCCTAACGATAAACCGCGCCCTGAAACGCACACGTTCCCTAACATGTACCCGTACCACAATCCCGACCATAGGCCTCACCGGGAGACTAACCATAACCCTAGCTCCACCCCTGACCATGAACACTAAGCCTCACCTGCAGCCTGAACCCTGAGGCCTACCCTAACGATCAGCAGCGCCCTGCAATGCACATGCCCCCTAACACGTATCCGTTCCACAATCTCGACCCAGGCCTCACCAGGAGCCTAACCCTAACCCTAGCTCCAACTCTGACCATGAACCCTAAGTCTCACCCGCAGCCTGAACCCCGAGGACTACCCTAACGCTAAGCCGTGCCCTGCAATGCACACGCTCCCTAACACGTATCCGTACTCCAAACTCGACCCTAGGCCTAAGCAAGAGACGAACCGTAACCCTAGCTCCAATCCTGACCCTGAACCCTAAGCCTCACCCACAGCCTGAACCCTGAGGCCTACGCTAACGATAAGCCGCGCCCTGCAACGAAAACCCCCGTTAACACATATCCGTACCCCAATCGCGACCCTAGGCCTAACCAGGAGCCTAACCCTAACCCGAAGTCCAACCCTTACCCTGAACCCTATGCCTCACCCGCAGCCGGAACCCAGAGGCCCACCCTAACGATAAGCCGCGCCATGCAACCCACACGCCCCCTAACACGTATCCGTACCCCAATCTCCACCGTAGGCCGCACCGGGAGCCTAACCCTAACCCTACATCCAAACATTACCCTGAAACCTAAGCCTCACCCGCAGCCTGAACCTGAGGCGTAACCTAGTGATAAGCCGCACCCTGGAACGCACACGAACCCTAACACTTATCCCTACCGCAATCTCCTCCATAGGCCTCACCGGGAGCCTAACCCTAACCCTAGCTCCAACCCAGACTCTGAACCCTAAACCTCACCCTCAGCCTGAACCCTGAGACCTACCCTAAACATAAGCCGCGCCCTGCAACGCACACGCCCCCTAACACGTATCTGTACCCCAATCTCCACCGAAGGACTCACAGGTAGACTAAACCTAACCCTCGCTCCAATCCTGACCCTGAACCCTAAGCCTCTCCCGCAGCCTGAACCATGAGGCCTACCCTAACGATCAGCCGTGCCCTTCAATGCACACGCCCCCTAACACGTATCCGTAACCCAATGTCGACCCTAAGACTCAGCGAGAGCCTAACCCGAACTCTCGCTCCAACGCTGGCCCGGAACTCGAAGCCTTACCGACAGCCTGAACTGGGGCCTACCCTAACGATAAGACATGCCCAGCAACGAAAACGCCCCCTTACACATATCCGTACCCCAATCGCGACCCTAGGCCTCACTGGAAACCTCACCCTAACCCTAAGTCCAACCCTTACCCTGAAACCTAAGCCTCACCCACAGGCTGAACCCTGAGGCCTACCATAACGCTAAGCCGCGCCCTGCAACGCACATGCCCCCTAACACGTGTCCGTACCCCAATCTCCACCATAGGCCTCACCGCTAGACGAAACCTAATCTTAGCTCCAACCCTGACACTGAACACTAAGCCTCACGCCCAGCCTGAACCCTGATGCCTACCCTAACGATAAACCGCGCCCTGAAATGCACACGCGCCCTAACACGTACCCGTAACACAATCCGGACCATAGGCCTCACCGGGAGACTAACACTAACCCTAACTCCAACCCTGACCCTGAAACCTATGCCTCACACCCAGCCTGAACCCTGAGGCCTACCCTAATGATAAGCCGCGCCCTGCAACGCCACGTCCCCTAACACGTGTCCGTACCCCAATCTCGACCCAAAGACCCACCCGGCGCCTAAACCTACCCCTGGCTCCAACCCTGACCCTTAACACTAAGTCTCACCCGCAGTCTGAACCCTGAGGCCTACCCTAACGATAAGCCGCGCCCTGCAATGCACACGCCGCCTAACAGGTATCCATAACAATCTCGACCCGAAAGCTCACAGGGAGCCTAACCCAAACCCTAGCTCCAATCCAGACCCTGAACACTAAGCCTCACCCACAGCGTGAACCCTGAGGCCTACCGTAACGATAAGCCACGCCCTGGAACGCACACGCCAACGATCATGTATCCGTACCCCAATCTAGACCCTAGGCCACACCCGAAGCCGAAACCTAACCTTAGCTCCAAATCTGACCCTGAATCCTAAGCCTCACCCGCAGCCTGAACCCTGAGGCGTAACCTAACGATCAGCCGTGCCCTGCAATGCACACGCCCCTTCACACGTATCTGTACCCCAATCTCGACCCAAATCTCACTGGGCGCCTAACCGTAACCCAGCTCCAACCATGACCCTGAAACCTAAGCCTCACCCGCAGCTTGAACCCTGAGGCCTAACCTAACGTTAAGCGGCGCCCGGCAACGCACACGTCCCCCAACACGTATCCGTACCCCAATCTCGACCCTAGGCCTCACCGGCAGCCTAACGCTAACCCAAGCTCCAAACCTGACTCTGAACACTAAGCCTCACCGGAACACTGAACCCTGAGGCCTACCCTAACTATAAGCCGCGCCCTGCAACGCACATGCCCCCTAACACGTATCCGCACCCCAATCTCGACCCTAGGTCTCACCGGGAGCCTAAACCTAACCCTAGCTCCCACCATGACCTTGAACACTAAGCCTCACCCGCAGCCTGACCCTTGAGGCCTACCCTAACGATAAGGCGTGCCCTGCAATGCACATGCCCCCTAACACGTATCTATACCCCAATCTCGACCCGAAGACTCACCGGTAGCCTATCCCTAACCCTAGCTCCAACCCTGACCCTGAAACCTAATCCTCACCTGCAGACTGATCCCTGAGGCCTCCCCCAATGATAAACCGTGCAATGCAAATCACAGGCCCCATAACACATCTCCGTACACCAATCTCGACCCTAACGTCACCAGGAGCCTCCCCCTAACCCGAGCTCCAACCCTGACCCTGAAACCTCAGCCTCAGCTGCACCCTGAACCCTGACCCCTACCCTAACGATAAGCCGTGCCCTGCAATGCACATGCCCCCTAACACGTATCCATAACCTAATTTAGACCCTAGGCCACAGCAAGAGCCAAACCCTAAACCTAAGGCAAACCCTTACCCTGAACTCTAAGCCTCACAGGCAGCCTGAACCCTAAGGCAAACACTAACTATAAGCTGCGCCGTGAAATGCACATGCCCTCAAACACGTATCCGTACCCCAATCTCCACCCTAGGCCTCACTGGGAGATTAAACCTAAACTTAGCTCCAACCATGACCCTGAACCCTAAGCCTCAGCCGAAGCTTGATCCCTGAGGCCTACCCTAAAGATAAGCCGCGCCCAGCAACGCACACGCACCCTAACTCGTATCCATACCCGAATCTCGACCCGAAGCCTCACCGGGAGCCTAAACCTAACCCTAGCTCCAACCCTGACCCTGAAACCTAAGCCTCACCTGCAACCTGAACCCTGAGGCCTACCCTAATGATAAGCCACGCCCTGCAACGCACATGCCCACTAACACGTATCCGAACCCCAATCTCGACCCTACCCCTAACCGGGAGCCTAACGCTAACCCTAGCTCCAACCCTGAGCCTGAACACTAAGCTTCAACTGCAGCCTGAACCTTGAGGCCTACCCTAACGATAAGCCGCGTCCTGCAACGCACACACCCCCTAACACGTATCCGTACCCCAATCTCGTTCCGAAGCCTCACCGGGAGCTTAACCCTAACACTAACTCCAACCATGACCCTGAACACTAAGCCTCACACGCAGCCTGAACCCTGAGGCCTACCGTATCGATAAGCCTCGCCCTGGAACGCACACGCCAACCAACATGTATCCGTACCACAATCTAGACCCTAGGCCTCACCCGAAGCCTAAACCTAACCTTAGCTCCAAATCTGACCCTGAACCCTAAGCCTCACCCGCAGCCTGAACTCTGAGGCGTACCCTAACGATCAGCCGTGCCCTGCAATGCACACGCCCCCTAACACGTATCCGTACCCCAATCTCGACCCAAAACCTCACTGGGAGCCTAACACTAACCTTAGCTCCAACCTTGACCGTGAAACCTAAGCCTCACCCGCAGCTTGAACCCTGAGGCCTAACCTAACGTTAAGCGGCGCCCGGCAAAGCACACACCCCCTAACACGTATCCGTACCTCAATCTCGACCCTAGGCCTCACTGGGAGCCTAACCCTAACCCGAGCTCCAACCCTGACCCTGAACCCTGCGCCTCACCGGAAGAGTGAACCCTGCGGCCTACCCAAACAATAAGCCGCGACCTGAACGCACATGCCCCCTAACACGTATCTGGACCGCAATCTCGACCCTAGGTCTCCCAGGGAGCCTAAACCTAACTCTAGCTCCAACCCTGACCCTGAACACTAAGCCTACCTGCAGACTGAACCCTGAGGCCTACCCTAATGATCAGACGTGCCCGGCAATGCCAATGCCCCATAACATGTATCCGTACCCCAATCTGGACCCTATGCCTCAGCGTGAGCCTAACCCTAACCGTAGCTCCAACCGTGACCCTGAACCATAAGCCTCAACCGCAGCCTGAACACTGAGGCCTACTCTAACCATAAGCCACGCCGTGCAACCCACACGCCCCCTTACACGTATCCTTACCCCAATCTCGACCCAAGGCCTCACCAGGAGCCTAATGCTAACCGTAGCTCCAACACTGACCCTGAAACCTAAGCCTAACCGGAAGACTGAACCCTGAGGCCTACCCTAACTATAAGCCGTGCCCTGCAACGCACACGCCCTCGAACACGTATCCGTACCCCAATCTCGACACGAAGCCTCACCGGCATCCTAAATCTAACCCTAGCTCCAACCCTGACCCTGAACCCTAAGCCTCACGTGCAGCCTGATCCCTGAGGCCTTTCCTAAGGATAAGTCACGCCCTGCAACGCAATCGCCCCTAAAACGTATCCATACGCCATTGTCGAACCTACGCCTCACCGGGTGCCTAACCCTAACCCGAGCTCCAACCCTGACCCTGAACTCTAAGCTTCAAACGCAGCCTGAACCCTGAGGCCTACCCTAACGATAAGCCGCGCCCTGCAAATAAAACGCCCCTTAACACATATCCATTCCCAAATCTCGTCCCTAGGCCTCACCGGGAGCCTAACCCTAACCCTTAGTCCAACCGTTACCCTGAACACTAAGCCTCGGCCGCAGCCTGAACCTTGAGGCCTACCCTAACGATAAGCCGTTCCCTGCGATGCACATGCCCCCTAACACGTATCCGTACCCCAATCTCGACCCGAAGACTCACCGGGAGCCTAACCCTAACCCTACCTCCAACCCTGACCCTGAACCCTAAGCCTCACCTGCAGCCTGAACCCTGAGCCCGACCCTACCGATAAGCCGTGCCCTGCAATGCACATGCCCCCTAACACATATCAGTAAACTAATTAAACCCTAGGCCTCTGCGAGAGACAAACCCTAAGCCTAAGGCCAACCCTTACCCTGAACACTAAGACTCACACGCAGCCTAAACCCTGAGGCCAACACTAATGATAAGCTGCGCCGTGAAACGCACATGCCCCTAACACGTATCCGTACCCCAATCTCCACCCTAGGCCTCCCTGGGAGATTAAACCTACCTTAGCTCCAACCATGACCCTGAACACTAAGCCTCAGCCGAATCCTGATCCCAGAGGACTTCCTTAACGATAAGACGCCCCCTGCAACGCACACGCACCTTAACTCCTATCCATACACGAATCTCGACCCGAAGCCTCAGCGTGAGCCTAACCCTAACCCTAGCTCCAACCCTGACCCTGAAACCTAAGCCTCACCTGCAGCCTGAACCCTGAGGCCTACCCTAACGATAAGCCACGCCCTGCAACGCACATGCCCACTAACACGTATCCTTACCCCAATCTCGACCCTACCCCTAACAGGGAGCCTAACCCTAACCCTAGCTCCAACCCTGACCCTAAAGACTAAGCATCACCCGCAGCCTGAACACTGAGGTCTACCGTAATGATCAGCCGCACACTGCAACACCCATGCCCCGTAACATGTATCCGTTCCCCAATCTCGACCCTAAACCTCACTGGGAGCCTAACCCTAACCCTAGATAAAACCCTGACCCTTTAACCTAAACCTCACCCACAGCCTCAACCCTGAGGACTACAATAACGATAAGTCGCGCCCTGAAACGCACACGCCCCATAACACGTATCAGTACCACAATCTCGAACCTAGGCCTCAGCAGGAGCCTAAACCTAACCCTAGCTCCAACCCTCACCCTGAACACGAAGCCTGACCCGCAGCCTGAACCCTGAGGCCTAACCTAATGATAAGCCACGCACTGCAACGCACACGCTCCCTACCACGTATCCGTACCCCAATCTCGACCCTAGCCCTAACCGGGAGCCTAACCCTAACCTTAGGTCCAACCATGACCCTGAACACTAAGCCTCACCCGCAGCATGAACCCTGAGAGCTACTCTAACGATAAGTCGCGCCGTAAAAGGCACACGCCCCCTTACACGTATCCGTACCCTAATCTGGACCCGAAGCCTCACCAGGAGCCTAACCATTACCCTAGCTCCAACCCTGAGCCTGAACCCTAAGCCTCACCCGCAGCCTGAACCGTGAGGCCTACCGTAATGATAAGCAGCGCGGTGCAAGGCACACGCCCCCTAACACATATCCGTAGCCGAATCTTGACCCTAGGCCTCACCGGGAACCTAACCCTAACCCTAAGTCCAACCCTTACCTTGAACACTAAGCCTCACCCGCAGCCACAACTCTGAGCCCTACCCGAACGATAAGCCGCGCCCTGCAACGCAGACTCCCCCAAACAGTTATCCGTACCTCAATCTCGACCTGAAGCCTCACCGGGAGCCGAAACCTAACCCTAGCTTCAAGTCTGACTCTGAACGCTAAGCCTCACCCGCAGCCTGAACCCTTAGGCCTACCCTAACGATAACCCACGCACTGCAACGAACACGCCGCCTAACACGTATCCGTACCCCAATCTCAACCTTAAGCCTCACAGGAAGCCTAAAACTAACCGTACCTCCAACTCTCACCCTGAACCCTAAGCCTCACCCGCAGCCTGAACCCTGAGGCCTAAGCTAATGATAAGCGGCGCCGTGCAATGAAAACGCCTCCTAACACATATCCGTACCCCAATCTCGAACCTAGGCCTCACAGGGAGTCTAACCCTAACCCTAAGTCCAACGCTTACCCTGAACACTACGCCTCACCCGCAGCCTGAACCCTGAGGCCTACCCTAATGATAAGCGACGCCCTGCAACGCACACGCACCCGAACACGTATCCGTACCCCAATCTCGACCCTAAATATCACTGGGAGCCGAACCCTAACCCTAGCTCCAACCGTGGCCCTGAACCATAAGCCTCACCTGCAGCCTGAACCCTGAGGCCTACCCTAACGATAAGCAGCGCCCTGCAACGCACACGGCCCCTGACAGGTATCCGTATCCCAATCTCGACCCAAAGCCTCACCGGGAGCCTAACCATTACCCTACCTCCAACCATGACCCTCAACACTAAGCCTCACCTGCAGCCTGAGCCCTGAGGGCTACCCTAATGAAAAGTCGCGCCCTGCAATGTAATCGCCCCCTAACACGTATCCGTACCCCAATCTCGACGCTTCACCTCACCGGGTGCCTACCCATAACCATAGGTAAAACCCTGACCCTGTACAGTAAGCCTCACCCGCAGCCTGAACCATGAGGCCTACCTAATCATTAGCCGCGCCGTGCAACGCACACGCCCCCTAACACGTATCCGTACCGTAATCTCGACCCTAGGCCTCAGCGGGAGAGAATCCAAAAACTAGCTCCAACCCTGACCCTGAAAACTAAGCCTCATCTGCAACCTGAACCCTGAGGCCTACACTAACGAAAAGCAGGGCCCTGCAACGCACACGCCCCCGAATACGTATCTGTAACCCAATCTCGACCCTAAGCCTAACCGGGAGCCTAAACCTTACCCTAGCTTCAACCCTGACCCTGACCACTAAGCTACACCCGCAGACTGAACCCTGAGGACTACCCTAACAATAAGTCGCGCCCTGCAACGCACACGTCCCCTAATACGTATCCATACCCCAATCTCGAGCCTATGCCTCACCGGGGACCTAACCCTAACCGTAGCTCCAACCGCGACCCTTAACCATAAGCCTCACATGAAGCCTGAACCCTGAGGCCTACCCTAACGATCAGCCGTGCCCTGCAATGCACACGCCCCCTAACACGTATCCACACCCCAATCTCGACCCAAAGCCTCACCGGGATCCTATATCTATCCCTAGCTCCAAACCTGATCCTGAACACTAAGTCTGACCCACAGCCTGAACCCTGAGGCCTACCCTAACGATAAGCCGCGCCCTGTAAGCTACATGCTGGCAACACGTACTCGTTCCACAATCTCGACCCTAAACCTCACTGGGAGCCTAACCCAAACCCTAACTCCAACCCTGATGCTGAAATCTATGCCTCACCTGCAGCCTGAACCCTGAGGCCTACCCTAAAGATAAGCCACACCCTGCGATGCACACGCCCCCTAACACGTATCCGTACCCCAATCTCGACCCTAGGCCTCACAGGGACCCTAACCCTAACCCTAGCTCCAACCTTGACCCTGAATCCTAAGCCTCACCCGCAGCCTGAACCCTGAGGACTACCGTAACTATAAGCCTCGCCCTGCAAAGAAAACGTCCTGTAACCAATATCTGTACCCCAATCTCAACCCTAGGCCTCACGGGGAGCATAACCCTAACTCTAAGTCCAACCGTTACCCTGAACACTAAGCCTCATCCGCAGCCTGAACCCTGAGGCCTACACTAACGATAAGCCGCGCCCTGCAACACACTCCCCCTAACACGTATCTGTACTCCAAACTCGACCATAAGCCTCAGTGGGAGCATAGCCCTTACCCTAGCTACAACCCTGACCCTGAAACCTAAGAATCACCCACAGCCTGAACCCTGAGGACTACCCTAACGATCAGCCCCGCCCTGCAACACACACACGCCCTAAAACGTGTCCGTACGCCAATTTTGACCCAAAGCATCAACGGGAGCCTAAAACTAACCCTAGCTCCAACCCTGGCCCTGAACACTAAGCCTCACCCGCAGCCTGAACTCTGAGGCTTAGCCTAACCATGAGACGCGCCCTGCAACACACACGACCCCTAACACATATCCCTACCCCATTATCGACCCTAGGCCTCACCGGGAGCCTAAACCTAACCTTAGCTCCAAACCTGACCCTGAACCCTAAGCCTCAACCGCAGTCTGAACCCTGAGCCCTACCGTAACGATAAGCCACGCCCTGCAACGCACACGCCCCCTAACACGTATCCGTACCCCAATCTCGACCCTAAGCCTCACCGGAAGCCTAACGCTAACCCTAGTTCCAACACTGACCCTGAATCGTAAGCCTCACCCGCAGGCCTACCCTCACGTCATCCGTGCCCTGCAACTCACACGCCCCCTAACAAGTATCCATACCACAATCTCGACCCAAAGCCTCACAGGGAGCCTAAACCAACCCCTAGCTCCAAACCTGACCCTGAACACTAAGTCTCACCCGCAGCCTGATCCCTGAGGCCTACCCTAACGTTAAGCCGCGCCCTGCAAGGCACACGCCCCTTAACACGTATCTGTACCCCAATCTCGACCCAAAGCCTCACCGGGAGCCTAAGCCTAACCCTAGCTCCAAGCCTGACCCTGAACAATAAACCTCACCTGCAGCCTGAACCCTGAGGCCTACCCTAACGATAAACCACGCCCTGCAAAAACAACGCCTCCTAACACATATCCGTACCCCAATATCGACCCTAGGCCTCACTAGGAGCCTAACCCTAACCCTAACTCGAACCCTTATCCTGAACACTAAGCCTCACCCGCAGCCACAACCCTCAGCCCTACCCTAATGATAAGCCGCGCCCTGCAACACACACCCCCCTAACACGTATCCGTACCCCAATCTCGACCCTAGGCCTCACCGGGAGGCAAACGCTAACGCTAGCTCCAACCCTGACCCTGAACCCTGAGCCTCACAGGACGACTGAACCCTGAGTCCTACACTAACGATAAGCCGCGCCCTGCAACGCACAAGCCCCATAGCACGTATCCATACCCCAATCTCGACCCGAAGCCTCACCGGGAGCCTAAACTTAACCGTAGCTCCAACTCTGACCCTGAACCGTAAGCCTCAACCGCAGCCTGAACCCTGAGGCCTCCCCTAACGATAAGCCACGCCCTGTAACGAACACGCCCCCTAACACGTATCCGTACCCCAATCTCGGCCCTGAGCCTCACCGGAAGCGTAACCCTCACTCTAGCTCCAACTCTCACCCTGAACTGTAATCCTCACCTGCAGCCTGAATCCTGAGGCCTAACCTAATGATTAGCGGCACCCTGCAACGTACACGCCCCCTAACAAGTATCCGTACCGCAATCTGGAACATAGGCCTCAGTGAGTGCCTAAACCTAACCCTAGCTCCAACGCTGACCCTGAACTTTAAGCCTCACCCGCCGTCTGAACCCTGAGGCCTACCCTAATGGTTAGCAACGCTCTGCAAGGAATACGCCCCCTAACACGTATCCATACCCCAATCTCGACCCTAGGCCTCACCAGGAGCCTAACCCTAACCCGAGCTCCAACCCTGACCCTGAACCCTAAGCCTCACATGCAGACTGAACCCTAAGGCCTACTCTAACAATAAGCAGTGCCATGCCACTCACAGGCCCCCTTACAAGTATCCGTACCCCAATCTCGACCCTAGGCCTCACCGGGAGCCTATCGATAACACTAGCACCAACCCTGACCCTGAACCCTAATCCTCACCCGTAGCCTGAACCCTGAGGCCTACCCTAACGATAAACCGCGCCCCACAACGCACACGCGCCCAAACACGTATCCATACCCCAATCTCGACCCAAAGCCTCACAGGGAGCCTAACCCTAACCCTAGATCCAACCTTGACCTGAACCCCAAGCCTCACCCGAAGCCTGAACCCTGAGGCCTGCCCTAATGAGCAGCCACGCCCTGCAACACACAGTCCCCCTAACACGTATCAGTACCCTAATCTCGACCCGAAGCCTCACTGGGAGCCTAACCCTAACCCTCGCTTCAATCCTTACCCTGAACACCAAGCCTCACCCGCAGCCGGAACCCTGAGTCCTACCCTAACGGTAAGCTGCGCCCTGCAACGCACTCGCCCCCTAAATCATATCCGTACCCCAATCTCGACCCTAGGCCTCACCTGGAGCCTAACACTAACCCTAACTCCAACCCTGACCCTGAAACCTATTCCTCACCCGCAGCCTGAACCCTGAGGCCCACCCTAATGATAAGCCGCGCCCTGCAACGCCACGTCCCCTAACACGTATCCGTACCCCAATCTCGACCCAAAGACTCACCGGGCGCCTAAACCTACCCCTAGCTCCAACCCTGACCCTTAACACTAAGTCTCACCTGAAGCCTGAACCCTGAGGCCTACCCTAACGATAAGCCATGCCCTGCAATGCACACGCCCCCAAACATGTATCCATAACACAATCTCGACCCGAAAGCTCACAGGGAGCCTAACCCAAACCCTAGCTCCAATCCTGACCCTGAACACTAAGCCACACCCACAGCGTGAACCCTGAGGCCTACCATAACGATAAGCCACGCCCTGGAACGCACACGCCAACAAACATGTATCCGTACCCCAATCTAGACCATAGGCCTCACCCGAAGCCGAAACCTAACCTTAGCTCCAAATCTGACCCTGAATCCTAAGCCTCACTCGCAGCCTGAACCCTGAGGGGTAAACTAACGATTAGCCGTGCCCTGCAATGCAAAAGCCCCTTCACACGTATCTGTACCCCAATCTCAACCCAAAACCTCACTGGGAGCCTAAACCTAACCCTAGCTCCAACCCTGACCCTGAAACCTAAGCCTCACCCGCAGCTTGAACCCTGAGGCCTAACCTAACGTTAAGCGGCGCCCGGCAACGCACACGTCCCCCAACACGTATCCGTACCCCAATCTCGACCCTAGGCCTCACCGGCAGCCTAACGCTAACCCAAGCTCCAAACCTGTCCCTGAACACTAAGCCTCACCGGAAGACTGAACCCTGAGGCCTACCCTAACTGTAAGACGCGCCCTGCAACGCACATGCCCCATAACACGTATCCGTACCCCAATCTCGACCCTAGGTCTCACCGGGAGCCTAAACTTAACCCTAGCTCCAACCCTGACCCTGAACACTAAGCCTCACCCGCAGCCTGAACCTTGAGGCCTACCCTAACGATAAGGCGTGCCCTGCAATGCACATGCCCCCTAACACGTATCCATACCCCAATCTCGACCCGAAGACTCACCGGTAGCCTATCCCTAACCCTAGCTCCAACCCTGACCCTGAATCCTAAGCCTCACCTGCAGACTGATCCCTGAGGCCTCCCCCAATGATAAACCGTGCAATGCAAATCACAGGCCCCGTAACACGTCTCCGTACCCCAATCTCGACCCTAAGCGTCACCAGGAGCCTAACCCTAACGCGAGCTCCAACCCTGACCCTGAAACCTAAGCCTCAGCTTCAGCTGAACCCTGAGCCCTACCCTAACGATAAGCCGTGCCCTGCAATGCACATGCCCCCTAACACGTATCCGTAACCTAATTTAGACCCTAGGCCACAGCAAGAGCCAAACCCTAACCCTAAGGCAAACCCTTACCCTGAACTCTAAGCCTCACAGGCAGCCTGAACCCTGAGGCAAACACTAACTATAAGCTGCGCCGTGAAATGCACATGCCCTCTAACACGTATCCGTACCCCAATCTGCACCCTAGGCCTCACTGGGAGATTAAACCTAACCTTAGCTCCAACCATGACCCTGAACCCTAAGCCTCAGCCGAAGCCTGATCCCTGAGGCCTACCCTAAAGATAAGCCGCGCCCAGCAACGCACACGCACCCTAACTCGTATCCATACCCGAATCTCGACCCGAAGCCTCACCGGGAGCCTAAACCTAACCCTAGCTCCAACCCTGACCCTGAAACCTAAGCGTCACCTGCAGCCTGATCCCTGAGGCCTACCCTAACGATAAGCCGCGCCCTGTAAGCTACATGCTGGCAACACGTACTTGTTCCACAATCTCGACCCTAAACCTCACTGGGAGCCTAACCCAAACCCTAACTCCAACCCTGACGCTGAAATCTACGCCTCACTTGCAGCCTGAACCCTGAGGCCTACCCTAAAGATAAGCCACACCCTGCGACGCACACACCCCCTAACACGTATTGATACCCCAATCTCGACCCTAGGCCTCACAGGGACCCTAACCCTAACCCTAGCTCCAACCTTGACCCTGAACCCTAAGCCTCACCCGCAGCCTGAACCCTGAGGACTACCGTAACGATAAGCCTCGCCCTGCAAAGAAAACTTCCTGTAACCAATATCTGTACCCCAATCTCAACCCTAGGCATCACGGGGAGCATAACCCTAACTCTAAGTCCAACCGTTACCCTGAACACTAAGCCTCATCCGCAGCCTGAACCCTGAGGCCTACACTAACGATAAGCCGCGCGCTGCAACGCCATGTCCCCTAACACGTATCCGTACCCCAATCTCGACCCAAAGACACACCGGGCGCCTAAACCTACCCCTGGCTCCAACCCTGACCCTTAACACTAAGTCTCACCCGCAGCCTGAACCCTGAGGACTACCCTAACGATCAGCCGCGCCCTGCAACGCACACACGCCCTAAAACGTGTCCGTACGCCAATCTTGACCCAAAGCATCAACGGGAGCCTAAAACTAACCCTAGCTCCAACCCTGGCCCTGAACACTAAGCCTCACCTGCAGCCTGAACTCTGAGGCCTAGCCTAACGATGAGACGCGCCCTGCAACGCACACGACCCCTAACACATATCCCTACCCGATTCTCGACCCTAGGCCTCACCGGGAGCCTAAACCTAACCTTAGCTCCAAACCTGACCCTGAACCCTAAGCCTCAACCGCAGCCTGAACCCTGAGGCCTACCGTAACGATAAGCCACGCCCTGAAATGCACACGCCCCGTAACACGTATCCGTACCCCAATCTCGACACTAAGCCTCACCGGAAGCCTAACGCTACCCCTAGTTCCAACACTGACCCAGAATCGTAAGCCTCACCCGCAGCCCGATACGTGAGGCCTACCCTAACGTCATCCGTGCCCTGCAACTCACACGCCCCCTAACAAGTATCCATACCACAATCTCGACCCAAAGCCTCACAGGGAGCCTAAACCAACCCCTAGCTCCAAACCTGACCCTGAACCCTAAGTCTCACCCGCAGCCTGATCCCTGAGGCCTACCCTAACGTTAAGCCACGCCCTGCAAGGCACACGCCCCTTAACACGTATCCGTACCCCAATATCGACCC
Source organism: Kogia breviceps (assembly GCF_026419965.1). Lineage (NCBI taxonomy): Eukaryota > Metazoa > Chordata > Mammalia > Artiodactyla > Physeteridae > Kogia > Kogia breviceps. The sequence continues at coordinate 87,864,564 of NC_081316.1, read as the reverse complement.
AAAGCCTCACCGGTAGCCTAAGCCTAACCCTAGCTCCAAGCCAGACCCTGAACAATAAACCTCACCTGCAGCCTGAACCCTGAGGCCTACCCTAACGATAAACCACGCCCTGCAAAAACAACGACCCCTAACACATATCCGTACACCAATCTCGACCCTAGGCCTCACCAGGAGACTAAACCTAACCCTAACTCGAACCCTTATCCTGAAAACTAAGCCTCACCCTCAGCCACAACCCTGAGCCCTACCCTAACGATAAGCCGCACCCTGCAACACACACACCCCTAACACGTATCCGTAACTCAATCTCGACCCTAGGCCTCACCGGGAGCCAAACGCTAACGCTAGCTCCAACCCTGACACAAAACCCTAAGCCTCACAGGACGACTGAACCCTGAGGCCAACACTAATGATAAGCCGCGCCATGCAACGCACAAGCCCCATAGCACGTATCCATACCCCAATCTCGACCCGAAGCCTCACCGGGAGCCTAAACCTAACCGTAGCTCCAACTCTGACCCTGAACCGTAAGCCTCACCCGCAGCCTGAACCCTGAGGCCTCCCCTAACGATAAGCCACGCCCTCTAACTAACACGCCCCCTAACACGTATCCGTACCCCAATCTCGGCCCTGAGCCTCACTGGAAGCCTAAACCTAACCCTAGCTACAACTCTCACCCTGAACAGTAATCCTCACCTGTAGCCTGAATCCTGAGGCCTAACCTAATGATTAGCGGCGCCCTGCAACGTACACGCCCCCTAACAAGTATCCGTACCCCAATCTCGACCCTAGGCCTCACCGGGAGCCTAACCCTAACCCGAGCACCAACCCTGACCCGGAAACCTAAGCCTCATCCGCAGCCTGAACCCTGAGGCCTACTCTAATGATAAGCCGTGCCGTGCAACTCACACGCCCCCTTACATGTAGCCGTACCCCAATCTCGAACCTAGGCCTCACCGGGAGCCTAACGCTAATCCTAGCTCCAACCCTGACCCTGAAACCTAAGCCTAAACGGAAGACTGAACCCTTAGGACTACCCTAACTATAAGCCGCGCCCTGCAACGCACACGCCCCCTAACACGTATCCCTACCACAATCTCGACCCTAGGCCTCACCGGGAGCCTAACCCTAACCCTAACTCCAACCATGACCCTGACATAAGCATCACTCGCAGGGTGAGCCCTGAGGCCTACCGTAACGATAAGCAGCGCGTTGCAAACCACACGGCCCCAAACACGTACCCGTACCCTAATCTCGACTGTAGGCCTCACCGGGAGCCTAATCCTAACCCTAGCTCCAACCCTGACCGTGAACACTAAACCTCACCCAAAGCCTGAACCCTGAGGCGTATTATAACGATAAGCCACGCCCTGCAACGCACACGCCCCCTAACATGTTTCCGTACCCCAATCTGGAACCTAGGCCTCAGCGAGTGCCTAAACCTAACCCTAGCTCCAACGCTGACCCTGAACCGTAAGCCCCACCCGCCGTCTGAACCCTGAGGCCTACCCTAATGGTAAGCAACGCTCTGCAAGGAATACGCCCCCTAAAACGTATCCATACCCCAATCTCGACCCTAGGCCTCACCAGGAGCCTAACCCTAACCCGAGGTCCAACCCTGACCCTGAACCCTAAGCCTCACATGCAGACTGAACCCTAAGGCCTACTCTAACAATAAGCAGCGCCATGCAACTCACAGGCCCCCTTACAAGTGTCCGTACCCCAATCTCGACCGTAGGCCTCACCGGGAGCCTATCAATAACACTAGCTCCAACCATGAACCTGAACCCTAATCCTCACCCGCAGCCTGAACCCTGAGGCCTACCCTAACGATAAACCGCGCCGGGCAACGCACACGCGCCCAAACACGTATCCGTACCCCAATCTCGACCCAAAGCCTCACCGGGAGCCTAACCCTGACCCTAGATCCAACCTTGACCTGAACCCTAAGCCTCACCCGCAGCCTGAACCCTGAGGCCTGCCCTAATGAGCAGCCACGCTCTGCAACACACACGCCCCCTAACACGTATCAGTACCCCAATCTCGAGCGAAGGCTCACTGGGAGCCTAACCCTAACCCTCGCTTCAATCCTTACCCTGAACACCAAGCCTCACCCGCAGCCTGAACCCTGAGTCCTACCCTAACGATAAGCTGCGCCCTGCAAGGCACACGCCCCCTAACACATATCTGTACCCCAATCTCGACCCTAGGCCTCACCTCGAGCCTAACACTAAGCCTAACTCCAACCCTGACCCTGAAACCTATGCTTCACCCGCAGCCTGAACCCTGACGCCTACCCTAATGATAAGCCGTGACGTGCAACTCACACGCCCTGTTACACGTATCGCTACCCCAATCTCTACCCTAGGCCTCACCGGGAGCCTAAATCTAAACTTAGCTCCAAACCTGACCTTGAAACCTAAGAATGAACCGCGGCCTGAACCCTGAGGCTTAACCTAACGATCAGCTGTGCCCTGCAATGCACACGCCCCCTAACACGTATCCGTACCCCAAACTCGACCCTAAGCCTCACCGGAAGCCTAACCCTAACCCTAGATAAAACCCTGACCCTGAACGCTACGCATCACCTGCAGCCTGAACCCTGAGGGCTACGCTAAGGATAAGCCGTGCTCTGCAACGAAAACGCCCCCTAACACATATCCGTACCCCAGTCTCGAACCTAGGCCTCACCGGGAGCCTTACCCTAACCCTAAGTCCAACCGTTACCCTGACTCCTAAGCCTCACCCGCAGCCTGAACCATGAGGACTACCATAACGATAAGCCACGCCCTGCAAGGCACACGCCCCTTAACACGTATCCATACCCCAATCTCGACCCAAACCCTCACCGGGAGCCTAACCCTAACCCTAGCTCCAACTCTCACCGTGAACGATAAGCCTCAAACGCAGCCTGAACCCAGAGGCCTACCCTAACAATGACTCACGCCCTGCAACGAACACGCCCCCTAACACCTATCCGTACCCCAATCTCGGCCCTAAGCCTCATCAGAAGCCTAACCCTGACCCTAGCTCCAACTCACACCCTGAACAGTAATCCTCAACTGCAGCCTGTATCCTGAGGCCTAACCTAATGATAAGCGGCGCCCTGCAATGCACATGCCCCCTAACAAGTATCCGTACCCCAATCTCGACCCTAGGCCTCACCGGGAGCATAACCGTAACCCGAGCTCCAACCCTGACCCTGAAATCTATGCCTCATCCGCAGCCTGAACCCTGAGGCCTACTCTAATGATAATCCGCGCCGTGCAACTCACACGCCCCCTTACACTTATCTGTACCCCAATCTCGACCCTAGGCCTCACCGGGACCCGAACGCTAACCCTAGGTCCAACCCTGACACTGAACACTAAGCCTAACCGGAAGACTGAAACCTGTGGACTACCCTAACTATAAGCCGCGCCCTGCAACGCACAAGCGCCTAACACGTATCCATACACCAATCTCGACCCTAAGCCTCACCGGGAGCCTGACCAAAACCCTAAATCCAACCCAGACCCTGAACCCTAAACCTCACCCGCAGTCTGAACCCTGAGGCCTACCCTAACGAGAAGCCTCGCCCTGCAAAGAAAACGCCCAGTAACACATATCCGTACGAAATCTCGACCCTTGGCCGCACTGGGATCCTAAACCTAACCCTAATTCCAACCGTTAACCTCAACCCTAAGCCTCACCAGCAGCCTGAACCCTGAGGCCTACCCTAACGATAAGCCACCCCCTCCAACGCACACGCCCCCTAACACGTATCCGTACCCCAATCTCGACCGTAAGCCTCACCGGAAGCCTAACCCTAACCGTAGCTCCAACCCTGACCCTGAAATCTAAGCCTGACGAGCAGCCCAATACCTGCGTCCTACCCTAACGAGCAGACACGCCCTGCAATGAACACGACCCCTAACACGTATCCATACCCCAGTCTCGACCGAAAGCCTCACGGGGAGCCTAAACCTATCCCTAGCTCCAAACGTGACCCTGAACACTAAGTCTCACCCGCAGCCTGAACCCTGAGGCGTACCCTAACGATAAGCCGCACAATGCAACGCACTCGCCCCCTAACACCTATCCGTACCCCTATCTCCACCATAGGTCTCACCGGGAGACAAAACCTAACCCAAGCTCCAACGCTGACCCTGAACCCTAAGCCTCACCGTCAACCTGAACCCAGAGGCCTACCCTAACGATAAGCCGCACCAAGCAACGCACACACCCCCTAACACGTATCCGTACCCCAATCTCGACCCTAGCCTTAAGCGGGAGCCTAACTTAACCCTAGGTCCAACCCTGACTCTGAACACTAAGCCTCACCCGCAGCCTGAACCCGGAGGCTTACCCTAACGATAAGCCGCACCCTGCAACACACACGCCCCCTAACACGTATCCTTACCACAATCTCCACCCTAGGCCTCATCGGGAGCCCAACCCTAAACCTAGCTCCAACCCTGACTATGACAACTATGCCTCACCCGCTCCCTGTACGCTGAGGCCTACCCTAACGATCAGCCGTGCCCCACAATGAACACGCCCCCTAACACGTATCCGTAACCCAATCTCGACAGTAGGATTCAGCAAGAGCCTAACCCTAATCCTAGCTCAAACCCTGACCCTGAACCCTAATCATCACCCTCACCGGCAGCCTGAACGTGAGTCCTACCCTAACGATAAGCCGTGCCCTGCAATGCACACAGCCTCTAACACGTATCCGTACCCCAATCTCCACCGAAGGCCTCACCGGGAGCCTAAACCTAACCCTAGCTCAAACCCTGACCCTGAACCCTAAGCCTCACCTGCAGCCTGAACCCTGAGGGCTACCCTAACGATAAGCCGCGCCCTGCAAAAACAACGCCCCCTAACACATATCCGTAGCCCAATCTCGACCCTAGGCATGACCGGGAACCTAAACCTAACCCTAATTCCAACACTTATCCTGAACCCTAAGCCTCACCCACTGCCACAACCCTGAGCCCTACCCTAACGATGAGCCACGCCTTGCAAAGCACACTCCCCATAACACGTATCCATACCCCAATCTCGGACCAGGCCTCAGTTGGAGCCTAACCCTAATCCTATCTCCAAACCTCACCCTGAAGCCTAAGCCTCACACGCAACCTGAACCCTGAGGCCTACCGTAACGATAAGCTGGGCCCTGCAATGCACACTCCCCCTAACACGTATCCGTACGCCAATCTCGACCCTAAGCCTCACCGGGAGCCGAACGCTAACGCTAGCTCGAACCCTGACCCTGACCCTTAAGATTCACAGGAAGACTGAACCCTGAGGCCTACACTAACGATAAGCCACGCCCTGCAACGCACACGCCCCCTAACACGTATCCGTACCCCAATCTGGACCCGAATCCTCACCTGGAGCCTAAACCTAACCCTAGCTTCAACTCTGACCCTGAACCCTTAGCCTCACCCGCATCCTGAACCCTTAGGCCTACCCTAACGATAACCCACGCCCTGCAACGAACACGCCTCCTAACACGTATGCGTACCCCAATCTCGACCCAAAGCCTCACAAGAACTTGAACACTAACCCTAGCTCCAACTCTCACCCTGAACCCTAAGCCTCACCCACAGTCAGAACCCTGAGGCCTAAGCTAACGATTAGCCACGCCGGGCAACTCACATGCCCCTTACACGTATTCGTACCCCAATCTCGACCCTAGGCCTCACCGGGAGCCTAACACTAACCCTAGCTCCAACACTGAACCTGAACGCTAAGCCTCACCTGCAGCCTGAACCCTGAGGCCTACGTTAACGAAAAGTGGCGCCCTGCAACCCACACGCCCCCTAACAAGTATCCGTACCACAATCACAACCCTAGGCCTCACTGGGAGCCTAACCCTAACCCGAGCTCCAACCATGTCCCTGAAACCTAAGCCTCATCTGCAGTCTGAACCCTGAGGCTTACTCTAACGATAAACCGCGCCGTGCCACTCACACGCCCCCTTACACATATCCGTAGCCCAATCTCGACCCTAGGCCTCACCGGGAGCCTAAACCTAACCCTAAGTCCAACCCTTACCCTGAACACTAAGCCTCACCCGCAGTCTGAACCCTGAGGCCTACCCAAATGATAAGCCACGCCCAGAAACACACACGCGCCCTTACACGTATCCGTACCCAAATCTCTACCCTAAACCTCACTGGGAGTCTAACCCTAACCCTAGCTCCAACCATGACCCTTAACCAAAAGCCTCACCCGCAGCCTGAACCCTGAGGCCTAAACTAACGATAAGCGGCACCCTGCAATGCACACGCCCACAAACACGTTTCCGTACACCAATCTCAAACCAGGCCTCACCAGGAGTCTAACCCTAACCTGAGCTCCAACCCTGACCCTGAAATCTAAGCCTCATCCGCAGGCTGAAACCTGAGGCCTACCCTAACGTTTAGCCGCGCCCTGCAATGCAAACGCCCCTTAACACGTATCCGTACCCCAATCTCGACGCAAAGCCTCTCCGGGATCCTAACCCTAACTCTAGCTCCAACCCTGACCCTGAACAATAAGCCTCACCAGCAACCCGATACTTGAGGCCTACCGTAACGATCAGCCGCGCCCTGCAATGCACACGCCCCCTAACACGTATCCGTACACCAATCTCGACCCAAAGCCTCACAGGTAGCCTAAACCTACCCATAGCTCCAAATCTGACACTTAACACTAAATTTCACCCGAAGCCTGAACCCTGAGGCTTACCCTAACGTTAAGCCGCGCCCTGCAAGGCACACGCCCCTTAACACGTTTCCGTAACACAATCTCGAACCAAAGCCTCACCGGGAGCCCAACCCTAACCCTAGCTCCAACTCTCACCCTGAACTCTAAGCCTCAACCGCAGGCTAAACCCTGAGGCCTAACCTAACGATAAGCGGCGCCCTGCAACGCACACGCCCCCTAACAAGTATCCGTACACCAATCTCGACCCTAGGCCTCACCGGGAACCTAACCCTAACCCTAGCTCCAACCCTGACCCTGAAAACAAGCCTCATCCGCAGCCTGAACCCTGAGGCCTACTCTAACGATAAGCCCCGCCATGCAACTCACATGCTCCCTTACACGTTTCCATACCCCAATCTCGACCCTAGGCCTCACTGGGACCCTAACGCTAACCCTAGGTCCAACCCTGACCCTGAACACTAAGCCTAACCGGAAGACTGAACCCTGAGGCCTACCCTAACTATAAGCCGCGCCCTGCAACGCACACGCCCCCTAACACGTATCCATACACCAATCTCGAACCTAAGCCTCACCGGGAGCCTGACCAAAGCCCTAAATCCAACCCAGACCCTGAACCCTAAGCCTCACCCGCAGTCTGAGCCCTGAGGCCTAGCCTAACGAGAAGCCTCGCCCTGCAAAGAAAACGCCCTGTAACACATATCAGTACGCCAATCTCGACCCTTGGCCGCACTGGGATCCTAAACCTAACCCTAGGTCCAACCGTTACCCTGAACACTAAGCCTCACCAGCAGCCTAAACCCTGAGGCCTACCCTAACGATAAGCCACGCCCTCCAACGCACACGCCCGCTAACACGTATCCGTACCCCAATCTCGACCGTAAGCCTCACCGGGAGTCTAACCCTAAACGTAGCTCCAACCCTGACCCTGAAATCCAAGCCTGACCAACAGCCCAATACCTGCGGCCTACCCTAACGATCAGCCACACCCTGCAATGAACACGCCCCCTAAAACGTATCCATACACCAATCTCGACGCAAAGCCTCACGAGGAGCCTAAACCTATCCCTAGCTCCAAACCTGACCCTGAACACTAAGTCTCACCCGCAGCCTGAACCCTGAGGCCTACCCTAATGTTAAGTCGCGCCCTGCAATGCAAACGCCCCCTAACACGTATCCGTACCCCAATCTCGAACCTAGGCCTCAGAGGGATCCTAACCCTAACCCTAGCTCCCAGCCTGACCCTGAAACCTAAGCCTCACCCGCAGCCTGAACCCTGAGGCCTACCCTATTGATAAGCCATGCCCTGCAACACAAACACCCCTAACACGTATCCGTACCCGAATCTCGACCCTAGGCCTCACCGCGAGCCGAACGCTAACTCTAGCTCAAACCCTGACCCTGAACCCGAACCCTCACAGGAAGACTGAACCCTGAGGCCTACACTAACGATAAGCCGCGCCCTGCAACGCACACGCCCCCTAACACGTATCAATACCCCAATCTCGGCCCTAAGCCTCACCGGAAGCCTAAACCTAACCCTAGCTCCAACTCTCACTCTGAACAGTAATCCTCAACTGCAGCCTGAATCCTGAGGCCTAACCTAAAGATAAGCGGCGCTATGCAACGCACACGCCCCCTAACACGTATCCGTACCCCAATCTCGACCCTTGGCCTCACCGGGAGCTTAAACCTAACCTTAGCTCCAAACCTGACCCTGAAAACTAAGCCTCACCCACAGCCTGAACCCTAAGGCCTACTGTAACGATAAGCCACGCCCTGCAACGCACACGCCCCCTAACAAGTATCCGTACCCCAATCTCGACCTTAGGCCTCACAGCGAGAAAAACGCTAACGCAAGCTCCAACCCTGACCCTGAAACCTAAGCCTCACAGGAAGACTGAACCCTGAGGCCTACACTACCAATAAGATGCGCCCTGCAACGCACACGCACCGTACCACGTATCAGTACCCCAATCTCGACCATAAGCCTCACCGGAAGCCTAAACCTAACCCTAGTTCCAAACCTGACCCTGAACCCTAAGCATCACCCACAGCCTGAGCCCTGAGGCCTACGCTAAGGATAAGCCACGCCCTGCAATGAAAACGCCCCCTACCACGTATCCGTACCCCAATCTTGACCATAAGCCTCATCAGAAGCCTAAACCTAACCCTAGTTCCATACCTGATCCTGAAACGTAAGCCTCACCTGCAGCCTGATCCCTGAGGCCTACGCTAAGGATAAACCGCGCCCTGCAACGAGAACGCACCCTAACACATATCCGTACCCCACTCTCGAACCTAGGCCTCACCGTAAGCGTAACCCTAACCCTAAGTCAAACCGATACCCTGAACCCTAAGCCTCACCTGCATCCTGAGCCCTGAGGCCTACCCTAACGATAAGCTGTGCCCTGAAACTCACACGCCCCCTAACATATATCTGTACCCCAATCTCGACCCAAAGCGTCACCGGGAGCCGAACGCTAATGCTACCTCGAACCCTGACCCGGAACCTTAAGCCGGACAGGAAGACTGAACCCTGAGGCCTACACTAACGATAAGCCACGCCCTGCAAGGCACACGCCATCTAACACGTATCCGTACCCCAATCTCGAACCGAATCCTCACCGGGATCATAAACCTAACCCTAGCTTCAACTCTGACCCTGAACCCTAAGCCTCACCTGCAGCATGAACCTTAGGCCTACCCTAACGATAAGCCACGCCCTGCAACGCACACGCCACCTAACACGTATCTGTACCCCAATCTCGACCCTAGGCCTCACCAGAAGCCTAACCCTAACCCAGCTCCAACCCTGACCCTGAACCCTAAGCCTCACCCGCAGCCTGAACCGTGAGGCCTACACTAACGATAAGCTGCGCCCTGCAACGAAAATGCCCCCTAACACATATCTGTACCCCAATCGCGACCCTAGGCCTCACCGGAAGCCTAACCCTAACCCTAAGTCCAACCCTTACCCTGAACGCTAAGCCTCACCCGCAGCCAGAACCCTGAGGCCTACCCTAACGATAAGCCACGCCCTGCAACGCACACACCCCCTAACAAGAATCCATACCAAAATCTCGACCCTAGGCCTCACCGCGAGCCTAACCCTAACCCAAGCTCCAACCCTGACCATGAACCTTAAGCCTCCCACGCAGACTGAACCCTGAGGCCTTCCCTAACGATCAGCTGTGCCCTGCAATGCACACGCCCCCTAACAAGTATCTGTACCCCAATCTCGACCCTAGGCCTAAGCGGGACCCTCACCCTAACCCTATCTCCAACCCTGACCCTGGACCCTAAGCCTCACCCGCAGCCTGAACCCTTAGGCCTACCCTAACGATAAGCCACGCACTGCAACAAAAATGCCCACTAACACATATCCATACCCCATTCGTGACCCTAGGCCTCACTGGGATCCTACCCCTAAACCTACCTCCAACCCTGATCATGAACCCTAAGCCTCACCCGCAGCCTGAAACCTGAGGCCTACCCTAATGATCAGCCATGCCCTGCAATGCTCACGCCCCCTAACACGTATACCTACCCCAATCTCGACCCTAGCCCTCAGCGAGAGCGTTACCATAACTCTAGCTCCAATTCTGGCCCTGAACCCTAAGCCTCAACCGCAGCCTGAACCCTGAGACCTACCTTAACGATAAGCCACGCCCTGCAACAAAAACGCCCCCTAACACATATCCGTACCCCAATCACGAACCTAGGCCTCACCGGGAGCCTAACCTTAAACCTAAGTGCAACACTTACCCTGAACCCTAAGCCTCACACGCAGCCTGAACCCTAATGATCAGCCGTGCCCTGCAATGCACACGCCCCCTAGCACATATCCGTACCCAAATCTCCACCCTAGGCCTCAGCGATAGCGTAACCCTAACCCTAGCTCCAACCCTGACCCTGAACACTAAGACTCACCCACACCTGAACCCTGCGGACTACCCTAACGATAAGCTGCGCCCTGCAACCCACACGGCCCCTAACACGTATTCGTACCCCAATCTGGACCGAAAACCTCACCGGGAGCCTAAACCTAACCCTAGCTCCAACCCTGACACCTAAACCTAAGCCTCGCCTGCAGCCTGAACGTGAGGCCAACCCTAACGATAAGCCGCGCCCTGCAACGCACACGCATCCTAACACGTATCCATACCACAATCTCCACCATAGCCCTCACCGGGAGCCTAACCCTAACCCTACCTCCAACCCTGACCCTGAATACTAAACCTCACGTGCAGCCTGATCCCTGAGGCCTACCCTAACGAAAAGCCGTGCCCTGCAAAGCACACGCCCCCTAACACGTATCCGTATCCCAATCTTGACTCTAGGCCTAACCGGAATTCTAACCCTAACCCTAGCTCCATCCCTGACGCTGAACACCAACCCTCACCCGCAGCCTGAACGCTGAGGACTACCCTAATGATAAGCCGCGCCCTGCAATGCACAGGCCCCAAAACACATATCCGTACCCCAATCTCCACCCTAGGCCTCACCGGGAGCCTCACCCTAACCCTAGCTCTAACCCTGACCATGATCCCTAAGCCTCACCCGCACCCTGTACCCTGAGGCCTACCCTAACGATCAGCCATGCCCTGCAATGCACACGCTCCCTAACACGTATCCGTAACCCAATCTCGACCGTAGGATTCAGAGAGAGCCTAACCCTAATCCTAGCTCCGAAACTGACCCTGAACCCTAAGCCTCACCCGCAGCCGGATCCCTGAGGCCTACCCTAACGATAAGCCACGCCCTGCAAATAAAACGCCCCCTAACACATATCCGTACCCGAATCGAGAACCTACGCCTCACCGGGAGCCTAACCCTAACCCTAAATCCAACCCTTACCCTGTATGCTAAACCTCACCCGCAGCCTGAACCCAGAGGCCTACCCTAACGATAAGCCACGCCATGCAACGCAGACGTCCCCTAACACGTATCCGTACCACAATCTCCACTCTAGGCCTCACCGGGAGCCTAACCCTAACCCTAGCTCCAACCCTGACCATGACCACTAAGACTCACCCGCAGGCTGAACCCTGAGGCCTACCCTAAGGGTAAGCTACGCCCTGCAACGAAAACGCCACCTAACACATATCCGTACCACAATCGCGAACCTAGGCCTCACCGGGAGCCTAACCCTAAACCTAAGGCCAACCCTTACCCTGAAACCTAAGCCTCAGCCGCACACTGAACCCTGAGGCGTACCCTAACGATAAGCCACGCCATGCAACGCACACGCCCCCTAACACGTATCTGTACACCAATCTCGACCGTAGGCCTCAGCATGTGCGTAACCTTAACTCTAGCTCCAACCCTGGCCCTGAACCCTAAGCCTCACTCGCAGCCTGAACCCTGAGGCCTACCCTAACAATAAGCTGCGCCCTGCAACGAAAAAACCCCTAACACATATCCGTACCCCAATCGCGACCCTAGGCCTCACTTGGAGCATAACCCTAACCCTAAGTCCAACCCTTACCCTGAAACCTAAGCCTCACCCGCAACCTGAACGGGAGGCCTATCCTAAGGATAAGCCGTGCCCTGCAACGCACAAGCCCCCTAAAACGTATCTGTACCCTAATTTCTACCGAAGGCCTCACCTTGAGCCTAAACCTAACCCTAGCTCCAAACCTGACCCTGAACACTAAGCCTCACCCGCAGCCTGAACCCTGATGCCTACCCTAACGATAAGCCGCGCCCTGAAACCCACACACCCCCAACACGTATCCGTACCCCAATCTCCACCGTAGGCCACACCGGGAACCTAACCCTAACCCTACATCCAAACATTACCCTGAACCCTAAGCCTCACCAGCAGCCTGAACCTGAGGCCTAACCTAGTGATAAGCAGCGCCCTGGAACGCACACGAACCCTAACCCTTATCCCTACCGCAATCTCCTCCATAGGCCTCACCAGGAACCTAACCCTAACCCTAGCTCCAACCCAGACTCTGAACCCTAAACCTCACCCGCAGCCTGAACCCTGAGGCCTACCCTAACCATAAGCCACGCCCTGCAATGCACACGCCCCCTAACACGTATCGGTACCCCAATCTCCACCGAAGGACTCACCGGTAGACTAAACCTAACCCTCGCTCCAATCCTGACCCTGAACCCTAAGCCTCTCCCGCAGCCTGAACCATGAGGCCTACCCTAACGATCAGCCGTGCCCTTCAATGCACACGCCCCCTAACACGTATCCGTAACCCAATCTCGACCATAGGACTCAGCGAGAGCCTAACCCTAACTCTCGCTCCAACCCTGACCCGGAACTCGAAGCCCTACCGACATCCTGAACTGGGGCCTACCCTAACGATAAGCCGTGCCCTGCAACGAAAACGCCCCTAACACATATCCGTACAGCAATCGCAACCCTAGGCCTCACTGGGAACCTAACCCTAACCCTAAGTCCAACCCTTACCCTGAAACCTAAGCCTCACCCACAGGCTGAACCCTGAGGCCTACCCTAACGCTAAGCCGTGCCCTGCAACGCACATGCCCCCTAACACATATCCGTACCCCAATCTCCACCATAGGCCTCACCGGGAGACTACACCTAACCCTAGCTCCAACCCAGACCCTAAACCCTAAACCTCACCCGCAGCCTGAACTCTGAGGCCTACCTTAACAATAAGCCGTGCCCTGAAACGCACGCGCCCCCTAACAAGTATCAGTACCCCAATCTCCAACGAAGGCCTCACCGGGAGACTAAACCTAACCCTAGCTCCAACACTGACCCTGAACCCTAAGCCTCAACCACAGCCTGATCCCTAAGGCCTACCCTAAGGATAAGCCGGGCCCTGAAACGCACCAACCCCTAACACGTATCCGTACCACAATCTCCACCCCAGGCCTCACCGGGAGCCTAACCCTAACCCTAGCTCCAACCCTGACCTTGACCCCTAAGCCTCACGCGCCGCCTGAACCCTGAGGCCTACCCTAACGATCAGCAGCGCCATGCAATGCACATGCCCCCTAACACGTATCCGTTCCACAATCTCGACCCTGGCCTCACCAGGAGCCTAACCCTAACCCTAGCTCCAACCCTGACCATAAACCCTAAGTCTCACCCGCAGCCTGAACCCCGAGGGCTACCCAAACGATCAGCCGTGCCCTGCAATGCACATGCTCCCTAACACGTATCCGTACTCCAAACTCGACCCTAGGTCTCAGCGAGAGCCTAACCCTAACCCTAGCTCCAATCCTGACACTGAACCCTAAGCCTCACCCACAGCCTGAACCCTGAGGCCTACGCTCACGATAAGCCGCGCCCTGCAACGAAAACCCCCGTTAACACATATCCGTACCCCAATCGCGAACCTAGGCCTCACCGGAAGCCTAACCCTAACCCGAAGTCCAACCCTTACCCTGAACCCTATGCCTCACCCGCAGCCGGAACCCAGAGGCCCACCCTAAGGATAAGCCGTGCCAAGCAACGCACACGCCCACTAACACGTTTCCGTACCCGAATCTCCACCGAAGTCCTCACCGTGAGACTAAACCTAACCCTAGCTCCAACCCTGACCATGACCACTAAGCCTCACCCGCAGCCTGAACCCTGAGGCCTACCCTAAAGATCAGCCGTGCCCTGCAATGCACACGCCCCCTAACACGTATCCGTACCACAATCTCGACCCTAGGCATCACCAGGAGCCTAACCCTAACCCTAGCTCCAGCCCTGACCATGAACCCTAAGCCTCACCCGCAGCCTGAACCCTGAGGCCTACCCTAACGATCAGCAGCGCCCTTCAATGCACATGCCGCCTAACACGTATCAGTACCACAATCTCGACCCTGGCCTCACCAGGAGCCTACCCCTAACACTAGCTCCAACCCTGACCATGAGCTCTAAGCCTCACCCACAGCCTGAACCCTGAGGGCTACCCTAACGATTAGCCGTGCCCTGAAATGCACACGCCCCCTAACACGTATCCGTACTCCAAACGCGACCCTAGGCCTCAGAGAGAGCATAAACCTAACCCTAGCTCCAACCCTGACCCTGAACTCTAAGCCTCATCTTCAGCCTGAACCCTGAGGCCTACTCTAACGATAAGACACGCCGTGCAACTCACACGCTCCCTTACACGTATCCGTACCCCAATCTCGACCCTAGGCCTCACTGGGACCCTAACGCTAACCCTAGCTCCAACCCTGACCCTGAACCCTAAGCCTAACCGGAAGACGGAACCCTGAGGCCTACCCTAAATATAAGCCGTGCCCTGCAACGCACACACCCCCTAACACGTACCCATACACCAATCTCGACCCTAAGCCTCACCGGGAGCCTGACCAAAGCCCTAAATCCAACCCAGACCCTGAACCCTAAGCCTCACCCACAGCCTGAACCCTGAGGGCTACCCTAACGATTAGCCGTGCCCTGAAATGCACACGCCCCCAAACACGTTTCCGTACACCAATCTCAAACCAGGCCTCACCAGGAGTCTAACCCTAACCCGAGCTCCAACCCTGACACTGAAACCTAAGCCTCATCCGCAGGCTGAAACCTGAGGCCTACCCTAACGTTTAGCCGCGCCCTGCAAGGCACACGCCCCTTAACACATATCCGTACCCCAATCTCGACCAAAAGCCTCTCCGGGATCCTAACCCTAACTCTAGCTCCAACCCTGACCCTGAACAATAAGCCTCACCAGCAATCCGATACTTGAGGCCTACCCTAACGATCAGCCGCGCCCTGCAATGCACACGCCCCCTAACACGTATCCGTACACCAATCTCGACCCAAAGCCTCACGGGGAGCCTAAACCTATCCCTAGCTCCAAACCTTACCCTGAACACTAAGTCTCACCCGCAGGCTGAACCCTGAGGCCTACCCTAATGTTAAGTCGCGCCCTGCAACGCAAACGCCCCCTAACACATATCCGTACCCCAATCTCGAACCTAGGCCTCAGAGGGAGCCTAACCCTAACCCTAGCTCCCAGCCTGACCCTGAAACCTAAGCCTCACCCGCAGCCTGAACCCTGAGGCCTACCCTATTGATAAGCCATGCCGTGCAACGCAAACGCCCCTAACACGTATCCGTACCCCAATCTCGACCTTAGGCCTCTCAGCGAGAAAAACGCTAACGCAAGCTCCAACCCTGACCCTGAACCCTAAGCCTCACAGGAAGACTGAACCCTGAGGCCTACACTACCAATAAGATGTGCCCTGCAACGCACCCGCACCGTACCACGTATCAGTACCCCAATCTCGACCATAAGCCTCACCGGAAGCCTAAACCTAACCCTAGTTCCAAACCTGACCCTGAACCCTAAGCATCACCCGCAGCCTGAGCCCTGAGGCCTACACTAAGGATAAGCCACGCCCTGCAATGAAAACGCCCCCTACCACGTATCCGTACCCCAATCTCGACCCTAAGCCTCATCAGAAGCCTAAACCTAACCCTAGTTCCAAGCCTGATCCTGAAACGTAAGCCTCACCTGCAGCCTGATCCCTGAGGCCTACGCTAAGGATAAACCGCGCCCTGCAACGAGAACGCCCCCTAACACATATACGTACCCCAGTCTCGAACCTAGGCCTCACCGTGAGCCTAACCCTAACCCTAAGACCAACCGATACCCTGAACCCTAAGCCTCACCTGCATCCTGAACCCTGAGGCCTACCCTAACGATAAGCTGCGCCCTGAAACTCACACGCCCCCTAACATATATCCGTACCCCAATCTCGACCCTAAGCCTCACCGGGAGCCGAACGCTAATGCTACCTCGAACCCTGACCCTGAAACTTAAGCCTGACAGGAAGACTGAACCCTGAGGCCTACACTAACGATAAGCCACGCCATGCAAGGCACACGCCATCTAACACGTATCCGTACCCCAATCTCGAACCGAATCCTCACCGGGATCATAAACCTAACCCTAGCTTCAACTCTGACCCTGAACCCTAAGCCTCACCTGCAGCATGAACCCTTAGGCCTACCCTAACGATAAGCCACGCCCTGCAACGCACACGCCACCTAACACGTATCTGTACCCCAATCTCGACCCTAGGCCTCACCAGAAGCCTAACCCTAACCCAGCTCCAACCCTGACCCTGAACCCTAAGCCTCACCCGCAGCCTGAACCGTGAGGCCTACACTAACGATAAGCTGCGCCCTGCAACGAAAATGCCCCCTAACACATATCTGTACCCCAATCGCGACCCTAAGGCTCACCAGAAGCCTAACCCTAACCCTAAGTCCAACCCTTACCCTGAACGCTAAGCCTCACCCGCAGCCAGAACCCTGAGGCCTACCCTAACGATAAGCCACGCCCTGCAACGCACACACCCCCTAACAAGAATCCATACCAAAATCTCGACCCTAGGCCTCACCGCGAGCCTAACCCTAACCATAGCTCCAACCCTGACCATGAACCTTAAGCCTCCCACGCAGACTGAACCCTGAGGCCTTCCGTAACGATCAGCTGTGCCCAGCAATGCACACGCCCCCTAACACGTATCTGTACCCCAATCTCGACCCTAGGCCTAAGCGGGACCCTCACCCTAACCCTATCTCCAACCCTGACCCTGGACCCTAAGCCTCACCCGCAGCCTGAACCCTGAGGCCTACCCTAAAGATAAGCCACGCACTGCAACAAAAATGCCCACTAACACATATCCGTACCCCATTCGCGACCCTAGGCCTCACTGGGATCCTATCCCTAAACCTACCTCCAACCCTGATCATGAACCCTAAGCCTCACCCGCAGACTGAACCCTGAGGCCTACCCTAATGATCAGCCATGCCCTGCAATGCTCACGCCCCCTAACACGTATACCTACCCCAATCTCGACCCTAGCCCTCAGCGAGAGCGTTACCTTAACTCTAGCTCGAATTCTGGCCCTGAACCCTAAGCCTCAACCGCAGCCTGAACCCTGAGACCTACCCTAACGATAAGCCACGCCCTGCAACAAAAACGCCCCCTAACACATATCCGTACCCCAATCACGAACCTAGGCCTCACCGGGAGCCTAACCTTAAACCTAAGTGCAACCCTTACCCTGAACCCTAAGCCTCACACGCAGCCTGAACCCTAATGATCAGCCGTGCCCTGCAATGCACATGCCCCCTAGCACGTATCCGTACCCAAATCTCCACCCTAGGCCTCAGCGATAGCGTAACCCTAACCCTAGCTCCAACCCTGATCCTGAACACTAAGCCTCACCCGCACCGGAACCCTGAGGCCTACCCTAACGATAAGCTGCTCCCTGCAACCCACACGGCCCCTAACACGTATTCGTACCCCAATCTGGACCGAAGGCCTCACCGGGAGCCTAAACCTAACCCTAGCTCCAACCCTGACACCTGAACCTAAGCCTCGCCCGCAGCCTGAACGTGAGGCCTACCCTAACGATAAGCCGCGCCCTGCAATGCACAGGCCCCAAAACACATATACGTACCCCAATCTCCACCCTAGGCCTCACCGGGAGCCTCACCCTAACCCTAGCTCTAACCCTGACCATGATCCCTAAGCCTCACCCGCACCCTGTACCCTGAGGCCTACCCTAACGATCAGCCATGCCCTGCAATGCACACGCTCCCTAACACGTATCCGTAACCCAATCTCGACCGTAGGATTCAGCGAGAGCCTAACCCTAATCCTAGTTCCGAAACTGACCCTGAACCCTAAGCCTCACCCGCAGGCGGATCCCTGAGGCCTACCCTAACGATAAGCCACGCCCTGCAAATAAAACGCCCCCTAACACATATCCGTACCCGAATCGAGAACCTACGCCTCACCGGGAGCCTAACCCTAACCCTAAATCCAACCCTTACCCTGAACGCTAAACCTCACCCGCAGCCTGAACCCAGAGGCCTACCCTAACGATAAGCCACGCCATGCAACGCAGACGTCCCCTAACACGTATCCGTACCACAATCTCCACCCTAGGCCTCACCGGGAGCCTAACCCTAACCCGAGCTCCAACCATGTCCCTGAAACCTAAGCCTCATCTGCAGTCTGAACCCTGAGGCTTACTCTAACGATAAACCGCGCCGTGCCACTCACACGCCCCCTTACACATATCCGTAGCCCAATCTCGACCCTAGGCCTCACCGGGAGCCTAAACCTAACCCTAAGTCCAACCCTTACCCTGAACACTAAGCCTCGCCCGCAGCCTGATCCCTGAGGCCTACCCTAACGAGAAGCCGCGCCCTGAAACCCACACACCCCCTAACACGTATCCGTACCCCAATCTCCACCGTAGGCCACAGCGGGAACCTAACCCTAACCCTACATCCAAACATTACCCTGAACCCTAAGCCTCACCAGCAGCCTGAACCTGAGGCCTAACCTAGTGATAAGCAGCGCCCTGGAACGAACACGAACCCTAACCCTTATCCCTACCGCAATCTCCTCCATAGGCCTCACCGGGAGCCTAACCCTAACCTTGGCTCCAACCCAGACTCTGAACCCTAAACCTCACCCGCAGCCTGAACCCTGAGGCCTACCCTAACCATAAGCCACGCCCTGCAATGCACACGCCCTCTAACACGTATCGGTACCCCAATCTCCACCGAAGGACTCACCGGTAGACTAAACCTAACCCTCGCTCCAATCCTGACCCTGAACCCTAAGCCTCTCCCGCAGCCTGAACCATGAGGCCTACCCTAACGATCAGCCGTGCCCTTCAATGCACACGCCCCCTAACACGTATCCGTAACCCAATCTCGACCATAGGACTCAGCGAGAGCCTAACGCTAACTCTCGCTCCAACCCTGACCCGGAACTCGAAGCCTTACCGACAGCCTGAACTGGGGCCTACCCTAACGATAAGCCGTGCCCTGCAACGAAAACGCCCCCTAACACATATCCGTACAGCAATCGCGACCCTAGGCCTCACTGGGAACCTAACCCTAACCCTAAGTCCAACCCTTACGCTGAAACCTAAGCCTCACCCACAGGCTGAACCCTGAGGCCTACCCTAACGCTAAGCCGTGCCCCGCAACGCACATGCCCCCTAACACGTGTCCGTACCCCAATCTCCACCATAGGCCTCACCGCGAGACAAAACCTAACCCTAGCTCCAACCCTGACACTGAACACTAAGCCTCACCCGCAGCCTGAACCCTGATGCCTACCCTAACGATAAACCGCGCCCTGAAACGCACACGTGCCCTAACAGGTACCCGTACCACAATCCCGACCACAGGCCTGACTGGGAGACTAACCATAACCCTAGCTCCAACCCTGACCATGAACACTAAGCCTCACCCGCAGCATGAACCCTGAGGTCTACCCTAACCATCAGGCACGCCCTGCAACCCACACGCACCCTAACACGTATCCGTACCCCAATCACCACCATAGGCCTCACCGGGAGACTACACCTAACCCTAGCTCCAACCCAGACCCTAAACACTAAACCTCACCCGCGGCCTGAACCCTGAGGCCTACCTTAACAATAAGCCGTGCCCTGAAACGCACACGCCCCCTAACAAGTATCAGTACCCCAATCTCCAACGAAGGCCTCACCGGGAGACTAAACCTAACCCTAGCTCCAACACTGACCCTGAACCCTAAGCCTCAACCACAGCCTGATCCTTAAGGACTACCCTAAGGATAAGCCGGGCCCTGAAACTCACCAACCCCTAACACGTATCCGTACCACAATCTCCACCCCTGGCCTCACCGGGAGCCTAACCCTAACCCTAGCTCCAACCCTGACCTTGACCCCTAAGCCTCACGCGCAGCCTGAACCCTGAGGCCTACCCTAACGATCAGCAGCGCCCTGCAATGCACATGCCCCCTAAAACGTATCCGTTCCACAATCTCGACCCTGGCCTCACCAGCAGCCTAACCCTAACCCTAGCTCCAACCCTGACCATGAACCCTAAGTCTCACCCGCAGCCTGAACCCCGAGGGCTACCCAAACGATCAGCCGTGCCCTGCAATGCACACGCTCCCTAACACGTATCCGTACTCCAAACTCGACCCTAGGTCTCAGCGAGAGCCTAACCCTAACCCTAGCTCCAATCCTGACCCTGAACCCTAAGCCTCACCCACAGCCTGAACCCTGAGACCTACGCTCACGATAAGCCGCGCCCTGCAATGAAAACCCCCGTTAACACATATCCGTAACCCAATCGCGAACCTAGGCCTCACCGGAAGCCTAAACCTAACCCGAAGTCCAACCCTTACCCTGAACCCTATGCCTCACCCGCAGCCGGAACCCAGAGGCCCACCCTAAGGATAAACCACGCCATGCAACGCACACGCCCCCTAACACGTTTCCGTACCCGAATCTCCACCGAAGTCCTCACCGGGAGACTAAACCTAACCCTAGCTCCAAACCTGACCATGACCACTAAGCCTCACCCGCAGCCTGAACCCTGAGGCCTACCCTAAAGATCAGCCGTGCCCTGCAATGCACACGCCCCCTAACACGTATCCGTACCACAATCTCGACCCTAGGCATCACCAGGAGCCTAACCCTAACCCTAGCTCCAGCCCTGACCATGAACCCTAAGCCTCACCCGCAGCCTGAACCCTGAGGCCTACCCTAACGATCAGCAGCGCCCTTCAATGCACATGCCGTCTAACACGTATCCGTACCACAATCTCGACCCTGGCCTCACCAGGAGCCTACCCCTAACACTAGCTCCAACCCTGACCATGAACTCTAAGCCTCACCCACAGCCTGAACCCTGAGGGCTACCCTAACGATTAGCCGTGCCCTGAAATGCACACGCCCCCTAACACGTATCCGTACTCCAAACTCGACCCTAGGCCTCAGAGAGAGCATAAACCTAACCCTAGCTCCAACCCTGACCCTGAACTCTAAGCCTCATCTTCAGCCTGAACCCTGAGGCCTACTCTAACGATAAGCCACGCCATGCAACTCACACGCTCCCTTACACGTATCCGTACCCCAATCCCGACCCTAGGCCTCACTGGGACCCTAACGCTAACCCTAGCTCCAACCCTGACCCTGAACCCTAAGCCTAACCGGAAGACGGAACCCTGAGGCCTACCCTAAATATAAGCCGCGCCCTGCAACGCACACACCCCCTAACACGTACCCATACACCAATCTCGACCCTAAGCCTCACCGGGAGCCTGACCAAAGCCCTAAATCCAACCGAGACCCTGAACCCTAAGCCTCACCTGCAGTCTGAACCCTGAGGCCTACTCTAACGAGAAGCCTCGCCCTGCAAAAAAACGCCCTGTAACACATATACGTACGCCAATCTCGACCCTTGGCCGCACTGGGATCCTAAACCTAGCCCTAATCCAACCGTTACCCTGAACACTAAGCCGCACCAGCATCCTGAACCCTGAGGCCTACCCTAACGATAAGACACGCCCTCCAACGCACACACCCCCTAACACGTATCCGTACCCCAATTTCAACCGTAAGCCTCACCGGGAGTCTAACACTAACCGTAGCTCCAACCCTGACCCTGAAATCTAAGCCTGACCAACAGCCCAATACCTGCGGCCTACCCTAACGACCAGCCACGCCCTGCAATGAACACGCCCCCTAACACGTATCCGTACCCCAATCTCGACCCAAAGCCTCACGGGGAGCCTAAACCTATCCCTAGCTCCAAACGTGACTCTGAACACTAAGTCTCACCCGCAGCCTGAACCCTGAGGCCTACCCTAATGTTAAGTCGCGCCCTGCAACGCAAACGCCCCCTAACACGTATCCGTACCCCAATCTCGAACCTAGGCCTCAGAGGGAGCCTAACCCTAACCCTAGCTCCCAGCCTGACCCTGAAACCTAAGCCTCATCCCCAGTCTGAACCCTGAGGCCTACCCTATCGATAAGCCACTCCCTGCAACGCAAACGCCCCCTAACACTTATCTGTACCCGAATCTCGACCCTAGGCCTCACCGCGAGCTGAACGCTAACTCTAGCTCAAACCCTGACCCTGAACCATAACCCTCACAGGAAGACTGAACTCTGAGGCCTACACTAACGATAAGCCACGCCCTGCCACGCACACGCCCCCTAACACGTATCAATACCCCAATCTCGGCCCTAAGCCTCACCGGAAGCCTAACCCTAACCCTAGCTCCAACTCTCACCCTGAACAGTAATCCTCAACTGCAGCCTGAATCCTGAGGCCTAACCTAAAGATAAGCGGCGCTATGCAACGCACACGCCCACTAACACGTATCCGTACCCCAATCTCGACCCTTGGCCTCACCGGGAGCTTAAACCTAACCTTAGCTCCAAACCTGACCCTGAAAACTAAGCCTCACCCGCAGCCTGAACCCTAAGGCCTACTGTAACGATAAGCCACGCCCTGCAACGCACACGCCCCCTAACACGTATCCCTATCCCAATCTCGACCTTAGGCCTCACAGCGAGCCGAACGCTAACGCAAGCTCCAACACTGACCCTGAACCCTAAGCCTCACAGGAAGACTGAACCCTGAGGCCTACACTACAGATAAGCCGTGCCCTGCAACGCACACGCCCCCTACCACGTATCACTACCACAATCTCGACCCTAAGCCTCACCAGAAGCCTAAACCTAACCCTAGTTCCAACCCTGACCCTGAACCCTATGCATCACCCGCAGCCTGAACCCTGAGGCCTACGCTAAGGATAAGCCGCACCCTGCAACAAAAACGACCCCTACCACGTATCCGTACCCCAATCTCGACCCTAAGCCTCACCAGAAGCCTAAACCTAACCCTAGTTCCAACCCTGACTGAACCGTAAGCCTCACCTGCAGCCTGAAACCTGAGGCTTACGCTAAGGATAAGCCACGCCCTGCAACGAAAACGCCCCCTAACACATATCCGTACCCCACTCTCGAACCTAGGCCTCACCGCGAGCCTAACCCTAACCCTAAGTCCAACCGATACACTGAACCCTAAGCCTCACCTGCATCCTGAAACCTGAGGCCTACCCTAACGATAAGCCGCGCCCTGAAACTCACACGCCCCCTAACATATATCCGTACCCCAATCTCGACCCAAAGCCTCACCGGGAGCATAACCCTAAACCTAGCTCCAACCCTGACTCTGAACAATAAGCCTCACCCCCAGCCCGATACATGAGGCTTACCCTACCGATAAGCCGCGCCCTGCAGCACACACGCCCCCTGACACGTATCCGTACCCCAATCTCCACGCTAGGCCTCATCGGGAGCCTAACCCTAAACCTAGCTCCAACCCTGACCATGACAACTATGCCTCACCCGCTCCCTGTACGCTGAGGCCTACCCTAATGATCAGCCGTGCCCCGCAATGAACACGCCCCCTAACACGTATCCGTAACCCAATCTCGACAGTAGGATTCAGCAAGAGCCTAACCCTAATCCTAGCTCAAACCCTGACCCTGAACCCTAATCATCACCCGCACCCGCAGCCTGAACGTGAGTCCTACCCTAACGATAAGCCGTGCCCTGCAATGCACAAAGCCTCTAACACGTATCCGTACCCCAATCTCCACCGAAGGCCTCACCGGGAGCCTAAACCTAACCCTAGCTCAAACCCTGACCCTGAACCCTAAGCCTCACCTGCAGCCTGAACCCTGAGGGCTACCCTAACGATAAGCCGCGCCCTGCAAAAACAACGCCCCCTAACACATATCCGTAGCCCAATCTCGACCCTAGGCGTGACCGGGAACCTAAACCTAACCCTAATTCCAACACTTATCCTGAACCCTAAGCCTCACCCACTGCCACAACCCTGAGCCCTACCCTAACGATGAGCCACGCCTTGCAAAGCACACTCCCCATAACACGTATCCATACCCCAATCTCGGACCAGGCCTCAGTTGGAGCCTAACCCTAATCCTATCTCCAAACCTCACCCTGAAGCCTAAGCCTCACACGCAACCTGAACCCTGAGGCCTACCGTAACGTTAAGCTGCGCCCTGCAATGCACACTCCCCCTAACACGTATCCGTACGCCAATCTCGACCCTAAGCCTCACCGGGAGCCGAACGCTAACGCTAGCTCGAACCCTGACCCTGACCCTTAAGACTCACAGGAAGACTGAACCCTGAGGCCTACACTAACGATAAGCCACGCCCTGCAACGCACACGCCCCCTAACACGTATCCGTACCCCAATCTGGACCCGAATCCTCACCTGGAGCCTAAACCTAACCCTAGCTTCAACTCTGACCCTGAACCCTTAGCCTCACCCGCAGCCTGAACCCTTAGGCCTACCCTAACGATAACCCACGCCCTGCAACGAACACGCCTCCTAACACGTATGCGTACCCCAATCTCGACCCAAAGCCTCACAAGAACTTGAACACTAACCCTAGCTCCAACTCTCACCCTGAATCCTAAGCCTCACCCACAGTCAGAACCCTGAGGCCTAAGCTAACGATTAGCCACGCCGGGCAACTCACATGCCCCTTACACGTATTCGTACCCCAATCTCGACCCTAGGCCTCACCGGGAGCCTAACACTAACCCTAGCTCCAACACTGAACCTGAACGCTAAGCCTCACCTGCAGCCTGAACCCTGAGGCCTACGTTAACGAAAAGTGGCGCCCTGCAACCCACACGCCCCCTAACAAGTATCCGTACCACAATCACAACCCTAGGCCTCACCGGGAGCCTAACCCTAACCCGAGCTCCAATCATGTCCCTGAAACCTAAGCCTCATCTGCAGTCTGAACCCTGAGGCTTACTCTAACGATAAACCGCGCCGTGCCACTCACACGCCCCCTTACACATATCCGTAGCCCAATCTCGAGCCTAGGCCTCACCGGGAGCCTAAACCTAACCCTAAGTCCAACCCTTACCCTGAACACTAAGCCTCGCCCGCAGCCTGAACCCTGAGGCCTACCCTAACGATAAGCCGCGCCCTGAAACCCACACACCCCCTAACACGTATCCGTACCCCAATCTCCACCGTAGGCCACAGCGGGAACCTAACCCTAACCCTACATCCAAACATTACCCTGAACCCTAAGCCTCACCAGCAGCCTGAACCTGAGGCCTAACCTAGTGATAAGCAGCGCCCTGGAACGCACACGAACCCTAACCCTTATCCCTACCGCAATCTCCTCCATAGGCCTCACCAGGAGCCTAACCCTAACCCTAGCTCCAACCCAGACTCTGTACCCTAAACCTCACCCGCAGCCTGAACCCTGAGGCCTACCCTAACCATAAGCCACGCCCTGCAATGCACACGCCCCCTAACACGTATCGGTACCCCAATCTCCACCGAAGGACTCACCGGTAGACTAAACCTAACCCTCGCTCCAATCCTGACCCTGAACCCTAAGCCTCTCCCGCAGCCTGAACCAAGAGGCCTACCCTAACGATCAGCCGTGCCCTTCAATGCACACGCCCCCTAACACGTATCCGTAACCCAATCTCGACCATAGGACTCAGCGAGAGCCTAACGCTAACTCTCGCTCCAACCCTGACCCGGAACTCGAAGCCTTACCGACAGCCTGAACTGGGGCCTACCCTAACGATAAGCCGTGCCCTGCAACGAAAACGCCCCCTAACACATATCCGTACAGCAATCGCGACCCTAGGCCTCACTGGGAACCTAACCCTAACCCTAAGTCCAACCCTTACCCTGAAACCTAAGCCTCACCCACAGGCTGAACCCTGAGGCCTACCCTAACGCTAAGCCGTGCCCCGCAACGCACATGCCCCCTAACACGTGTCCGTACCCCAATCTCCACCATAGGCCTCACCGCGAGACAAAACCTAACCCTAGCTCCAACCCAGACCCTAAACCCTAAACCTCACCCGCAGCCTGAACCCTGAGGCCTACCTTAACAATAAGCCGTGCCCTGAAACGCACACGCCCCCTAACAAGTATCAGTACCC
This sequence comes from Kogia breviceps, assembly GCF_026419965.1. Lineage (NCBI taxonomy): Eukaryota > Metazoa > Chordata > Mammalia > Artiodactyla > Physeteridae > Kogia > Kogia breviceps. The sequence goes on along the minus strand of NC_081316.1, from coordinate 87,838,093 downwards.
CAATCTCCAACGAAGGCCTCACCGGGAGACTAAACCTAACCCTAGCTCCAACACTGACCCTGAACCCTAAGCCTCAACCACAGCCTGATCCCTAAGGCCTACCCTAAGGATAAGCCGGGCCCTGAAACGCACCAACCCCTAACACGTATCCGTACCACAATCTCCACCCCAGGCCTCACCGGGAGCCTAACCCTAACCCTAGCTCCAACCCTGACCTTGACCCCTAAGCCTCACGCGCAGCCTGAACCCTGAGGCCTACCCTAACGATCAGCAGCGCCCTGCAATGCACATGCCCCCTAACACGTATCCGTTCCACAATCTCGACCCTGGCCTCACCAGCAGCCTAACCCTAACCCTAGCTCCAACCCTGACCATGAACCCTAAGTCTCACCCGCAGCCTGAACCCCGAGGGCTACCCAAACGATCAGCCGTGCCCTGCAATGCACACGCTCCCTAACACGTATCCGTACTCCAAACTCGACCCTAGGCCTCAGCAAGAGCCTAACCCTAACCCTAGCTCCAATCCTGACCCTGAACCCTAAGCCTCACCCACAGCCTGAACCCTGAGACCTACGCTCACGATAAGCCGCGCCCTGCAACGAAAACCCCCGTTAACACATATCCGTAACCCAATCGCGAACCTAGGCCTCACCGGAAGCCTAAACCTAACCCGAAGTCCAACCCTTACCCTGAACCCTATGCCTCACCCGCAGCCGGAACCCAGAGGCCCACCCTAAGGATAAACCACGCCATGCAACGCACACGCCCCCTAACACGTTTCCGTACCCGAATCTCCACTGAAGTCCTCACCGGGAGACTAAACCTAACCCTAGCTCCAAACCTGACCATGACCACTAAGCCTCACCCACAGCCTGAACCCTGAGGCCTACCCTAAAGATCAGCCGTGCCCTGCAATGCACACGCCCCCTAACACGTATCCGTACCACAATCTCGACCCTAGGCATCACCAGGAGCCTAACCCTAACCCTAGCTCCAGCCCTGACCATGAACCCTAAGCCTCACCCGCAGCCTGAACCCTGAGGCCTACCCTAACGATCAGCAGCGCCCTTCAATGCACATGCCGTCTAACACGTATCCGTACCACAATCTCGACCCTGGCCTCACCAGGAGCCTACCCCTAACACTAGCTCCAACCCTGACCATGAACTCTAAGCCTCACCCACAGCCTGAACCCTGAGGGCTACCCTAACGATTAGCCGTGCCCTGAAATGCACACGCCCCCTAACACGTATCCGTACTCCAAACTCGACCCTAGGCCTCAGAGAGAGCATAAACCTAACCCTAGCTCCAACCCTGACCCTGAACTCTAAGCCTCATCTTCAGCCTGAACCCTGAGGCCTACTCTAACGATAAGCCACGCCATGCAACTCACACGCTCCCTTACACGTATCCGTACCCCAATCCCGACCCTAGGCCTCACTGGGACCCTAACGCTAACCCTAGCTCCAACCCTGACCCTGAACCCTAAGCCTAACCGGAAGACGGAACCCTGAGGCCTACCCTAAATATAAGCCGCGCCCTGCAACGCACACACCCCCTAACACGTACCCATACACCAATCTCGACCCTAAGCCTCACCGGGAGCCTGACCAAAGCCCTAAATCCAACCCGGACCCTGAACCCTAAGCCTCACCCGCAGTCTGAACCCTGAGGCCTACCCTAACGAGAAGCCTCGCCCTGCAAAAAACGCCCTGTAACACATATACGTACGCCAATCTCGACCCTTGGCCGCACTGGGATCCTAAACCTAGCCCTAAGTCCAACCGTTACCCTGAACACTAAGCCGCACCAGCATCCTGAACCCTGAGGCCTACCCTAACGATAAGACACGCCCTCCAACGCACACACCCCCTAACACGTATCCGTACCCCAATTTCAACCGTAAGCCTCACCGGGAGTCTAACACTAACCGTAGCTCCAACCCTGACCCTGAAATCTAAGCCTGACCAACAGCCCAATACCTGCGGCCTACCCTAACGATCAGCCACGCCCTGCAATGAACACGCCCCCTAACACGTATCCGTACCCCAATCTCGACCCAAAGCCTCACGGGGAGCCTAAACCTATCCCTAGCTCCAAACGTGACCCTGAACACTAAGTCTCACCCGCAGCCTGAACCCTGAGGCCTACCCTAATGTTAAGTCGCGCCCTGCAACGCAAACGCCCCCTAACACGTATCCGTACCCCAATCTCGAACCTAGGCCTCAGAGGGAGCCTAACCCTAACCCTAGCTCCCAGCCTGACCCTGAAACCTAAGCCTCATCCCCAGTCTGAACCCTGAGGCCTACCCTATCGATAAGCCACTCCCTGCAACGCAAACGCCCCCTAACACTTATCTGTACCCGAATCTCGACCCTAGGCCTCACCGCGAGCTGAACGCTAACTCTAGCTCAAACCCTGACCCTGAACCATAACCCTCACAGGAAGACTGAACTCTGAGGCCTACACTAACGATAAGCCACGCCCTGCCACGCACACGCCCCCTAACACGTATCAATACCCCAATCTCGGCCCTAAGCCTCACCGGAAGCCTAACCCTAACCCTAGCTCCAACTCTCACCCTGAACAGTAATCCTCAACTGCAGCCTGAATCCTGAGGCCTAACCTAAAGATAAGTGGCGCTATGCAACGCACACGCCCACTAACACGTATCCGTACCCCAATCTCGACCCTTGGCCTCACCGGGAGCTTAAACCTAACCTTAGCTCCAAACCTGACCCTGAAAACTAAGCCTCACCCGCAGCCTGAACCCTAAGGCCTACTGTAACGATAAGCCACGCCCTGCAACGCACACGCCCCCTAACACGTATCCCTATCCCAATCTCGACCTTAGGCCTCACAGCGAGCCGAACGCTAACGCAAGCTCCAACACTGACCCTGAACCCTAAGCCTCACAGGAAGACTGAACCCTGAGGCCTACACTACAGATAAGCCGCGCCCTGCAACGCACACGCCCCCTACCACGTATCAGTACCACAATCTCGACCCTAAGCCTCACCAGAAGCCTAAACCTAACCCTAGTTCCAACCCTGACCCTGAACCCTATGCATCACCCGCAGCCTGAACCCTGAGGCCTACGCTAAGGATAAGCCGCACCCTGCAACAAAAACGACCCCTACCACGTATCCGTACCCCAATCTCGACCCTAAGCCTCACCAGAAGCCTAAACCTAACCCTAGTTCCAACCCTGACTGAACCGTAAGCCTCACCTGCAGCCTGAAACCTGAGGCCTACGCTAAGGATAAGCCGCGCCCTGCAACGAAAACGCCCCCTAACACATATCCGTACCCCACTCTCGAACCTAGGCCTCACCGCGAGCCTAACCCTAACCCTAAGTCCAACCGATACACTGAACCCTAAGCCTCACCTGCATCCTGAAACCTGAGGCCTACCCTAACGATAAGCTGCGCCCTGAAACTCACACGCCCCCTAACATATATCCGTACCCCAATCTCGACCCAAAGCCTCACCGGGAGCATAACCCTAACCCTAGCTCCAACCCTGACCCTGAACAATAAGCCTCACACCCAGCCCGATACATGAGGCTTACCCTACCGATAAGCCACGCCCTGCAGCACACACGCCCCCTGACACGTATCCGTACCCCAATCTCGACCCTACGCCTCACCGGGAGCATAACCCTAACCCTAGCTCCAAACCTGACTCTGAACACTAAGCCTCACCCGCAGCCTGAACCCGGAGGCTTACCCTAACGATAAGCCGCGCCCTGCAACACACACGCCCCCTAACACGTATCCTTAACACAATCTCCACGCTAGGCCTCATCGGGAGCCTAACCCTAAACCTAGCTCCAACCCTGACCATGACAACTATGCCTCACCCGCTCCCTGTACGCTGAGGCCTACCCTAATGATCAGCCGTGCCCCGCAATGAACACGCCCCCTAACACGTATCCGTAACCCAATCTCGACAGTAGGATTCAGCAAGAGCCTAACCCTAATCCTAGCTCAAACCCTGACCCTGAACCCTAATCATCACCCGCACCCGCAGCCTGAACGTGAGTCCTACCCTAACGATAAGCCGTGCCCTGCAATGCACAAAGCCTCTAACACGTATCCGTACCCCAATCTCCACCGAAGGCCTCACCGGGAGCCTAAACCTAACCCTAGCTCAAACCCTGACCCTGAACCCTAAGCCTCACCAGGAGCCTGAACCCTGAGGGCTACCCTAACGATAAGCCGCGCCCTGCAAAAACAACGCCCCCTAACACATATCCATAGCCCAATCTCGACCCTAGGCGTGACCGGGAACCTAAACCTAACCCTAATTCCAACACTTATCCTGAACCCTAAGCCTCACCCACTGCCACAACCCTGAGCCCTACCCTAACGATGAGCCACGCCTTGCAAAGCACACTCCCCATAACACGTATCCATACCCCAATCTCGGACCAGGCCTCAGTTGGAGCCTAACCCTAATCCTATCTCCAAACCTCACCCTGAAGCCTAAGCCTCACACGCAACCTGAACCCTGAGGCCTACCGTAACGTTAAGCTGCGCCCTGCAATGCACACTCCCCCTAACACGTATCCGTACGCCAATCTCGACCCTAAGCCTCACCGGGTGCCGAACGCTAACGCTAGCTCGAACCCTGACCCTGACCCTTAAGACTCACAGGAAGACTGAACCCTGAGGCCTACACTAACGATAAGCCACGCCCTGCAACGCACACGCCCCCTAACACGTATCCGTACCCCAATCTGGACCCGAATCCTCACCTGGAGCCTAAACCTAACCCTAGCTTCAACTCTGACCCTGAACCCTTAGCCTCACCCGCAGCCTGAACCCTTAGGCCTACCCTAACGATAACCCACGCCCTGCAACGAACACGCCTCCTAACACGTATGCGTACCCCAATCTCGACCCAAAGCCTCACAAGAACTTGAACACTAACCCTAGCTCCAACTCTCACCCTGAACCCTAAGCCTCACCCACAGTCAGAACCCTGAGGCCTAAGCTAACGATTAGCCACGCCGGGCAACTCACATGCCCCTTACACGTATTCGTACCCCAATCTCGACCCTAGGCCTCACCGGGAGCCTAACACTAACCCTAGCTCCAACACTGAACCTGAACGCTAAGCCTCACCTGCAGCCTGAACCCTGAGGCCTACGTTAACGAAAAGTGGCGCCCTGCAACCCACACGCCCCCTAACAAGTATCCGTACCACAATCACAACCCTAGGCCTCACCGGGAGCCTAACCCTAACCCGAGCTCCAACCATGTCCCTGAAACCTAAGCCTCATCTGCAGTCTGAACCCTGAGGCTTACTCTAACGATAAACCGCGCCGTGCCACTCACACGCCCCCTTACACATATCCGTAGCCCAATCTCGACCCTAGGCCTCACCGGGAGCCTAAACCTAACCCTAAGTCCAACCCTTACCCTGAACACTAAGCCTCGCCCGCAGCCTGAACCCTGAGGCCTACCCTAACGATAAGCCGCGCCCTGAAACCCACACACCCCCTAACACGTATCCGTACCCCAATCTCCACCGTAGGCCACAGCGGGAACCTAACCCTAACCCTACATCCAAACATTACCCTGAACCCTAAGCCTCACCAGCAGCCTGAACCTGAGGCCTAACCTAGTGATAAGCAGCGCCCTGGAACGCACACGAACCCTAACCCTTATCCCTACCACAATCTCCTCCATAGGCCTCACCGGGAGCCTAACCCTAACCCTAGCTCCAACCCAGACTCTGAACCCTAAACCTCACCCGCAGCCTGAACCCTGAGGCCTATCCTAACCATAAGCCACGCCCTGCAATGCACACGCCCCCTAACACGTATCGGTACCCCAATCTCCACCGAAGGACTCACCGGTAGACTAAACCTAACCCTCGCTCCAATCCTGACCCTGAACCCTAAGCCTCTCCCGCAGCCTGAACCATGAGGCCTACCCTAACGATCAGCCGTGCCCTTCAATGCACACGCCCCCTAACACGTATCCGTAACCCAATCTCGACCATAGGACTCAGCGAGAGCCTAACGCTAACTCTCGCTCCAACCCTGACCCGGAACTCGAAGCCTTACCGACAGCCTGAAATGGGGCCTACCCTAACGATAAGCCGTGCCCTGCAACGAAAACGCCCCCTAACACATATCCGTACAGCAATCGCGACCCTAGGCCTCACTGGGAACCTAACCCTAACCCTAAGTCCAACCCTTACCCTGAAACCTAAGCCTCACCCACAGGCTGAACCCTGAGGCCTACCCTAACGCTAAGCCGTGCCCCGCAACGCACATGCCCCCTAACACGTGTCCGTACCCCAATCTCCACCATAGGCCTCACCGCGAGACAAAACCTAACCCTAGCTCCAACCCAGACCCTAAACCCTAAACCTCACCCGCAGCCTGAACCCTGAGGCCTACCTTAACAATAAGCCGTGCCCTGAAACGCACACGCCCCCTAACAAGTATCAGTACCCCAATCTCCAACGAAGGCCTCACCGGGAGACTAAACCTAACCCTAGCTCCAACACTGACCCTGAACCCTAAGCCTCAACCACAGCCTGATCCCTAAGGCCTACCCTAAGGATAAGCCGGGCCCTGAAACGCACCAACCCCTAACACGTATCCGTACCACAATCTCCACCCCAGGCCTCACCGGGAGCCTAACCCTAACCCTAGCTCCAACCCTGACCTTGACCCCTAAGCCTCACGCGCAGCCTGAACCCTGAGGCCTACCCTAACGATCAGCAGCGCCCTGCAATGCACATGCCCCCTAACACGTATCCGTTCCACAATCTCGACCCTGGCCTCACCAGCAGCCTAACCCTAACCCTAGCTCCAACCCTGACCATGAACCCTAAGTCTCACCCGCAGCCTGAACCCCGAGGGCTACCCAAACGATCAGCCGTGCCCTGCAATGCACACGCTCCCTAACACGTATCCGTACTCCAAACTCGACCCTAGGCCTCAGCAAGAGCCTAACCCTAACCCTAGCTCCAATCCTGACCCTGAACCCTAAGCCTCACCCACAGCCTGAACCCTGAGACCTACGCTCACGATAAGCCGCGCCCTGCAACGAAAACCCCCGTTAACACATATCCGTAACCCAATCGCGAACCTAGGCCTCACCGGAAGCCTAAACCTAACCCGAAGTCCAACCCTTACCCTGAACCCTATGCCTCACCCGCAGCCGGAACCCAGAGGCCCACCCTAAGGATAAACCACGCCATGCAACGCACACGCCCCCTAACACGTTTCCGTACCCGAATCTCCACTGAAGTCCTCACCGGGAGACTAAACCTAACCCTAGCTCCAAACCTGACCATGACCACTAAGCCTCACCCACAGCCTGAACCCTGAGGCCTACCCTAAAGATCAGCCGTGCCCTGCAATGCACACGCCCCCTAACACGTATCCGTACCACAATCTCGACCCTAGGCATCACCAGGAGCCTAACCCTAACCCTAGCTCCAGCCCTGACCATGAACCCTAAGCCTCACCCGCAGCCTGAACCCTGAGGCCTACCCTAACGATCAGCAGCGCCCTTCAATGCACATGCCGTCTAACACGTATCCGTACCACAATCTCGACCCTGGCCTCACCAGGAGCCTACCCCTAACACTAGCTCCAACCCTGACCATGAACTCTAAGCCTCACCCACAGCCTGAACCCTGAGGGCTACCCTAACGATTAGCCGTGCCCTGAAATGCACACGCCCCCTAACACGTATCCGTACTCCAAACTCGACCCTAGGCCTCAGAGAGAGCATAAACCTAACCCTAGCTCCAACCCTGACCCTGAACTCTAAGCCTCATCTTCAGCCTGAACCCTGAGGCCTACTCTAACGATAAGCCACGCCATGCAACTCACACGCTCCCTTACACGTATCCGTACCCCAATCCCGACCCTAGGCCTCACTGGGACCCTAACGCTAACCCTAGCTCCAACCCTGACCCTGAACCCTAAGCCTAACCGGAAGACGGAACCCTGAGGCTTACCCTAAATATAAGCCGCGCCCTGCAACGCACACACCCCCTAACACGTACCCATACACCAATCTCGACCCTAAGCCTCACCGGGAGCCTGACCAAAGCCCTAAATCCAACCCAGACCCTGAACCCTAAGCCTCACCCGCAGTCTGAACCCTGAGGCCTACCCTAACGAGAAGCCTCGCCCTGCAAAAAAACGCCCTGTAACACATATACGTACGCCAATCTCGACCCTTGGCCGCACTGGGATCCTAAACCTAGCCCTAAGTCCAACCGTTACCCTGAACACTAAGCCGCACCAGCATCCTGAACCCTGAGGCCTACCCTAACGATAAGACACGCCCTCCAACGCACACACCCCCTAACACGTATCCGTACCCCAATTTCAACCGTAAGCCTCACCGGGAGTCTAACACTAACCGTAGCTCCAACCCTGACCCTGAAATCTAAGCCTGACCAACAGCTCAATACCTGCGGCCTACCCTAACGACCAGCCACGCCCTGCAATGAACACGCCCCCTAACACGTATCCGTACCCCAATCTCGACCCAAAGCCTCACGGGGAGCCTAAACCTATCCCTAGCTCCAAACGTGACCCTGAACACTAAGTCTCACCCGCAGCCTGAACCCTGAGGCCTACCCTAATGTTAAGTCGCGCCCTGCAACGCAAACGCCCCCTAACACGTATCCGTACCCCAATCTCGAACCTAGGCCTCAGAGGGAGCCTAACCCTAACCCTAGCTCCCAGCCTGACCCTGAAACCTAAGCCTCATCCCCAGTCTGAACCCTGAGGCCTACCCTATCGATAAGCCACTCCCTGCAACGCAAACGCCCCCTAACACTTATCTGTACCCGAATCTCGACCCTAGGCCTCACCGCGAGCTGAACGCTAACTCTAGCTCAAACCCTGACCCTGAACCATAACCCTCACAGGAAGACTGAACTCTGAGGCCTACACTAACGATAAGCCGCGCCCTGCCACGCACACGCCCCCTAACACGTATCAATACCCCAATCTCGGCCCTAAGCCTCACCGGAAGCCTAACCCTAACCCTAGCTCCAACTCTCACCCTGAACAGTAATCCTCAACTGCAGCCTGAATCCTGAGGCCTAACCTAAAGATAAGTGGCGCTATGCAACGCACACGCCCACTAACACGTATCCGTACCCCAATCTCGACCCTTGGCCTCACCGGGAGCTTAAACCTAACCTTAGCTCCAAACCTGACCCTGAAAACTAAGCCTCACCCGCAGCCTGAACCCTAAGGCCTACTGTAACGATAAGCCACGCCCTGCAACGCACACGCCCCCTAACACGTATCCCTATCCCAATCTCGACCTTAGGCCTCACAGCGAGCCGAACGCTAACGCAAGCTCCAACACTGACCCTGAACCCTAAGCCTCACAGGAAGACTGAACCCTGAGGCCTACACTACAGATAAGCCGCGCCCTGCAACGCACACGCCCCCTACCACGTATCAGTACCACAATCTCGACCCTAAGCCTCACCAGAAGCCTAAACCTAACCCTAGTTCCAACCCTGACCCTGAACCCTATGCATCACCCGCAGCCTGAACCCTGAGGCCTACGCTAAGGATAAGCCGCACCCTGCAACAAAAACGACGCCTACCACGTATCCGTACCCCAATCTCGACCCTAAGCCTCACCAGAAGCCTAAACCTAACCCTAGTTCCAACCCTGACTGAACCGTAAGCCTCACCTGCAGCCTGAAACCTGAGGCCTACGCTAAGGATAAGCCGCGCCCTGCAACGAAAACGCCCCCTAACACATATCCGTACCCCACTCTCGAACCTAGGCCTCACCGCGAGCCTAACCCTAACCCTAAGTCCAACCGATACACTGAACCCTAAGACTCACCTGCATCCTGAAACCTGAGGCCTACCCTAACGATAAGCTGCGCCCTGAAACTCACACGCCCCCTAACATATATCCGTACCCCAATCTCGACCCAAAGCCTCACCGGGAGCATAACCCTAACCCTAGCTCCAACCCTGACCCTGAACAATAAGCCTCACCCCCAGCCCGATACATGAGGCTTACCCTACCGATAAGCCGCGCCCTGCAGCACACACGCCCCCTGACACGTATCCGTACCCCAATCTCGACCCTACGCCTCACCGGGAGCATAACCCTAACCCTAGCTCCAAACCTGACTCTGAACACTAAGACTCACCCGCAGCCTGAACCCGGAGGCTTACCCTAACGATAAGCTGCGCCCTGCAACACACACGCCCCCTAACACGTATCCTTAACACAATCTCCACGCTAGGCCTCATCGGGAGCCTAACCCTAAACCTAGCTCCAACCCTGACCATGACAACTATGCCTCACCCGCTCCCTGTACGCTGAGGCCTACCCTAATGATCAGCCGTGCCCCGCAATGAACACGCCCCCTAACACGTATCCGTAACCCAATCTCGACAGTAGGATTCAGCAAGAGCCTAACCCTAATCCTAGCTCAAACCCTGACCCTGAACCCTAATCATCACCCGCACCCGCAGCCTGAACGTGAGTCCTACCCTAACGATAAGCCGTGCCCTGCAATGCACAAAGCCTCTAAAACGTATCCGTACCCCAATCTCCACCGAAGGCCTCACCGGGAGCCTAAACCTAACCCTAGCTCAAACCCTGACCCTGAACCCTAAGCCTCACCAGCAGCCTGAACCCTGAGGGCTACCCTAACGATAAGCCGCGCCCTGCAAAAACAACGCCCCCTAACACATATCCGTAGCCCAATCTCGACCCTAGGCGTGACCGGGAACCTAAACCTAACCCTAATTCCAACACTTATCCTGAACCCTAAGCCTCACCCACTGCCACAACCCTGAGCCCTACCCTAACGATGAGCCACGCCTTGCAAAGCACACTCCCCATAACACGTATCCATACCCCAATCTCGGACCAGGCCTCAGTTGGAGCCTAACCCTAATCCTATCTCCAAACCTCACCCTGAAGCCTAAGCCTCACACGCAACCTGAACCCTGAGGCCTACCGTAACGTTAAGCTGCGCCCTGCAATGCACACTCCCCCTAACACGTATCCGTACGCCAATCTTGACCCTAAGCCTCACCGGGAGCCGAACGCTAACGCTAGCTCGAACCCTGACCCTGACCCTTAAGACTCACAGGAAGACTGAACCCTGAGGCCTACACTAACGATAAGCCACGCCCTGCAACGCACACGCCCCCTAACACGTATCCGTACCCCAATCTGGACCCGAATCCTCACCTGGAGCCTAAACCTAACCCTAGCTTCAACTCTGACCCTGAACCCTTAGCCTCACCCGCAGCCTGAACCCTTAGGCCTACCCTAACGATAACCCACGCCCTGCAACGAACACGCCTCCTAACACGTATGCGTACCCCAATCTCGACCCAAAGCCTCACAAGAACTTGAACACTAACCCTAGCTCCAACTCTCACCCTGAACCCTAAGCCTCACCCACAGTCAGAACCCTGAGGCCTAAGCTAACGATTAGCCACGCCGGGCAACTCACATGCCCCTTACACGTATTCGTACCCCAATCTCGACCCTAGGCCTCACCGGGAGCCTAACACTAACCCTAGCTCCAACACTGAACCTGAACGCTAAGCCTCACCTGCAGCCTGAACCCTGAGGCCTACGTTAACGAAAAGTGGCGCCCTGCAACCCACACGCCCCCTAACAAGTATCCGTACCACAATCACAACCCTAGGCCTCACCGGGAGCCTAACCCTAACCCGAGCTCCAACCATGTCCCTGAAACCTAAGCCTCATCTGCAGTCTGAACCCTGAGGCTTACTCTAACGATAAACCGCGCCGTGCCACTCACACGCCCCCTTACACATATCCGTAGCCCAATCTCGAGCCTAGGCCTCACCGGGAGCCTAAACCTAACCCTAAGTCCAACCCTTACCCTGAACACTAAGCCTCGCCCGCAGCCTGAACCCTGAGGCCTACCCTAACGATAAGCCGCGCCCTGAAACCCACACACCCCCTAACACGTATCCGTACCCCAATCTCCACCGTAGGCCACAGCGGGAACCTAACCCTAACCCTATATCCAAACATTACCCTGAACCCTAAGCCTCACCAGCAGCCTGAACCTGAGGCCTAACCTAGTGATAAGCAGCGCCCTGGAACGCACACGAACCCTAACCCTTATCCCTACCACAATCTCCTCCATAGGCCTCACCGGGAGCCTAACCCTAACCCTAGCTCCAACCCAGACTCTGAACCCTAAACCTCACCCGCAGCCTGAACCCTGAGGCCTATCCTAACCATAAGCCACGCCCTGCAATGCACACGCCCCCTAACACGTATCGGTACCCCAATCTGCACCGAAGGACTCACCGGTAGACTAAACCTAACCCTCGCTCCAATCCTGACCCTGAACCCTAAGCCTCTCCCGCAGCCTGAACCATGAGGCCTACCCTAACGATCAGCCGTGCCCTTCAATGCACACGCCCCCTAACACGTATCCGTAACCCAATCTCGACCATAGGACTCAGCGAGAGCCTAACGCTAACTCTCGCTCCAACCCTGACCCGGAACTCGAAGCCTTACCGACAGCCTGAAATGGGGCCTACCCTAACGATAAGCCGTGCCCTGCAACGAAAACGCCCCCTAACACATATCCGTACAGCAATCGCGACCCTAGGCCTCACTGGGAACCTAACCCTAACCCTAAGTCCAAACCTTACCCTGAAACCTAAGCCTCACCCACAGGCTGAACCCTGAGGCCTACCCTAACGCTAAGCCGTGCCCCGCAACGCACATGCCCCCTAACACGTGTCCGTACCCCAATCTCCACCATAGGCCTCACCGCGAGACAAAACCTAACCCTAGCTCCAACCCAGACCCTAAACCCTAAACCTCACCCGCAGCCTGAACCCTGAGGCCTACCTTAACAATAAGCCGTGCCCTGAAACGCACACGCCCCCTAACAAGTATCAGTACCCCAATCTCCAACGAAGGCCTCACCGGGAGACTAAACCTAACCCTAGCTCCAACACTGACCCTGAACCCTAAGCCTCAACCACAGCCTGATCCCTAAGGCCTACCCTAAGGATAAGCCGGGCCCTGAAACGCACCAACCCCTAACACGTATCCGTACCACAATCTCCACCCCAGGCCTCACCGGGAGCCTAACCCTAACCCTAGCTCCAACCCTGACCTTGACCCCTAAGCCTCACGCGCAGCCTGAACCCTGAGGCCTACCCTAACGATCAGCAGCGCCCTGCAATGCACATGCCCCCTAACACGTATCCGTTCCACAATCTCGACCCTGGCCTCACCAGCAGCCTAACCCTAACCCTAGCTCCAACCCTGACCATGAACCCTAAGTCTCACCCGCAGCCTGAACCCCGAGGGCTACCCAAACGATCAGCCGTGCCCTGCAATGCACACGCTCCCTAACACGTATCCGTACTCCAAACTCGACCCTAGGCCTCAGCAAGAGCCTAACCCTAACCCTAGCTCCAATCCTGACCCTGAACCCTAAGCCTCACCCACAGCCTGAACCCTGAGACCTACGCTCACGATAAGCCGCGCCCTGCAACGAAAACCCCCGTTAACACATATCCGTAACCCAATCGCGAACCTAGGCCTCACCGGAAGCCTAAACCTAACCCGAAGTCCAACCCTTACCCTGAACCCTATGCCTCACCCGCAGCCGGAACCCAGAGGCCCACCCTAAGGATAAACCACGTCATGCAACGCACACGCCCCCTAACACGTTTCCGTACCCGAATCTCCACTGAAGTCCTCACCGGGAGATTAAACCTAACCCTAGCTCCAAACCTGACCATGACCACTAAGCCTCACCCACAGCCTGAACCCTGAGGCCTACCCTAAAGATCAGCCGTGCCCTGCAATGCACACGCCCCCTAACACGTATCCGTACCACAATCTCGACCCTAGGCATCACCAGGAGCCTAACCCTAACCCTAGCTCCAGCCCTGACCATGAACCCTAAGCCTCACCCGCAGCCTGAACCCTGAGGCCTACCCTAACGATCAGCAGCGCCCTTCAATGCACATGCCGTCTAACACGTATCCGTACCACAATCTCGACCCTGGCCTCACCAGGAGCCTACCCCTAACACTAGCTCCAACCCTGACCATGAACACTAAGCCTCACCCACAGCCTGAACCCTGAGGGCTACCCTAACGATTAGCCGTGCCCTGAAATGCACACGCCCCCTAACACGTATCCGTACTCCAAACTCGACCCTAGGCCTCAGAGAGAGCATAAACCTAACCCTAGCTCCAACCCTGACCCTGAACTCTAAGCCTCATCTTCAGCCTGAACCCTGAGGCCTACTCTAACGATAAGCCACGCCATGCAACTCACACGCTCCCTTACACGTATCCGTACCCCAATCCCGACCCTAGGCCTCACTGGGACCCTAACGCTAACCCTAGCTCCAACCCTGACCCTGAACCCTAAGCCTAACCGGAAGACGGAACCCTGAGGCCTACCCTAAATATAAGCCGCGCCCTGCAACGCACACACCCCCTAACACGTACCCATACACCAATCTCGACCCTAAGCCTCACCGGGAGCCTGACCAAAGCCCTAAATCCAACCCAGACCCTGAACACTAAGCCTCACCCGCAGTCTGAACCCTGAGGCCTACCCTAACGAGAAGCCTCGCCCTGCAAAAAAACGCCCTGTAACACATATACGTACGCCAATCTTGACCCTTGGCCGCACTGGGATCCTAAACCTAGCCCTAAGTCCAACCGTTACCCTGAACACTAAGCCGCACCAGCATCCTGAACCCTGAGGCCTACCCTAACGATAAGACACGCCCTCCAACGCACACACCCCCTAACACGTATCCGTACCCCAATTTCAACCGTAAGCCTCACCGGGAGTCTAACACTAACCGTAGCTCCAACCCTGACCCTGAAATCTAAGCCTGACCAACAGCTCAATACCTGCGGCCTACCCTAACGACCAGCCACGCCCTGCAATGAACACGCCCCCTAACACGTATCCGTACCCCAATCTCGACCCAAAGCCTCACGGGGAGCCTAAACCTATCCCTAGCTCCAAACGTGACCCTGAACACTAAGTCTCACCCGCAGCCTGAACCCTGAGGCCTACCCTAATGTTAAGTCGCGCCCTGCAACGCAAACGCCCCCTAACACGTATCCGTACCCCAATCTCGAACCTAGGCCTCAGAGGGAGCCTAACCCTAACCCTAGCTCCCAGCCTGACCCTGAAACCTAAGCCTCATCCCCAGTCTGAACCCTGAGGCCTACCCTATCGATAAGCCACTCCCTGCAACGCAAACGCCCCCTAACACTTATCTGTACCCGAATCTCGACCCTAGGCCTCACCGCGAGCTGAACGCTAACTCTAGCTCAAACCCTGACCCTGAACCATAACCCTCACAGGAAGACTGAACTCTGAGGCCTACACTAACGATAAGCCACGCCCTGCCACGCACACGCCCCCTAACACGTATCAATACCCCAATCTCGGCCCTAAGCCTCACCGGAAGCCTAACCCTAACCCTAGCTCCAACTCTCACCCTGAACAGTAATCCTCAACTGCAGCCTGAATCCTGAGGCCTAACCTAAAGATAAGTGGCGCTATGCAACGCACACGCCCACTAACACGTATCCGTACCCCAATCTCGACCCTTGGCCTCACCGGGAGCTTAAACCTAACCTTAGCTCCAAACCTGACCCTGAAAACTAAGCCTCACCCGCAGCCTGAACCCTAAGGCCTACTGTAACGATAAGCCACGCCCTGCAACGCACACGCCCCCTAACACGTATCCCTATCCCAATCTCGACCTTAGGCCTCACAGCGAGCCGAACGCTAACGCAAGCTCCAACACTGACCCTGAACCCTAAGCCTCACAGGAAGACTGAACCCTGAGGCCTACACTACAGATAAGCCGCGCCCTGCAACGCACACGCCCCCTACCACGTATCAGTACCACAATCTCGACCCTAAGCCTCACCAGAAGCCTAAACCTAACCCTAGTTCCAACCCTGACCCTGAACCCTATGCATCACCCGCAGCCTGAACCCTGAGGCCTACGCTAAGGATAAGCCGCACCCTGCAACAAAAACGACCCCTACCACGTATCCGTACCCCAATCTCGACCCTAAGCCTCACCAGAAGCCTAAACCTAACCCTAGTTCCAACACTGACTGAACCGTAAGCCTCACCTGCAGCCTGAAACCTGAGGCCTACGCTAAGGATAAGCCGCGCCCTGCAACGAAAACGCCCCCTAACACATATCCGTACCCCACTCTCGAACCTAGGCCTCACCGCGAGCCTAACCCTAACCCTAAGTCCAACCGATACACTGAACCCTAAGCCTCACCTGCATCCTGAAACCTGAGGCCTACCCTAACGATAAGCTGCGCCCTGAAACTCACACGCCCCCTAACATATATCCGTACCCCAATCTCGACCCAAAGCCTCACCGGGAGCATAACCCTAACCCTAGCTCCAACCCTGACCCTGAACAATAAGCCTCACCCCCAGCCCGATACATGAGGCTTACCCTACCGATAAGCCGCGCCCTGCAGCACACACGCCCCCTGACACGTATCCGTACCCCAATCTCGACCCTACGCCTCACCGGGAGCATAACCCTAACCCTAGCTCCAAACCTGACTCTGAACACTAAGACTCACCCGCAGCCTGAACCCGGAGGCTTACCCTAACGATAAGCCGCGCCCTGCAACACACACGCACCCTAATACGTATCCTTAACACAATCTCCACGCTAGGCCTCATCGGGAGCCTAACCCTAAACCTACCTCCAACCCTGACCATGACAACTATGCCTCACTCGCTCCCTGTACGCTGAGGCCTACCCTAATGATCAGCTGTGCCCCGCAATGAACACGCCCCCTAACACGTATCCGTAACCCAATCTCGACAGTAGGATTCAGCAAGAGCCTAACCCTAATCCTAGCTCAAACCCTGACCCTGAACCCTAATCATCACCCGCACCCGCAGCCTGAACGTGAGTCCTACCCTAACGATAAGCCGTGCCCTGCAATGCACAAAGCCTCTAACACGTATCCGTACCCCAATATCCACCGAAGGCCTCACCGGGAGCCTAAACCTAACCCTAGCTCAAACCCTGACCCTGAACCCCTAGCCTCACCTGCAGCCTGAACCCTGAGGGCTACCCTAACGATAAGCCGCGCCCTGCAAAAACAACGCCCCCTAACACATATCCGTAGCCCAATCTCGACCCTAGGCGTGACCGGGAACCTAAACCTAACCCTAATTCCAACACTTATCCTGAACCCTAAGCCTCACCCACTGCCACAACCCTGAGCCCTACCCTAACGATGAGCCACGCCTTGCAAAGCACACTCCCCATAACACGTATCCATACCCCAATCTCGGACCAGGCCTCAGTTGGAGCCTAACCCTAATCCTATCTCCAAACCTCACCCTGAAGCCTAAGCCTCACACGCAACCTGAACCCTGAGGCCTACCGTAACGTTAAGCTGCGCCCTGCAATGCACACTCCCCCTAACACGTATCCGTACGCCAATCTTGACCCTAAGCCTCACCGGGAGCCGAACGCTAACGCTAGCTCGAACCCTGATCCTGACCCTTAAGACTCACAGGAAGACTGAACCCTGAGGCCTACACTAACGATAAGCCACGCCCTGCAACGCACACGCCCCCTAACACGTATCCGTACCCCAATCTGGACCCGAATCCTCACCTGGAGCCTAAACCTAACCCTAGCTTCAACTCTGACCCTGAACCCTTAGCCTCACCCGCAGCCTGAACCCTTAGGCCTACCCTAACGATAACCCACGCCCTGCAACGAACACGCCTCCTAACACGTATGTGTACCCCAATCTCGACCCAAAGCCTCACAAGAACTTGAACACTAACCCTAGCTCCAACTCTCACCCTGAACCCTAAGCCTCACCCACAGTCAGAACCCTGAGGCCTAAGCTAACGATTAGCCACGCCGGGCAACTCACATGCCCCTTACACGTATTCGTACCCCAATCTCGACCCTAGGCCTCACCGGGAGCCTAACACTAACCCTAGCTCCAACACTGAACCTGAACGCTAAGCCTCACCTGCAGCCTGAACCCTGAGGCCTACGTTAACGAAAAGTGGCGCCCTGCAACCCACACGCCCCCTAACAAATATCCGTACCACAATCACAACCCTAGGCCTCACCGGGAGCCTAACCCTAACCCGAGCTCCAACCATGTCCCTGAAACCTAAGCCTCATCTGCAGTCTGAACCCTGAGGCTTACTCTAACGATAAACCGCGCCGTGCCACTCACACGCCCCCTTACACATATCCGTAGCCCAATCTCGACCCTAGGCCTCACCGGGAGCCTAAACCTAACCCTAAGTCCAACCCTTACCCTGAACACTAAGCCTCGCCCGCAGCCTGAACCCTGAGGCCTACCCTAACGACAAGCCCCGCCCTGAAACCCACACACCCCCTAACACGTATCCGTACCCCAATCTCCACCGTAGGCCACACCGGGAACCTAACCCTAACCCTACATCCAAACATTACCCTGAACCCTAAGCCTCACCAGCAGCCTGAACCTGAGGCCTAACCTAGTGATAAGCAGCGCCCTGGAACGCACACGAACCCTAACCCTTATCCCTACTGCAATCTCCTCCATAGGCCTCACCGGGAGCCTAACCCTAACCCTAGCTCCAACCCAGACTCTGAACCCTAAACCTCACCCGCAGCCTGAACCCTGAGGCCTACCCTAACCATAAGCCACGCCCTGCAATGCACACGCCCCCTAACACGTATCGGTACCCCAATCTCCACCGAAGGACTCACCGGTAGACTAAACCTAACCCTCGCTCCAATCCTGACCCTGAACCCTAAGCCTCTCCCGCAGCCTGAACCATGAGGCCTACCCTAACGATCAGCCGTGCCCTTCAATGCACACGCCCCCTAACACGTATCCGTAACCCAATCTCGACCATAGGACTCAGCGAGAGCCTAACCCTAACTCTCGCTCCAACCCTGACCCGGAACTCGAAGCCTTACCGACAGCCTGAACTGGGTCCTACCCTAACGATAAGCCGTGCCCTGCAACGAAAACGCCCCCTAACACATATCCGTACAGCAATCGCGACCCTAGGCCTCACTGGGAACCTAACCCTAACCCTAAGTCCAACCCTTACCCTGAAACCTAAGCCTCACCCACAGGCTGAACCCTGAGGCATACACTAACGCTAAGCTGTGCCCCGCAACGCACATGCCCCCTAACACGTGTCCGTACCCCAATCTCCACCATAGGCCTCACCGCGAGACAAAACCTAACCCTAGCTCCAACCCTGACACTGAACACTAAGCCTCACCCGCAGCCTGAACCCTGATGCCTACCCTAACGATAAACCGCGCCCTGAAACGCACACGTGCCCTAACAGGTACCCGTACCACAATCCCGACCACAGGCCTCACCGGGAGACTAACCATAACCCTAGCTACAACCCTGACCATGAACACTAAGCCTCACCAGCAGCATGAACCCTGAGGCCTACCCTAACCATCAGGCATGCCCTGCAACCCACACGCACCCTAACACGTGTCCGTACCCCAATCTCCACCATAGGCCTCACCGGGAGACTACACCTAACCCTAGCTCCAACCCAGACCCTAAACCCTAAACCTCACCCGCAGCCTGAACCCTGAGGCCTACCCTAACAATAAGCCGCGCCCTGAAACGCACACGCCCCCTAACAAGTATCAGTACCCCAATCTCCACCGAAGGCCTCACCGGGAGACTAAACCTAACCCTAGCTCCAACCCTGACCCTGAACCCTAAGCCTCATCCACAGCATGATCCCTGAGGCCTACCCTAAGGATAAGCCGGGCCCTGAAACGCACCAACCCCTAACACGTATCCGTACCACAATCTCCACCCCAGGCTTCACCGGGAGCCTAACCCTAACCCTAGCTCCAACCCTGACCTTGACCCCTAAGCCTCACGCGCAGCCTGAACCCTGAGGCCTACCCTAACGATCAGCAGCGCCCTGCAATGCACATGCCCCCTAACACGTATCCGTTCCACAATCTCGACCCTGGCCTCACCAGCAGCCTAACCCTAACCCTAGCTCCAACCCTGACCATGAACCCTAAGTCTCACCCGCAGCCTGAACCCCGAGGGCTACCCAAACGATCAGCCGTGCCCTGCAATGCACACGCTCGCTAACACGTATCCGTACTCCAAACTCGACCCTAGGCCTCAGCGAGAGCCTAACCCTAACCCTAGCTCCAATCCTGACCCTGAACCCTAAGCCTCACCCACAGCCTGAACCCTGAGGCCTACGCTCACGATAAGCCGCGCCCTGCAACGAAAACCCCCGTTAACACATATCCGTACCCCAATCGCGAACCTAGGCCTCACCGGGAGCCTTACCCTAACCCGAAGTCAAACCCTTACCCTGAACCCTATGCCTCACCCGCAGCCGGAACCCAGAGGCCCACCCTAAGGATAAGCCGCGCCATGCAACGCACACGCCCCCTAACACGTTTCCGTACCCGAATCTCCACCGAAGTCCTCACCGGGAGACTAAACCAAACCCTAGCTCCAACCCTGACCATGACCACTAAGCCTCACCCACAGCCTGAACCCTGAGGCCTACCCTAAAGATCAGCCGTGCCCTGCAATGCACACGCCCCCTAACACGTATCCGTACCACAATCTCGACCCTAGGCATCACCAGGAGCCTAACCCTAACCCTAGCTCCAGCCCTGACCATGAACCCTAAGCCTCACCCGCAGCCTGAACCCTGAGGCCTACCCTAACGATCAGCAGCGCCCTTCAATGCACATGCCGCCTAACACGTATCCGTACCACAATCTCGACCCTGGCCTCACCAGGAGCCTACCCCTAACACTAGCTCCAACCCTGACCATGAACTCTAAGCCTCACCCACAGCCTGAACCCTGAGGGCTACCCTAACGATTAGCCGTGCCCTGAAATGCACACGCCCCCTAACACGTATCCGTACTCCAAACTCGACCCTAGGCCTCAGAGATAGCATAAACCTAACCCTAGCTCCAACCCTGACCCTGAACTCTAAGCCTCATCTTCAGCCTGAACCCTGAGGCCTACTCTAACGAAAAGCCACGCCATGCAACTCACACGCTCCCTTACACGTATCCGTACCCCAATCTCGACCCTAGGCCTCACTGGGACCCTAACGCTAACCCTAGCTCCAACCCTGACCCTGAACCCTAAGCCTAACCGGAAGACGGAACCCTGAGGCCTACCCTAAATATAAGCCGCGCCCTGCAACGCACACACCCCCTAACACGTACCCATACACCAATCTCGACCCTAAGCCTCACCGGGAGCCTGACCAAAGCCCTAAATCCAACCCAGACCCTGAACCCTAAGCCTCACCCGCAGTCTGAACCCTGAGGCCTACCCTAACGAGAAGCCTCGCCCTGCAAAAAAACGCCCTGTAACACATATACTTACGCCAATGTCGACCCTTGGCCGCACTGGGATCCTAAACCTAACCCTAAGTCCAACCGTTACCCTGAACACTAAGCCGCACCAGCATCCTGAACCCTGAGGCCTACCCTAACGATAAGACACGCCCTCCAACGCACACACCCCCTAACACGTATCCGTACCCCAATTTCAACCGTAAGCCTCACCGGGAGTCTAACACTAACCGTAGCTCCAACCCTGACCCTGAAATCTAAGCCTGACCAACAGCCCAATACCTGCGGCCTACCCTAACGATCAGCCACGCCCTGCAATGAACACGCCCCCTAACACGTATCCGTACCCCAATCTCGACCCAAAGCCTCACGGCGAGCCTAAACCTATCCCTAGCTCCAAACGTGACCCTGAACACTAAGTCTCACCTGCAGCCTGAACCCTGAGGCCTACCCTAATGTTAAGTCGCGCCCTGCAACGCAAACGCCCCCTAACACGTATCCGTACCCCAATCTCGAACCTAGGCCTCAGAGGGAGCCTAACCCTAACCCTAGCTCCCAGCCTGACCCTGAAACCTAAGCCTCATCCCCAGCCTGAACCCTGAGGCCTACCCTATCGATAAGCCACTCCCTGCAACGCAAACGCCCCCTAACACTTATCTGTACCCGAATCTCGACCCTAGGCCTCACCGCGAGCTGAACGCTAACTCTAGCTCAAACCCTGACCCTGAACCATAACCCTCACAGGAAGACTGAACTCTGAGGCCTACACTAACGATAAGCCGCGCCCTGCCACGCACACGCCCCCTAACACGTATCAATACCCCAATCTCGGCCCTAAGCCTCACCGGAAGCCTAACCCTAACCCTAGCTCCAACTCTCACCCTGAACAGTAATCCTCAACTGCAGCCTGAATCCTGAGGCCTAACCTAAAGATAAGCGGCGCTATGCAACACACACGCCCACTAACACGTATCCGTACCCCAATCTCGACCCTTGGCCTCACCGGGAGCTTAAACCTAACCTTAGCTCCAAACCTGACCCTGAAAACTAAGCCTCACCCGCAGCCTGAACCCTAAGGCCTACTGTAACGATAAGCCACGCCCTGCAACGCACACGCCCCCTAACACGTATCCGTATCCCAATCTCGACCTTAGGCCTCACAGCGAGCCGAACGCTAACGCAAGCTCCAACACTGACCCTGAACCCTAAGCCTCACAGGAAGACTGAACCCTGAGGCCTACACTACCGATAAGCCGCACCCTGCAACGCACACGCCCCCTACCACGTATCAGTACCACAATCTCGACCCTAAGCCTCACCAGAGGCCTAAACCTAACCCTAGTTCCAACCCTGACCCTGAACCCTATGCATCACCCGCAGCCTGAACCCTGAGGCCTACGCTAAGGATAAGCCGCACCCTGCAACAAAAACGCCCCCTACCACGTATCCGTACCCCAATCTCGACCCTAAGCCTCACCAGAAGCCTAAACCTAACCCTAGTTCCAACCCTGACTGAACCGTAAGCCTCACCTGCAGCCTGAAACCTGAGGCCTACGCTAAGGATAAGCCGCACCCGGCAACGAAAACGCCCCCTAACACATATCCGTACCCCACTCTCGAACCTAGGCCTCACCGCGAGCCTAACCCTAACCCTAAGTCCAACCGATACACTGAACCCTAAGCCTCACCTGCATCCTGAAATCTGAGGCCTACCCTAACGATAAGCCGCGCCCTGAAACTCACACACCCCCTAACATGTATCCGTACCCCAATCTCGACCCAAAGCCTCACCGGGAGCATAACCCTAACCCTAGCTCCAACCCTGACCCTGAACAGTAAGCCTCACTCCCAGCCCGATACATGAGGCTTACCCTACCGATAAGCCGCGCCCTGCAGCACACACGCCCCCTGACACGTATCCGTACCCCAATCTCGACCCTACGCCTCACCGGGAGCCGAACGCTAATGCTACCTCGAACCCTGCCCCTGAACCTTAAGCCTGACAGGAAGACTGAACCCTGAGGCCTACACTAACGATAAGCCACGCCCTGCAATGCACACGCCCCCTAACACGTATCCGTATCCCAATCTCGAACCAAATCCTCACCGGGATCATAAACCTAACCCTAGCTTCAACTCTGACCCTGAACCCTAAGCCTCACCCGCAGCATGAACCCTTAGGCCTACCCTAACGATAAACTGCGCCCTGCAATGCCCACGCCACCTAACACGTTTCTGTACCCCAATCTCGACCCTAGGCCTCACCAGAAGCCTAATCCTAACCCTAGCTCCAACTCACACCCTGAACACTAAGCCTCACCCGCAGTCTGAACCGTGAGGCCTAAGCTAATGATAAGCAACGCCCTGCAATGCACAGGCGACTTAAAATGTATCCGTACCCCAATCTCGACCCTAGGCCTCACCGGGAGCCTAATCCTAACCGGAGCTCCTACCCTGACCCTGAAACCTAAGCCTAATCCTCAGCCTGAACCCTGAGGCCTACTCTAACGATAAGCCGCGCCGGGCAACTCAGACGCCCCTTACACGTATCCGTACCCCAATCTCGACCCTAGGCCTAACCGGGAACCGAACACTAAGCGTAGCTCCAACTCTGACCCTGAACGCTAAGCCTAACCTGCAGCCTGAACCCTGAGGCCTACGCTAACGATAACTGGCGCCCTGCAACCCACACGCCCCCAAACAAGAATCCGTACCCCAATCTCAACCCTAGGCCTCACCGGAGGCCTAACCCTAACCTGAGCTCCAACCCTGACCCTGAAACCTAAGCCTCATCCGCAGCCTGAACCCTGAGGTCTACTCTAACGATAAGCCCCGCCATGCAACTCACACGCTCCCTTACACGTATCCGTACCCCAATCTCGACCCTAGGCCCCACTGGGACCCTAACGCTAACCCTAGGTCCAACCCTGACCCTGAACACTAAGCCTAACCGGAAGACAGAACCCTGAGGCCTACCCTAACTATAAGCCGCGCCCTGCAACGCACACGCCCCCTAACACGTATCCATACACCAATCTCGAACCTAAGCCTCACCGGGAGCCTGACCAAAGCCCTAAATCCAACCCAGACCCTGAACCCTAAGCCTCACCCGCAGTCTGAACCCTGAGGCCTAGCCTAACGAGAAGCCTCGCCCTGCAAAGAAAACGCCCTGTAACACATATCTGTACGCCAATCTCGACCCTTGGCCGCACTGGGATCCTAAACCTAAGCCTAAGTCCAACCATTACCCTGAACACTAAGCCTCACCAGCAGCCTGAACCCTGAGGCCTACCCTAACGATAAGCCACGCCCTCCAACGCACACGCCCCCTAACACGTATCCGTACCGCAATCTCGACCGTAAGCCTCACCGGGAGTCTAACCCTAAACGTAGCTCCAACCCTGACCCTGAAATCCAAGCCTGACCAACAGCCCAATACCTGCGGCCTACCCTAACGATCAGCCACGCCCTGCAATGAACACGCCCCCTAACACGTATCCATACACAAATCTCGACGCAAAGCCTCACGGGGAGCCTAAACCTATCCCTAGCTCCAAACCTGACCCTGAACACTAAGTCTCACCCGCAGCCTGAACCCTGAGGCCTACCCTAATGTTAAGTCGCGCCCTGCAACGCAAACGCCCCCTAACACGTATCCGTACCCCAATCTCGAACCTAGGCCTCAGAGGGAGCCTAACCCTAACCCTAGCTCCCAGCCTGACCCTGAAACCTAAGCCTCACCCGCAGCCTGAACCATGAGGCCTACCCTATTGATAAGCCATGCCCTGCAATGCAAACGCCCTTAACACGTATCCGTACCCGAATCTCGACCCTAGGCCTCACCGCGAGCCGAACGCTAACTCTAGCTCAAACCCTGACCCTGAACCCTAACCCTCACAGGAAGACTGAACCCTGAGGCCTACACTAACGATAAGCCGCGCCCTGCAACGCACACGCCCCCTAACACGTATCAATACCCCAATCTCGGCCCTAAGCCTCACCGGAAGCCTAACCCTAACCCTAGCTCCAACTCTCACCCTGAACAGTAATCCTCAACTGCAGCCTGAATCCTGAGGCCTAACCTAAAGATAAGCGGCGCTATGCAACGCACACGCCCACTAACACGTATCCGTACCCCAATCTCGACCCTTGGCCTCACCGGGAGCTTAAACCTAACCTTAGCTCCAAACCTGACCCTGAAAACTAAGCCTCACCCGCAGCCTGAACCCTAAGGCCTACTGTAACGATAAGCCACGCCCTGCAACGCACACGCCCCCTAACACGTATCCCTATCCCAATCTCGACCTTAGGCCTCACAGCGAGCCGAACGCTAACGCAAGCTCCAACACTGACCCTGAACCCTAAGCCTCACAGGAAGACTGAACCCTGAGGCCTACACTACAGATAAGCCGCGCCCTGCAACGCACACGCCCCCTACCACGTATCAGTACCACAATCTCGACCCTAAGCCTCACCAGAAGCCTAAACCTAACCCTAGTTCCAACCCTGACCCTGAACCCTATGCATCACCCGCAGCCTGAACCCTGAGGCCTACGCTAAGGATAAGCCGCACCCTGCAACAAAAATGCCCCCTACCACGTATCCGTACCCCAATCTCGACCCTAAGCCTCACCAGAAGCCTAAACCTAACCCTAGTTCCAACCCTGACTGAACCGTAAGCCTCACCTGCAGCCTGAAACCTGAGGCCTACGCTAAGGATAAGCCGCGCCCTGCAACGAAAACGCCCCCTAACACATATCCGTACCCCACTCTCGAACCTAGGCCTCACCGCGAGCCTAACCCTAACCCTAAGTCCAACCGATACACTGAACCCTAAGCCTCACCTGCATCCTGAAACCTGAGGCCTACCCTAACGATAAGCCGCGCCCTGAAACTCACACGCCCCCTAACATATATCCGTACCCCAATCTCGACCCAAAGCCTCACCGGGAGCATAACCCTAACCCTAGCTCCAACCCTGACCCTGAACAATAAGCCTCACCCCCAGCCCGATACATGAGGCTTACCCTACCGATAAGCCGCGCCCTGCAGCACACACGCCCCCTGACACGTATCCGTACCCCAATCTCGACCCTACGCCTCACCGGGAGCATAACCCTAACCCTAGCTCCAAACCTGACTCTGAACACTAAGCCTCACCCGCAGCCTGAACCCGGAGGCTTACCCTAACGATAAGCCGCACCCTGCAACACACACGCCCCCTAACACGTATCCTTACCACAATCTCCCCCCTAGGCCTCATCGGGAGCCTAACCCTAAACCTAGCTCCAACCCTGACCATGACAACTATGCCTCACCCGCTCCCTGTACGCTGAGGCCTACCCTAATGATCAGCCGTGCCCCGCAATGAACACGCCCCCTAACACGTATCCGTAACCCAATCTCGACAGTAGGATTCAGCAAGAGCCTAACCCTAATCCTAGCTCAAACCCTGACCCTGAACCCTAATCATCACCCGCACCCGCAGCCTGAACGTGAGTCCTACCCTAACGATAAGCCGTGCCCTGCAATGCACAAAGCCTCTAACACGTATCCGTACCCCAATCTCCACCGAAGGCCTCACCGGGAGCCTAAACCTAACCCTAGCTCAAACCCTGACCCTGAACCCCTAGCCTCACCTGCAGCCTGAACCCTGAGGGCTACCCTAACGATAAGCCGCGCCCTGCAAAAACAACGCCCCCTAACACATATCCGTAGCCCAATCTCGACCCTAGGCGTGACCGGGAACCTAAACCTAACCCTAATTCCAACACTTATCCTGAACCCTAAGCCTCACCCACTGCCACAACCCTGAGCCCTACCCTAACGATGAGCCACGCCTTGCAAAGCACACTCCCCATAACACGTTTCCATACCCCAATCTCGGACCAGGCCTCAGTTGGAGCCTAACCCTAATCCTATCTCCAAACCTCACCCTGAAGCCTAAGCCTCACACGCAACCTGAACCCTGAGGCCTACCGTAACGTTAAGCTGCGCCCTGCAATGCACACTCCCCCTAACACGTATCCGTACGCCAATCTTGACCCTAAGCCTCACCGGGAGCCGAACGCTAACGCTAGCTCGAACCCTGATCCTGACCCTTAAGACTCACAGGAAGACTGAACCCTGAGTCCTACACTAACGATAAGCCACGCCCTGCAACGCACACGCCCCCTAACACGTATCCGTACCCCAATCTGGACCCGAATCCTCACCTGGAGCCTAAACCTAACCCTAGCTTCAACTCTGACCCTGAACCCTTAGCCTCACCCGCAGCCTGAACCCTTAGGCCTACCCTAACGATAACCCACGCCCTGCAACAAACACGCCTCCTAACACGTATGCGTACCCCAATCTCGACCCAAAGCCTCACAAGAACTTGAACACTAACCCTAGCTCCAACTCTCACCCTGAACCCTAAGCCTCACCCACAGTCAGAACCCTGAGGCCTAAGCTAACGATTAGCCACGCCGGGCAACTCACATGCCCCTTACACGTATTCGTACCCCAATCTCGACCCTAGGCCTCACCGGGAGCCTAACACTAACCCTAGCTCCAACACTGAACCTGAACGCTAAGCCTCACCTGCAGCCTGAACCCTGAGGCCTACGTTAACGAAAAGTGGCGCCCTGCAACCCACACGCCCCCTAACAAGTATCCGTACCACAATCACAACCCTAGGCCTCACCGGGAGCCTAACCCTAACCCGAGCTCCAACCATGTCCCTGAAACCTAAGCCTCATCTGCAGTCTGAACCCTGAGGCTTACTCTAACGATAAACCGCGCCGTGCCACTCACACGCCCCCTTACACATATCCGTAGCCCAATCTCGACCCTAGGCCTCACCGGGAGCCTAAACCTAACCCTAAGTCCAACCCTTACCCTGAACACTAAGCCTCGCCCGCAGACTGAACCCTGAGGCCTACCCTAACGATAAGCCGCGCCCTGAAACCCACACACCCCCTAACACGTATCCGTACCCCAATCTCCACCGTAGGCCACAGCGGGAACCTAACCCTAACCCTACATCCAAACATTACCCTGAACCCTAAGCCTCACCAGCAGCCTGAACCTGAGGCCTAACCTAGTTATAAGCAGCGCCCTGGAACGAACACGAACCCTAACCCTTATCCCTACCACAATCTCCTCCATAGGCCTCACCGGGAGCCTAACCCTAACCCTAGCTCCAACCCAGACTCTGAACCCTAAACCTCACCCGCAGCCTGAACCCTGAGGCCTACCCTAACCATAAGCCACGCCCTGCAATGCACACGCCCCCTAACACGTATCGGTACCCCAATCTCCACCAAAGGACTCACCGGTAGACTAAACCTAACCCTCGCTCCAATCCTGACCCTGAACCCTAAGCCTCTCCCGCAGCCTGAACCATGAGGCCTACCCTAACGATCAGCCGTGCCCTTCAATGCACACGCCCCCTAACACGTATCCGTAACCCAATCTCGACCATAGGACTCAGCGAGAGCCTAACGCTAACTCTCGCTCCAACCCTGACCCGGAACTCGAAGCCTTACCGACAGCCTGAACTGGGGCCTACCCTAATGATAAGCCGTGCCCTGCAACGAAAACGCCCCCTAACACATATCCGTACAGCAATCGCGACCCTAGGCCTCACTGGGAACCTAACCCTAACCCTAAGTCCAACCCTTACCCTGAAACCTAAGCCTCACCCACAGGCTGAACCCTGAGGCCTACCCTAACGCTAAGCCGTGCCCCGCAACGCACATGCCCCCTAACACGTGTCCGTACCCCAATCTCCACCATAGGCCTCACCGCGAGACAAAACCTAACCCTAGCTCCAACCCTGACACTGAACACTAAGCCTCACCCGCAGCCTGAACCCTGATGCCTACCCTAACGATAAACCGCGCCCTGAAACGCACACGTGCCCTAACAGGTACCCGTACCACAATCCCGACCACAGGCCTGACTGGGAGACTAACCATAACCCTAGCTCCAACCCTGACCATGAACACTAAGCCTCACCCGCAGCATGAACCCTGAGGCCTACCCTAACCATCAGGCACGCCCTGCAACCCACACACACCCTAACACGTATCCGTACCCCAATCTCCACCATAGGCCTCACCGGGAGACTACACCTAACCCTAGCTCCAACCCAGACCCTAAACCCTAAACCTCACCCGCAGCCTGAACCCTGAGGCCTACCTTAACAATAAGCCGTGCCCTGAAACGCACACGCCCCCTAACAAGTATCAGTACCCCAATCTCCAATGAAGGCCTCACCGGGAGACTAAACCTAACCCTAGCTCCAACACTGACCCTGAACCCTAAGCCTCAACCACAGCCTGATCCCTAAGGCCTACCCTAAGGATAAGCCGGGCCCTGAAACGCACCAACCCCTAACACGTATCCGTACCACAATCTCCACCCCAGGCCTCACCGGGAGCCTAACCCTAACCCTAGCTCCAACCCTGACCTTGACCCCTAAGCCTCACGCGCAGCCTGAACCCTGAGGCCTACCCTAACGATCAGCAGCGCCCTGCAATGCACATGCCCCCTAACACGTATCCGTTCCACAATCTCGACCCTGGCCTCACCAGCAGCCTAACCCTAACCCTAGCTCCAACCCTGACCATGAACCCTAAGTCTCACCCGCAGCCTGAACCCCGAGGGCTACCCAAACGATCAGCCGTGCCCTGCAATGCACACGCTCCCTAACACGTATCCGTACTCCAAACTCGACCCTAGGCCTCAGCGAGAGCCTAACCCTAACCCTAGCTCCAATCCTGACCCTGAACCCTAAGCCTCACCCACAGCCTGAACCCTGAGACCTACGCTCACGATAAGCCGCGCCCTGCAACGAAAACCCCCGTTAACACATATCCGTACCCCAATCGCGAACCTAGGCCTCACCGGAAGCCTAAACCTAACCCGAAGTCCAACCCTTACCCTGAACCCTATGCCTCACCCGCAGCCGGAACCCAGAGGCCCACCCTAAGGATAAACCACGCCATGCAACGCACACGCCCCCTAACACGTTTCCGTACCCGAATCTCCACCGAAGTCCTCACCGGGAGACTAAACCTAACCCTAGCTCCAAACCTGACCATGACCACTAAGCCTCACCCGCAACCTGAACCCTGAGGCCTACCCTAAAGATCAGCCGTGTCCTGCAATGCACACGCCCCCTAACACGTATCCGTACCACAATCTCGACCCTAGGCATCACCAGGAGCCTAACCCTAACCCTAGCTCCAGCCCTGACCATGAACCCTAAGCCTCACCCGCAGCCTGAACCCTGAGGCCTACCCTAACGATCAGCAGCGCCCTTCAATGCACATGCCGCCTAACACGTATCCGTACCACAATCTCGACCCTGGCCTCACCAGGAGCCTACCCCTAACACTAGCTCCAACCCTGACCATGAACTCTAAGCCTCACCCACAGCCTGAACCCTGAGGGCTACCCTAACGATTAGCCGTGCCCTGAAATGCACACGCCCCCTAACACGTATCCGTACTCCAAACTCGACCCTAGGCCTCAGAGAGAGCATAAACCTAACCCTAGCTCCAACCCTGACCCTGAACTCTAAGCCTCATCTTCAGCCTGAACCCTGAGGCCTACTCTAACGATAAGCCACGCCATGCAACTCACACGCTCCCTTACACGTATCCGTACCCCAATCCCGACCCTAGGCCTCACTGGGACCCTAACGCTAACCCTAGCTCCAACCCTGACCCTGAACCCGAAGCCTACCCGGAAGACGGAACCCTGAGGCCTACCCTAAATATAAGCCGCGCCCTGCAACGCACACACCCCCTAACACGTACCCATACACCAATCTCGACCCTAAGCCTCACCGGGAGCCTGACCAAAGCCCTAAATCCAACCCAGACCCTGAACCCTAAGCCTCACCCGCAGTCTGAACCCTGAGGCCTACCCTAACGAGAAGCCTCGCCCTGCAAAAAAACGCCCTGTAACACATATACGTACGCCAATCTCGACCCTTGGCCGCACTGGGATCCTAAACCTAGCCCTAAGTCCAACCGTTACCCTGAACACTAAGCCGCACCAGCATCCTGAACCCTGAGGCCTACCCTAACGATAAGACACGCCCTCCAACGCACACACCCCCTAACACGTATCCGTACCCCAATTTCAACCGTAAGCCTCACCGGGAGTCTAACACTAACCGTAGCTCCAACCCTGACCCTGAAATCTAAGCCTGACCAACAGCCCAATACCTGCGGCCTACCCTAACGATCAGCCACGCCCTGCAATGAACACGCCCCATAACACGTATCCGTACCCCAATCTCGACCCAAAGCCTCACGGCGAGCCTAAACCTATCCCTAGCTCCAAACGTGACCCTGAACACTAAGTCTCACCTGCAGCCTGAACCCTGAGGCCTACCCTAATGTTAAGTCGCGCCCTGCAACGCAAACGCCCCCTAACACGTATCCGTACCCCAATCTCGAACCTAGGCCTCAGAGGGAGCCTAACCCTAACCCTAGCTCCCAGCCTGACCCTGAAACCTAAGCCTCATCCCCAGCCTGAACCCTGAGGCCTACCCTATCGATAAGCCACTCCCTGCAACGCAAACGCCCCCTAACACTTATCTGTACCCGAATCTCGACCCTAGGCCTCACCGCGAGCTGAACGCTAACTCTAGCTCAAACCCTGACCCTGAACCATAACCCTCACAGGAAGACTGAACTCTGAGGCCTACACTAACGATAAGCCGCGCCCTGCCACGCACACGCCCTCTAACACGTATCAATACCCCAATCTCGGCCCTAAGCCTCACCGGAAGCCTAACCCTAACCCTAGCTCCAACTCTCACCCTGAACAGTAATCCTCAACTGCAGCCTGAATCCTGAGGCCTAACCTAAAGATAAGCGGCGCTATGCAACACACACGCCCACTAACACGTATCCGTACCCCAATCTCGACCCTTGGCCTCACCGGGAGCTTAAACCTAACCTTAGCTCCAAACCTGACCCTGAAAACTAAGCCTCACCCGCAGCCTGAACCCTAAGGCCTACTGTAACGATAAGCCACGCCCTGCAACGCACACGCCCCCTAACACGTATCCCTATCCCAATCTCGACCTTAGGCCTCACAGCGAGCCGAACGCTAACGCAAGCTCCAACACTGACCCTGAACCCTAAGCCTCACAGGAAGACTGAACCCTGAGGCCTACACTACAAATAAGCCGCGCCCTGCAACGCACACGCCCCCTACCACGTATCAGTACCACAATCTCGACCCTAAGCCTCACCAGAAGCCTAAACCTAACCCTAGTTCCAACCCTGACCCTGAACCCTATGCATCACCCGCAGCCTGAACCCTGAGGCCTACGCTAAGGATAAGCCGCACCCTGCAACAAAAATGCCCCCTACCACGTATCCGTACCCCAATCTCGACCCTAAGCCTCACCAGAAGCCTAAACCTAACCCTAGTTCCAACCCTGACTGAACCGTAAGCCTCACCTGCAGCCTGAAACCTGAGGCCTACGCTAAGGATAAGCCGCGCCCTGCAACGAAAACGCCCCCTAACACATATCCGTACCCCACTCTCGAACCTAGGCCTCACCGCGAGCCTAACCCTAACCCTAAGTCCAACCGATACACTGAACCCTAAGCCTCACCTGCATCCTGAAACCTGAGGCCTACCCTAACGATAAGCCGCGCCCTGAAACTCACACGCCCCCTAACATATATCCGTACCCCAATCTCGACCCAAAGCCTCACCGGGAGCATAACCCTAACCCTAGCTCCAACCCTGACCCTGAACAATAAGCCTCACCCCCAGCCCGATACATGAGGCTTACCCTACCGATAAGCCGCGCCCTGCAGCACACACGCCCCCTGACACGTATCCGTACCCCAATCTCGACCCTACGCCTCACCGGGAGCATAACCCTAACCCTAGCTCCAAACCTGACTCTGAACACTAAGCCTCACCCGCAGCCTGAACCCGGAGGCTTACCCTAACGATAAGCCGCACCCTGCAACACACACGCCCCCTAACACGTATCCTTACCACAATCTCCCCCCTAGGCCTCATCGGGAGCCTAACCCTAAACCTAGCTCCAACCCTGACCATGACAACTATGCCTCACCCGCTCCCTGTACGCTGAGGCCTACCCTAATGATCAGCCGTGCCCCGCAATGAACACGCCCCCTAACACGTATCCGTAACCCAATCTCGACAGTAGGATTCAGCAAGAGCCTAACCCTAATCCTAGCTCAAACCCTGACCCTGAACCCTAATCATCACCCGCACCCGCAGCCTGAACGTGAGTCCTACCCTAACGATAAGCCGTGCCCTGCAATGCACAAAGCCTCTAAAACGTATCCGTACCCCAATCTCCACCGAAGGCCTCACCGGGAGCCTAAACCTAACCCTAGCTCAAACCCTGACCCTGAACCCCTAGCCTCACCTGCAGCCTGAAGCCTGAGGGCTACCCTAACGATAAGCCGCGCCCTGCAAAAACAACGCCCCCTAACACATATCCGTAGCCCAATCTCGACCCTAGGCGTGACCGGGAACCTAAACCTAACCCTAATTCCAACACTTATCCTGAACCCTAAGCCTCACCCACTGCCACAACCCTGAGCCCTACCCTAACGATGAGCCACGCCTTGCAAAGCACACTCCCCATAACACGTTTCCATACCCCAATCTCGGACCAGGCCTCAGTTGGAGCCTAACCCTAATCCTATCTCCAAACCTCACCCTGAAGCCTAAGCCTCACACGCAACCTGAACCCTGAGGCCTACCGTAACGTTAAGCTGCGCCCTGCAATGCACACTCCCCCTAACACGTATCCGTACGCCAATCTTGACCCTAAGCCTCACCGGGAGCCGAACGCTAACGCTAGCTCGAACCCTGATCCTGACCCTTAAGACTCACAGGAAGACTGAACCCTGAGTCCTACACTAACGATAAGCCACGCCCTGCAACGCACACGCCCCCTAACACGTATCCGTACCCCAATCTGGACCCGAATCCTCACCTGGAGCCTAAACCTAACCCTAGCTTCAACTCTGACCCTGAACCCTTAGCCTCACCCGCAGCCTGAACCCTTAGGCCTACCCTAACGATAACCCACGCCCTGCAACGAACACGCCTCCTAACACGTATGCGTACCCCAATCTCGACCCAAAGCCTCACAAGAACTTGAACACTAACCCTAGCTCCAACTCTCACCCTGAACCCTAAGCCTCACCCACAGTCAGAACCCTGAGGCCTAAGCTAACGATTAGCCACGCCGGGCAACTCACATGCCCCTTACACGTATTCGTACCCCAATCTCGACCCTAGGCCTCACCGGGAGCCTAACACTAACCCTAGCTCCAACACTGAACCTGAACGCTAAGCCTCACCTGCAGCCTGAACCCTGAGGCCTACGTTAACGAAAAGTGGCGCCCTGCAACCCACACGCCCCCTAACAAGTATCCGTACCACAATCACAACCCTAGGCCTCACCGGGAGCCTAACCCTAACCCGAGCTCCAACCATGTCCCTGAAACCTAAGCCTCATCTGCAGTCTGAACCCTGAGGCTTACTCTAACGATAAACCGCGCCGTGCCACTCACACGCCCCCTTACACATATCCGTAGCCCAATCTCGACCCTAGGCCTCACCGGGAGCCTAAACCTAACCCTAAGTCCAACCCTTACCCTGAACACTAAGCCTCGCCCGCAGCCTGAACCCTGAGGCCTACCCTAACGATAAGCCGCGCCCTGAAACCCACACACCCCCTAACACGTATCCGTACCCCAATCTCCACCGTAGGCCACAGCGGGAACCTAACCCTAACCCTACATCCAAACATTACCCTGAACCCTAAGCCTCACCAGCAGCCTGAACCTGAGGCCTAACCTAGTGATAAGCAGCGCCCTGGAACGAACACGAACCCTAACCCTTATCCCTACCACAATCTCCTCCATAGGCCTCACCGGGAGCCTAACCCTAACCCTAGCTCCAACCCAGACTCTGAACCCTAAACCTCACCCGCAGCCTGAACCCTGAGGCCTACCCTAACCATAAGCCACGCCCTGCAATGCACACACCCCCTAACACGTATCGGTACCCCAATCTCCACCGAAGGACTCACCGGTAGACTAAACCTAACCCTCGCTCCAATCCTGACCCTGAACCCTAAGCCTCTCCCGCAGCCTGAACCATGAGGCCTACCCTAACGATCAGCCGTGCCCTTCAATGCACACGCCCCGTAACACGTATCCGTAACCCAATCTCGACCATAGGACTCAGCGAGAGCCTAACGCTAACTCTCGCTCCAACCCTGACCCGGAACTCGAAGCCTTACCGACAGCCTGAACTGGGGCCTACCCTAACGATAAGCCGTGCCCTGCAACGAAAACGCCCCCTAACACATATCCGTACAGCAATCGCGACCCTAGGCCTCACTGGGAACCTAACCCTAACCCTAAGTCCAACCCTTACCCTGAAACCTAAGCCTCACCCACAGGCTGAACCCTGAGGCCTACCCTAACGCTAAGCCGTGCCCCGCAACGCACATGCCCCCTAACACGTGTCCGTACCCCAATCTCCACCATAGGCCTCACCGCGAGACAAAACCTAACCCTAGCTCCAACCCTGACACTGAACACTAAGCCTCACCCGCAGCCTGAACCCTGATGCCTACCCTAACGATAAACCGCGCCCTGAAACGCACACGTGCCCTAACAGGTACCCGTACCACAATCCCGACCACAGGCCTGACTGGGAGACTAACCATAACCCTAGCTCCAACCCTGACCATGAACACTAAGCCTCACCCGCAGCATGAACCCTGAGGCCTACCCGAACCATCAGGCACGCCCTGCAACCCACACACACCCTAACACGTATCCGTACCCCAATCTCCACCATAGGCCTCACCGGGAGACTACACCTAACCCTAGCTCCAACCCAGACCCTAAACCCTAAACCTCACCCGCAGCCTGAACCCTGAGGCCTACCTTAACAATAAGCCGTGCCCTGAAACGCACACGCCCCCTAACAAGTATCAGTACCCCAATCTCCAATGAAGGCCTCACCGGGAGACTAAACCTAACCCTAGCTCCAACACTGACCCTGAACCCTAAGCCTCAACCACAGCCTGATCCCTAAGGCCTACCCTAAGGATAAGCCGGGCCCTGAAACGCACCAACCCCTAACACGTATCCGTACCACAATCTCCACCCCAGGCCTCACCGGGAGCCTAACCCTAACCCTAGCTCCAACCCTGACCTTGACCCCTAAGCCTCACGCGCAGCCTGAACCCTGAGGCCTACCCTAACGATCAGCAGCGCCCTGCAATGCACATGCCCCCTAACACGTATCCGTTCCACAATCTCGACCCTGGCCTCACCAGCAGCCTAACCCTAACCCTAGCTCCAACCCTGACCATGAACCCTAAGTCTCACCCGCAGCCTGAACCCCGAGGGCTACCCAAACGATCAGCCGTGCCCTGCAATGCACACGCTCCCTAACACGTATCCGTACTCCAAACTCGACCCTAGGCCTCAGCGAGAGCCTAACCCTAACCCTAGCTCCAATCCTGACCCTGAACCCTAAGCCTCACCCACAGCCTGAACCCTGAGACCTACGCTCACGATAAGCCGCGCCCTGCAACGAAAACCCCCGTTAACACATATCCGTACCCCAATCGCGAACCTAGGCCTCACCGGAAGCCTAAACCTAACCCGAAGTCCAACCCTTACCCTGAACCCTATGCCTCACCCGCAGCCGGAACCCAGAGGCCCACCCTAAGGATAAACCACGCCATGCAACGCACACGCCCCCTAACACGTTTCCGTACGCGAATCTCCACCGAAGTCCTCACCGGGAGACTAAACCTAACCCTAGCTCCAAACCTGACCATGACCACTAAGCCTCACCCGCAACCTGAACCCTGAGGCCTACCCTAAAGATCAGCCGTGCCCTGCAATGCACACGCCCCCTAACACGTATCCGTACCACAATCTCGACCCTAGGCATCACCAGGAGCCTAACCCTAACCCTAGCTCCAGCCCTGACCATGAACCCTAAGCCTCACCCGCAGCCTGAACCCTGAGGCCTACCCTAACGATCAGCAGCGCCCTTCAATGCACATGCCGCCTAACACGTATCCGTACCACAATCTCGACCCTGGCCTCACCAGGAGCCTACCCCTAACACTAGCTCCAACCCTGACCATGAACTCTAAGCCTCACCCACAGCCTGAACCCTGAGGGCTACCCTAACGATTAGCCGTGCCCTGAAATGCACACGCCCCCTAACACGTATCCGTACTCCAAACTCGACCCTAGGCCTCAGAGAGAGCATAAACCTAACCCTAGCTCCAACCCTGACCCTGAACTCTAAGCCTCATCTTCAGCCTGAACCCTGAGGCCTACTCTAACGATAAGCCACGCCATGCAACTCACACGCTCCCTTACACGTATCCGTACCCCAATCCCGACCCTAGGCCTCACTGGGACCCTAACGCTAACCCTAGCTCCAACCCTGACCCTGAACCCGAAGCCTAACCGGAAGACGGAACCCTGAGGCCTACCCTAAATATAAGCCGCGCCCTGCAACGCACACACCCCCTAACACGTACCCATACACCAATCTCGACCCTAAGCCTCACCGGGAGCCTGACCAAAGCCCTAAATCCAACCCAGACCCTGAACCCTAAGCCTCACCCGCAGTCTGAACCCTGAGGCCTACCCTAACGAGAAGCCTCGCCCTGCAAAAAAACGCCCTGTAACACATATACGTACGCCAATCTCGACCCTTGGCCGCACTGGGATCCTAAACCTAGCCCTAAGTCCAACCGTTACCCTGAACACTAAGCCGCACCAGCATCCTGAACCCTGAGGCCTACCCTAACGATAAGACACGCCCTCCAACGCACACACCCCCTAACACGTATCCGTACCCCAATTTCAACCGTAAGCCTCACCGGGAGTCTAACACTAACCGTAGCTCCAACCCTGACCCTGAAATCTAAGCCTGACCAACAGCCCAATACCTGCGGCCTACCCTAACGATCAGCCACGCCCTGCAATGAACACGCCCCCTAACACGTATCCGTACCCCAATCTCGACCCAAAGCCTCACGGCGAGCCTAAACCTATCCCTAGCTCCAAACGTGACCCTGAACACTAAGTCTCACCTGCAGCCTGAACCCTGAGGCCTACCCTAATGTTAAGTCGCGCCCTGCAACGCAAACGCCCCCTAACACGTATCCGTACCCCAATCTCGAACCTAGGCCTCAGAGGGAGCCTAACCCTAACCCTAGCTCCCAGCCTGACCCTGAAACCTAAGCCTCATCCCCAGCCTGAACCCTGAGGCCTACCCTATCGATAAGCCACTCCCTGCAACGCAAACGCCCCCTAACACTTATCTGTACCCGAATCTCGACCCTAGGCCTCACCGCGAGCTGAACGCTAACTCTAGCTCAAACCCTGACCCTGAACCATAACCCTCACAGGAAGACTGAACTCTGAGGCCTACACTAACGATAAGCCGCGCCCTGCCACGCACACGCCCCCTAACACGTATCAATACCCCAATCTCGGCCCTAAGCCTCACCGGAAGCCTAACCCTAACCCTAGCTCCAACTCTCACCCTGAACAGTAATCCTCAACTGCAGCCTGAATCCTGAGGCCTAACCTAAAGATAAGCGGCGCTATGCAACACACACGCCCACTAACACGTATCCGTACCCCAATCTCGACCCTTGGCCTCACCGGGAGCTTAAACCTAACCTTAGCTCCAAACCTGACCCTGAAAACTAAGCCTCACCCGCAGCCTGAACCCTAAGGCCTACTGTAACGATAAGCCACGCCCTGCAATGCACACGCCCCCTAACACGTATCCCTATCCCAATCTCGACCTTAGGCCTCACAGCGAGCCGAACGCTAACGCAAGCTCCAACACTGACCCTGAACCCTAAGCCTCACAGGAAGACTGAACCCTGAGGCCTACACTACCGATAAGCCGCGCCCTGCAACGCCCACACCCCCTACCACGTATCAGTACCACAATCTCGACCCTAAGCCTCACCAGAGGCCTAAACCTAACCCTAGTTCCAACCCTGACCCTGAACCCTATGCATCACCCGCAGCTGAACCCTGAGGCCTACGCTAAGGATAAGCCGCACCCTGCAACAAAAACGCCCCCTACCACGTATCCGTACCCCAATCTCGACCCTAAGCCTCACCAGAAGCCTAAACCTAACCCTAGTTCCAACCCTGACTGAACCGTAAGCCTCACCTGCAGCCTGAAACCTGAGGCCTACGCTAAGGATAAGCCGCACCCGGCAACGAAAACGCCCCCTAACACATATCCGTACCCCACTCTAGAACCTAGGCCTCACCGCGAGCCTAACCCTAACCCTAAGTCCAACCGATACACTGAACCCTAAGCCTCACCTGCATCCTGAAACCTGAGGCCTACCCTAACGATAAGCCGCGCCCTGAAACTCACACGCCCCCTAACATGTATCCGTACCCCAATCTCGACCCAAAGCCTCACCGGGAGCATAACCCTAACCCTAGCTCCAACCCTGACCCTGAACAGTAAGCCTCACTCCCAGCCCGATACATGAGGCTTACCCTACCGATAAGCCGCGCCCTGCAGCACACACGCCCCCTGACACGTATCCGTACCCCAATCTCGACCCTACGCCTCACCGGGAGCCGAACGCTAATGCTACCTCGAACCCTGCCCCTGAACCTTAAGCCTGACAGGAAGACTGAACCCTGAGGCCTACACTAACGATAAGCCACGCCCTGCAATGCACACGCCCCCTAACACGTATCCGTATCCCAATCTCGAACCAAATCCTCACCGGGATCATAAACCTAACCCTAGCTTCAACTCTGACCCTGAACCCTAAGCCTCACCCGCAGCATGAACCCTTAGGCCTACCCTAACGATAAACCGCGCCCTGCAATGCACACGCCACCTAACACGTTTCTGTACCCCAATCTCGACCCTAGGCCTCACCAGAAGCCTAATCCTAACCCTAGCTCCAACTCACACCCTGAACACTAAGCCTCACCCGCAGTCTGAACCGTGAGGCCTAAGCTAATGATAAGCAACGCCCTGCAATGCACAGGCGACTTAAAATGTATCCGTACCCCAATCTCGACCCTAGGCCTCACCGGTAGCCTAATCCTAACCGGAGCTCCTACCCTGACCCTGAAACCTAAGCCTAATCCTCAGCCTGAACCCTGAGGCCTACTCTAACGATAAGCCGCCCCGGGCAACTCAGACGCCCCTTACACGTATCCGTACCCCAATCTCGACCCTAGGCCTAACCGGGAACCGAACACTAAGCGTAGCTCCAACTCTGACCCTGAACGCTAAGCCTAACCTGCAGCCTGAACCCTGAGGCCTACGCTAACGATAAGTGGCGCCCTGCAACCCACACGCCCCCAAACAAGAATCCGTACCCCAATCTCAACCCTAGGCCTCACCGGGAGCCTAACCCTAACCTGAGCTCCAACCCTGACCCTGAAACCTAAGCCTCATCCGCAGCCTGAACCCTGAGGTCTACTCTAACGATAAGCCCCGCCATGCAACTCACACGCTCCCTTACACGTATCCGTACCCCAATCTCGACCCTAGGCCCCACTGGGACCCTAACGCTAACCCTAGGTCCAACCCTGACCCTGAACACTAAGCCTAACCGGAAGACTGAACCCTGAGGCCTACCCTAACTATAAGCCGCGCCCTGCAACGCACACGCCCCCTAACACGTATCCATACACCAATCTCGAACCTAAGCCTCACCAGGAGCCTGACCAAAGCCCTAAATCCAACCCAGACCCTGAACCCTAAGCCTCACCCGCAGTCTGAACCCTGAGGCCTAGTCTAACGAGAAGCCTCGCCCTGCAAAGAAAACGCCCTGTAACACATATCTGTACGCCAATCTCGACCCTTGGCCGCACTGGGATCCTAAACCTAAGCCTAAGTCCAACCATTACCCTGAACACTAAGCCTCACCAGCAGCCTGAACCCTGAGGCCTACCCTAACGATAAGCCACGCCCTCCAACGCACACGCCCCCTAACACGTATCCGTACCCCAATCTCGACCGTAAGCCTCACCGGGAGTCTAACCCTAAACGTAGCTCCAACCCTGACCCTGAAATCCAAGCCTGACCAACAGCCCAATACCTGCGGCCTACCCTAACGATCAGCCACGCCCTGCAATGAACACGCCCCCTAACACGTATCCTTACACGAATCTCGACGCAAAGCCTCACGGGGAGCCTAAACCTATCCCTAGCTCCAAACCTGACCCTGAACACTAAGTCTCACCCGCAGCCTGAACCCTGAGGCCTACCCTAATGTTAAGTCGCGCCCTGCAACGCAAACGCCCCCTAACACGTATCCGTACCCCAATCTCGAACCTAGGCCTCAGAGGGAGCCTAACCCTAACCCTAGCTCCCAGCCTGACCCTGAAACCTAAGCCTCACCCGCAGCCTGAACCATGAGGCCTACCCTATTGATAAGCCATGCCCTGCAATGCAAACGCCCCTAACACGTATCCGTACCCGAATCTCGACCCTAGGACTCACCGCGAGCCGAACGCTAACTCTAGCTCAAACCCTGACCCTGAACCCTAACCCTCACAGGAAGACTGAACCCTGAGGCCTACACTAACGATAAGCCGCGCCCTGCAACGCACACGCCCCCTAACACGTATCAATACCCCAATCTCGGCCCTAAGCCTCACCGGAAGCCTAACCCTAACCCTAGCTCCAACTCTCACCCTGAA
Organism: Kogia breviceps; assembly: GCF_026419965.1. NCBI lineage: Eukaryota > Metazoa > Chordata > Mammalia > Artiodactyla > Physeteridae > Kogia > Kogia breviceps. Next base: position 87,795,887 of record NC_081316.1, on the reverse strand, counting down.
CAGTAATCCTCAACTGCAGCCTGAATCCTGAGGCCTAACCTAAAGATAAGCGGCGCTATGCAACGCACACGCCCACTAACACGTATCCGTACCCCAATCTCGACCCTTGGCCTCACTGGGAGCTTAAACCTAACCTTAGCTCCAAACCTGACCCTGAAAACTAAGCCTCACCCGCAGCCTGAACCCTAAGGCCTACTGTAACGATAAGCCACGCCCTGCAACGCACACGCCCCCTAACACATATCCCTATCCCAATCTCGACCTTAGGCCTCACAGCGAGCGGAACGCTAACGCAAGCTCCAACACTGACCCTGAACCCTAAGCCTCACAGGAAGACTGAACCCTGAGGCCTACACTACAGATAAGCCGCGCCCTGCAACGCACACGCCCCCTACCACGTATCAGTACCACAATCTCGACCCTAAGCTTCACCAGAAGCCTAAACCTAACCCTAGTTCCAACCCTGACCCTGAACCCTATGCATCACCCGCAGCCTGAACCCTGAGGCCTACGCTAAGGATAAGCCGCACCCTGCAACAAAAACGACCCCTACCACGTATCCGTACCCCAATCTCGACCCTAAGCCTCACCAGAAGCCTAAACCTAACCCTAGTTCCAACCCTGACTGAACCGTAAGCCTCACCTGCAGCCTGAAACCTGAGGCCTACGCTAAGGATAAGCCGCTCCCTGCAACGAAAACGCCCCCTAACACATATCCGTACCCCACTCTCGAACCTAGGCCTCACCGCGAGCCTAACCCTAACCCTAAGTCCAACCGATACACTGAACCCTAAGCCTCACCTGCATCCTGAAACCTGAGGCCTACCCTAAAGATAAGCCGCGCCCTGAAACTCACACGCCCCCTAACATATATCCGTACCCCAATCTCGACCCAAAGCCTCACCGGGAGCATAACCCTAACCCTAGCTCCAACCCTGACCCTGAACAATAAGCCTCACCCCCAGCCCGATACATGAGGCTTACCCTACCGATAAGCCGCGCCCTGCAGCACACACGCCCCCTGACACGTATCCGTACCCCAATCTCGACCCTACGCCTCACCGGGAGCATAACCCTAACCCTAGCTCCAAACCTGACTCTGAACACTAAGCCTCACCCGCAGCCTGAACCCGGAGGCTTACCCTAACGATAAGCCGCACCCTGCAACACACACGCCCCCTAACACGTATCCTTACCACAATCTCCACCCTAGGCCTCATCGGGAGCCTAACACTAAACCTAGCTCCAACCCTGACCGTGACAACTATGCCTCACCCGCTCCCTGTACGCTGAGGCCTACCCTAACGATCAGCCATGCCCCGCAATGAACACGCCCCCTAACACGTATCCGTAACCCAATCTCGACAGTAGGATTCAGCAAGAGCCTAACCCTAATCCTAGCTCAAACCCTGACCCTGAACCCTAATCATCACCCGCACCCGCAGCCTGAACGTGAGTCCTACCCTAACGATAAGCCGTGCCCTGCAATGCACAAAGCCTCTAACACGTATCCGTACCCCAATCTCCAACGAAGGCCTCACCGGGAGCCTAAACCTAACCCTAGCTCAAACCCTGACCCTGAACCCTAAGCCTCACCTGCAGCCTGAACCCTGAGGGCTACCCTAACGATAAGCCGCGCCCTGCAAAAACAACGCCCCCTAACACATATCCGTAGCCCAATCTCGACCCTAGGCGTGACCAGGAACCTAAACCTAACCCTAATTCCAACACTTATCCTGAACCCTAAGCCTCACCCACTGCCACAACCCTGAGCCCTACCCTAACGATGAGCCACGCCTTGCAAAGCACACTCCCCATAACACGTATCCATACCCCAATCTCGGACCAGGCCTCAGTTGGAGCCTAACCCTAATCCTATCTCCAAACCTCACCCTGAAGCCTAAGCCTCACACGCAACCTGAACCCTGAGGCCTACCGTAACGTTAAGCTGCGCCCTGCAATGCACACTCCCCCTAACACGTATCCGTACGCCAATCTCGACCCTAAGCCTCACCGGGAGCCAAACGCTAACGCTAGCTCAAACCCTGACCCTGACCCTTAAGACTCACAGGAAGACTGAACCCTGAGTCCTACACTAACGATAAGCCACGCCCTGCAACGCACACGCCCCCTAACACGTATCCGTACCCCAATCTGGACCCGAATCCTCACCTGGAGCCTAAACCTAACCCTAGCTTCAACTCTGACCCTGAACCCTTAGCCTCACCCGCAGCCTGAACCCTTAGGCCTACCCTAACGATAACCCACGCCCTGCAACAAACACGCCTCCTAACACGTATGCGTACCCCAATCTCGACCCAAAGCCTCACAAGAACTTGAACACTAACCCTAGCTCCAACTCTCACCCTGAACCCTAAGCCTCACCCACAGTCAGAACCCTGAGGCCTAAGCTAACGATTAGCCACGCCGGGCAACTCACATGCCCCTTACACGTATTCGTACCCCAATCTCGACCCTAGGCCTCACCGGGAGCCTAACACTAACCCTAGCTCCAACACTGAACCTGAACGCTAAGCCTCACCTGCAGCCTGAACCCTGAGGCCTACATTAACGAAAAGTGGCGCCCTGCAACCCACACGCCCCCTAACAAGTATCCGTACCACAATCACAACCCTAGGCCTCACCGGGAGCCTAACCCTAACCCGAGCTCCAACCATGTCCCTGAAACCTAAGCCTCATCTGCAGTCTGAACCCTGAGGCTTACTCTAACGATAAACCGCGCCGTACCACTCACATGCCCCCTTACACATATCCATAGCCCAATCTCGACCCTAGGCCTCACCGGGAGCCTAAACCTAACCCTAAGTCCAACCCTTACCCTGAACACTAAGCCTCACCCGCAGTCTGAACCCTGAGGCCTACCCAAATGATAAGCCACGCCCAGAAACACACACACGCCCTTACACGTATCCGTACCCAAATTTCTACCCTAAACCTCACTGGGAGTCTAACCCTAACCCTAGCTCCAACCATGACCCTTAACCAAAAGCCTCACCCGCAGCCTGAACCCTGAGGCCTAAACTAACGATAAGCGGCACCCTGCAATGCACACGCCCCCAAACACGTTTCCGTACACCAATCTCAAACCAGGCCTCACCAGGAGTCTAACCCTAACCCGAGCTCCAACCCTGACCCTGAAACCTAAGCCTCATCCGCAGGCTGAAACCTGAGGCCTACCCTAACGTTTAGCCGCGCCCTGCAAGGCACACGCCCCTTAACACGTATCCGTACCCCAATCTCGACCCAAAGCCTCTCCGGGATCCTAACCCTAACTCTAGCTCCAACCCTGACCCTGAACAATAAGCCTCACCAGCAACCCGATACTTGAGGCCTACCCTAACGATCAGCCGCGCCCTGCAATGCACACGCCCCTTAACTCGTTTCCGTAACACAATCTCGACCCAAAGCCTCACCGGGAGCCTAACCCTAACCCTAGCTCCAACTCTCACCCTGAACGCTAAGCCTAAACCGCAGCCTAAACCCTGAGGCCTAACCTAACGATAAGCGGCGCCCTGCAACGCACACGCCCCCTAACAAGTATCCGTACACCAATCTCGAACCTAGGCCTCAGCGGAAGCCTCACCCTAACCCTATCTCCAACCATTAACCTGAACCCTAAGCCTCACCTGCAACCTGAACCCTGAGGCTTACCCTAACGATAAGCCGTGCCCTGCAACACAAACTCCCACTAACACATATCCGTACCCCAATCGCGACCCTAGGCCTCAACGGGAGCCTAACCCTAACCCTAGATCCAACCCTGACCCTGAACCCTAAGCCTCACCCACAGCCTGAACCCTGAGGCCGACCCTAACGATCAGCCATGCCCTGCAATGCACACGCCCCCTAAAACGTATACGTACCCCAATCTCGACCCTAGGCCTCAGCGAGAGCGTTACCTTAACTGTAGCTCCAACTCTGGCCCTGAACCGTAAGCGTCAACCGCAGCCTGAACCCTGAGACCAACCCTAACGATAAGCCACGCCCTGCAACAAAAACGCCCCCTAACACATATCCGTACCCCAATCACGAACCTAGGCCTCACCGGGAGCCTAACCTTAAAGCTAAGTGCAACCCTTACCCTGAACCCGAAGCCTCACACGCAGCCTGAACCCTAATGATCAGCCGTGCCCTGCAATGCACACGCCCCCTATCACGTATCCGTACCCAAATCTCGACCCTAGGCCTCAGCGATAGCGTAACCCTAACCCTAGCTCCAACCCTGACCCAGAACACTAAGCCTCACCCGCAGCCGGAACCCTGAGGCCTACCCTAACGATAAGCTGCGCCCTGCAACCCAAATGGCCCCTAACACGTATTCGTACCCCAATCTCGACCGAAGGCCTCACCGGGAGCCTAAACCTAACCCTAGCTCCAACACTGACACCTAAACCTAAGCCTCGCCCGCAGCCTGAACGTGAGGCCTACCCTAACGATAAGCTGAGCCCTGCAACACACACGCATCCTAACACATATCCACACCACAATCTTGACCCAAGGCCTAACCGGAATTCAAACCCTAACCCTAGCTCCATCCCTGACCCTGAACACAAAGCCTCACCCGCAGCCTGAACGCTGAGGACTACCCTAATGATAAGCCGCGCCCTGCAATGCACATGACCCCAAACACGTATCCGTACCCCAATCTCCACCCTAGGGCTCACCGGGAGCCTCACACTAACCCTAGCTCCAACCCTGACCATGACCACTAAGCCTCACACGCACCCTGTACCCTGAGGCATACCCTAACGATCAGCCATGCCCTGCAATGCACATGCCCCCTAACACGTATCCGTAACCCAATCTCCACCATAGGCCTCACCGGGAGACTACACCTAACCCTAGCTCCAACCCAGACCCTAAACCCTAAACCTCACCCGCAGCCTGAACCCTGAGGCCTACCCTAACAATAAGCCGCGCCCTGAAACGCACACGCCCCCTAACAAGTATCAGTACCCCAATCTCCACCGAAGGCCTCACCGGGAGACTAAACCTAACCCTAGCTCCAACCCTGACCCTGAACCCTAAGCCTCATCCACAGCATGATCCCTGAGGCCTACCCTAAGGATAAGCCGGGCCCTGAAACGCACCAACCCCTAACATGTATCCGTACCACAATCTCCACCCCAGGCCTCACCGGGAGCCTAACCCTAACCCTAGCTCCAACCCTGAACTTGACCTCTAAGCCTCACGCGCAGCCTGAACCCTGAGGCCTACCCTAACGATCAGCAGCGCCCTGCAATGCACATGCCCCCTAACACGTATCCATACCACAATCTCGACCCTGGCCTCACCAGGAGCCTAACCCTAACCCTAGCTCCAACCCTGACCATGAAACCTAAGCCTCACCCGCAGCCTGAACCCTGAGGGCTAACCTAACGATCAGCCGTGTCCTGCAATGCACACACCCCCTAACACGTATCCGTACGCCAAACTCGACCCTAGGCCTCAGCGAGAGCCTAACCCAAACCCCAGCTCCAACTCTGACCCTGAACCCTAAGCCTCACCCACAGCCTGAACCCTGAGGCCTAAGCTAACGATAAGACGCGCCCTGCAACGAAAACGCCCGTTAACACATATCCGTACCGCAATCGCGACCCTAGGCCTCACCGGGAGCCTAACCCTAACCCGAAGTCCAAACCTTACCCTGAACCCTATGCCTCACCTGCAGCCGGAACCCAGAAGCCCACCCTAACGATAAGCCGCGCCATTCAACGCTCCCGCCCCCTAACACGTATCCGTACCCCAATCTTGACCCTAGGCCTAACCGGAATTCTAACCCTATCCCTAGCTCCATCCCTGACCCTGAACACAAAGCCTCACCCGCAGCCTGAACGCTGAGGACTACCCTAATGATAAGCCACGCCCTGCAATGCACATGACCCCAAACACGTATCCATACCCTAATCTCCACCCTAGGCCTCACCGGGAGCCTCACCCTAACCCTAGCTCCAACCCTGACCATGACCCCTAAGCCTCACCCGCACCCTGTACCCTGAGGCATACCCTAACGATCAGCCATGCCCTGCAATGCACACGCCCCCTAACACGTATCCGTAACCCAATCTCGACCGTAGGATTCAGTGAGAGCCTAACCCTAATCCTAGCTCCGACACTGACCCTGAACCCTAAGCCTCACCCGCAGCCGGAACCCTGAGGCCTACCCTAACGATAAGCCACGCCCTGCAAAGAAAACGCCCCCTAACACATATCCGTACCCGAATCGCGAACCTAGGCCTCACCGGGATCCTAACCCTAACCCTAAATCCAACCCTTACCCTGAAACCTAAGCCTCAGCCGCCCCCTGAACCCAGAGGCCTACCCTAACGATACGCCACGCCATGCAACGCACACGCCCCCTAACACGTATCCGTACCCCAATCTCGAACGTAGGCCTCAGCATGAGTGGAACCTTAACTCTAGCTCCAACCCTGGTCCTGAACCCTACGCCTCACTCGCAGCCTGAACCCTGAGGTCTACCCTAACAATAAGCCGCGCCCTGCCACGAAAACGACCCCTAACAGATATCCATACCCCAATCTCGACCATAGGCCTCACTGGGAGCATAACCCTAACCCTAGCTCCAACCCTGATCCTGAACACTAAGTCTCGCCCGCAGCCTGAACCCTGAGGCCTACCCTAACCATAAGCCGCGCCCTGAAACCCACACGCCCCCTAACACGTATCCGTACCCCAATCTCCACCGTAGGCCGCACCGGGAGCCTAACCCTAACCCTACATCCAAACATTACCCTAAACCCTAAGCCTCACCCGCAGCCTGAACCTGAGGCCTAACCTAGTGATAAGCCGCGCCCTGAAACCCACACGAACCCTAACACTTATCCCTACTGCAATCTCCTCCATTGGCCTCACCGGGAGCCTAACCCTAACCCTAGCTCCAACCCAGACTCAGAACCCTAAACCTCACCCTCAGCCTGAACCCTGAGACCTACCCTAACCATAAGCCGCGCCCTGCAACGCACACGCCCCCTAACACGTATCTGTACCCCAATCTCCACCGAAGGACTCACAGGTAGACTAAACCTAACCCTCGCTCCAATCCTGACCCTGAACCCTAAGCCTCACGCGCAGCCTGAACCCTGAGGCCTACCCTAACGATCAGCAGCGCCCTGCAATGCACATGCCCCCTAACACGTATCCGTTCCACAATCTCGACCCAGGCCTCACCAGGAGCCGAACCCTAACCCTAGCTCCAACCCTGACCATGAACCCTAAGTCTCACCCGCAGCCTGAACCCCGAGGGCTACCCAAACGATCAGCCGTGCCCTGCAATGCACACGCTCGCTAACACGTATCCGTACTCCAAACTCGACCCTAGGCCTCAGCGAGAGCCTAACCCTAACCCTAGCTCCAACCCTGACCCTGAACCCTAAGCCTCACCCACAGCCTGAACCCTGAGGCCTACGCTCACGATAAGCCGCGCCCTGCAACGAAAACCCCCGTTAACACATATCCGTACCCCAATCGCGAACCTAGTCCTCACCGGGAGCCTTACCCTAACCCGAAGTCAAACCCTTACCCTGAACCCTATGCCTCACCCGCAGCCGGAACCCAGAGGCCCACCCTAAGGATAAGCCGCGCCATGCAACGCACACGCCCCCTAACACGTTTCCGTACCCGAATCTCCACCGAAGTCCTCACTGGGAGACTAAACCAAACCCTAGCTCCAACCCTGACCATGACCACTAAGCCTCACCCGCAGCCTGAACCCTGAAGCCTACCCTAACGATCAGCAGCGCCCTTCAATGCACATGCCGCCTGACACGAATCCGTACCACAATCTCGACCCTGGCCTCACCAGGAGCCTACCCCTAACACTAGCTCCAACCCTGACCATGAACTCTAAGCCTCACCCACAGCCTGAACCCTGAGGGCTACCCTAACGATTAGCCGTGTCCTGAAATGCACACGCCCCCTAACACGTATCCGTACTCCAAACTCGACCCTAGGCCTCAGAGAGAGCATAAAATTAACCCTAGCTCCAACCCTGAACCTGAACTCTAAGCCTCATCTTCAGCCTGAACCCTGAGGCCTACTCTAACGAAAAGCCACGCCATGCAACTCACACGCTCCCTTACACGTATCCGTACCCCAGTCTCGACCCTAGGCCTCACTGGGACCCTAACGCTAACCCTAGCTCCAACCCTGACCCTGAACCCTAAGCCTACCCAGAAGACGGAACCCTGAGGCCTACCCTAAATATAAGCCGCGCCCTGCAACGCACACACCCCCTAACACGTACCCATACACCAATCTCGACCCTAAGCCTCACCGGGAGCCTGACCAAAGCCCTAAATCCAACCCAGACCCTGAACCCTAAGCCTCACCCGCAGTCTGAACCCTGAGGCCTACCCTAACAATAAGCCGCGCCCTGCCACGAAAACGACCCCTAACAGATATCCATACCCCAATATCGACCATAGGCCTCACTGGGAGCATAACCCTAACCCTAAGTCCAACCCTTACCCTGAAACCTAAGCCTCACCCGCACCCTGAACGGGAGGCCTATCCTAGGATAAGCCACGCCCTGCAATGCACAAGCCCCCTAACAGGTATCCGTACACGAATCTCTACCGAAGGCCTCACCGGGAGCCTAAACCTAACCCTAGCTCCAACCCTGACCCTGAACACTAAGTCTCGCCCGCAGCCTGAACCCTGAGGCCTACCCTAACCATAAGCCGCGCCCTGAAACAAACACGCCCCCTAAAACGTATCTGTTCCTCAATCTCCAACGAAGGACTCACAGGTAGACTAAACCTAACCCTCGCTCCAATCCTGACCCTGAACCCTAAGCCTCTCCCGCAGCCTGAACCATGAGGCCTACCCTAACGATCAGCCGTGCCCTTCAATGCACACGCCCCCTAACACATATCCGTATCCCAATCGCGACCCTAGGCCTCACTGGAAACCTAACCCTAACCCTAAGTCCAACCCTAACCCTGAAACCTAAGCCTCACCCACAGGCTGAACCCTGAGGCTTACCATAACGCTAAGCCGTGCCCTGAAACGCGCATTCCCCCAACACGTGTCTGTACCCCAATCTCCACCATAGGCCTCACCGCGAGACGAAACCTAACCCTAGATCCAACCTTGACTCTGAACCTTAAGCCTCACCCGCAGCCTGAACCCTGAGGCCTACCCTAACGATAAGCCACTCCCTGCAACGCAAACGCCCCCTAACACGTATCCGTACCACAATCTGTACCCTAGGCCTCACCGGGAGCCTTACCCTAACCCTAGCTCCAACCCAGACCATAACCCCTAAGCCTCACCCAAAGCCTGAACCCTGAGGCCTACCCTAACGATAAGCAGCGCCCTGCAATGCACACGCCCCCTAACACGTATCCGTACCCCAATCTCCACCGTAGGCGGCACCGGGAGCCTAACCCTAAACCTACATCCAAACATTACCCTGAAACCTAAGCCTCACCCGCAGACTGAACCTGAGGCCTAACCTTGTGATAAGCCGCACCCTGGAACGCACACGAACCCTAACACTTATCCCTACCGCAATCTCCTCCATAGGCCTCACCGGGAGCCTAACCCTAACCCTAGCTCCAACCCAGACTCTGAACCCTAAACCTCACCCGCAGCCTGAACCCTGAGACCTACCCTAACCATAAGCCGCGCCCTGCAACGCATACGCCCCCTTAAAAGTATCTGTACCCCAATCTCCACCGAAGGACTCACAGGTAGACTAAACCTAACCCTCGCTCCAAGCCTGACCCTGAACCTTAAGTCTCTCCCGCAGCCTGAACCATGAGGCCTACCCTAACGATCAGCCGTGCCCTTCAATGCACACGCCCCCTAACACGTATCCGTAACCCAATGTCGACCCTAAGACTCAGCGAGAGCCTAACCGAACTCTCGCTCCAACCCTGGCCCGGAACTCGAAGGCTTACCGACAGCCTGAACTGGGGCCTACCCTAACGATAAGACGTGCCCAGCAACGAAAACGCCCCCTTACACATATTCGTACCCCAATCGCGACCCTAGGCCTCACTGGAAACCTAACCCTAACCCTAAGTCCAACCCTTACCCTGAAACCTAAGCCTCACCCACAGGCTGAACCCTGTAGCCTACCATAACGCTAAGCCGCGCCCTGCAACGCACAAGCTCCCTAACACGTGTCCGTACCCCAATCTCCACCATAGGCCTCACCGCGAGACGAAACCTAACCTTAGCTCCAACCCTGACACTGAACACTAAGTCTCACCCGCAGCCTGAACCCTGATGCCTACCCTAACGATAAACCGCGCCCTGAAACGCACACGCGCCCTAACATGTACCCGTAACACAATCCCGACCATAGGCCTCACCGGGAGACTAACCATAACCCTAGCTCCCACCCTGACCATGAACACTAAGCTTCACCCGCAGCATGAGCCCTGAGGCCTACCCTAACCATCAGGAACGCCCTGCAATGCACACGCACCCAAACACGTATCCGTACCCCAATCTCCATCATAGGCCTCACCAGGAGACTACACCTAACCCTAGCTCCAACCCAGACCCTAAACACTAAACCTCACCCGCAGCCTGAACCCTGAGGCCTACCCTAAGGATAAGTCGCGCCCTGCAAAGCAAACGCCCCCTAACACGTATCCATAACACAATCTCCACCCTAGGCCTCCCCGGGTGACTAAGCCTAACCCTAGCTCCAAAAATAACCGTGAACACTAAGCCTCACCCTCAGCGTGAACCCTGAGGTCTACCCTAATGTTAACCCGCGCCCCTCAATGCACACGCGCCCAAACACGTATCCGTACCCCAATCTCGACCCGAAGCCTCACCGGGAGCCTAACCCTAACCCTAGATCCAGCCTTGTCCTTAACACTAAGCCTACCCCGCAGCATGAACCCTGAGGCCTACCCTAATGATCAGCTGCGCACTGCAACACACACGCCCCCTAATACGTATCCGTACCCCAATCTCGACCCGAAGCCTCACCGGAGCCTAACCCTTACCCTAGCTCCAACCCTGACCGTGAACACTAAGCCTCACCCGCAGCCTGAACCGTGAGGCCTACCCTAATGATAAACAGCGCGGTGCAACGCACACGCCCCGAACACATATCCATACCCTTATCTCGACCCAGCCCTCACCGGGAGCCTAATCCTAACCGTAGCTACAACCCTGACCCTGAACCCTAAGCCTCACCCGAAGCCTGAACCCTGAGGCCTACTATAACGATAAGCCACGCCCTGCAACGCACACGCCCCCTAACACGTATCCATACCACAATCTCGACCCTAGGTCTCACCGGGAGCCGAACAATAACCCTAGCTCCAACCCTGATCCTGAACCCTAAGCCTCACCTGCAGACTGATCCCTGAGGCCTCCCCCAACGATAAACCACGCCATGCAAATCACAGGCCCCATAACAAGTCTGCGTACCCCAATCTCGCCCATAAGCGTCACCGGGAGCTGAACCCTAACCCTAGCTCCAACCCTGACCCTGAACCCTAAGCCTCACCTGCAGACTGAACCCAGAGCCCTACCCTAACGATAAGCCACGCCCTGCAATGCACATGCCCCCTAACACGTATCCGTAACCCAATTTAGACCCTAGGCCTGTGCGAGAGCCAAACCCTAACCCTAGCTCCAACTCAGACCGTGAATCCTAAGCCTCACCCGCAGCATGAACATTGAGGCCAACACTAACGATAAGCTGCGCCGTGCAACGCACACGCCCCCTAACACGAATCCGTACCCCAATCTCAACCCTAGGCCTCACTGGGAGATTAAACCTAACCTTACCTCCAACCATGACCCTGAACACTAAGCATCAGCCGAAGCCTGATCCCTGAGGCCTACCCTAACGATAAACCGCGCCCTGCAACGCAAACGCACCCTAACACGTATCCATACCCGAATCTCGTCCCGAAGCTTCACCGGGACCCTAACCCTAGCCCTAGCTCGAACCCTGACCCTGAAACCTAAGCCTCAACCGCAGGCTGAACCTTGAGGCCTACCCTAACGATAAGCCGCGCCCTGCAACGCACATCCAAACTAACACGTATACTTACCCCAATCTCGACCCTACCCCTAACCGGGAGCCTAACCCTAACCCTAGCTCCAACCCTGACCCTAAACACTAAGCCTCACCTGCAGTGTGAACCTTGAGGCGTACCCTAACGATAAGCTGCGCCCTGCAACGCACACGGCCCATAACACGTATCCGTACCCCAATCTCGATCCGAAGCCTCACCGGGAGCCTAACCGTAACACTAGCTCCAACCCTGACCCTGAATCCTAAGCCTCACCCTCCGTCTGAATCCTGAGGCCTACCCTAATGATAAACCGCGATATGCAAGGAATACGACCCCTAACACGTATCCGTACCCCAAACTGGACCCTAGGCCTAACTGGGAGCCTAACCCTAACCCGAGCTCCAACCCTGACCCTGAAAACTAAGCCTGATCCGCAACCTGAACCCTGAGTCCTACTCTAACGATAAGCAACGCCCTGCAATGCACACGTCCCCAAACACGTATCCATACCCCAATCTCGAACCTAGGACTCACCGGGAGCCTAACCGGAACCCTAGGTCCAACCCGGACCCTGAACACTAAGCCTCACCGGCAGCCTGAACCCTGAGGCCTACCCTAACGATAAGTCACGCCCTGCAACGCACACGCCCCCTAACACGTATCCATACCCCAATGTCGATCCGAAGCCTCACCGGGAGCCTAACCCTAACACTAGCTTCAACCATGACCCTGAACCCTAAGCCTCACCCGCAGCCTGAACCCTGCGGTCTACCCTAACGGTCAGCCGCACACTGCAACACCCACGCCCCGTATCACGTATCCGTTCCCCAATCTTGACTCTAAACCTCACTGGGAGCCTAACCCTAATCTTACCTAAAACCCCGACTGTTTAAACTAAGCCTCACCCACAGCCTCAACCCTGAGGCCTACCCTAACGATAAGCCACGCCCTTCAACGCACACGCCCCGTAACATGTATCCGTACCCCAAACTCGAACCAAAGCCTCACCGGGCGCCTAACCCTAACCCTAACTCCAACGCTGACCCTGACCCATAAGCCTCACCCGCAGCGTGAGCCCTGAGGCCTACCCTACCGATACGCAGCGCCGTGCAATGCACACGCACCCTCACACGTCGCCATACCCTAATATCGACCCTAGGCCTCACTGGGAGCCTAATCCTAACCCTACCTCCAACCCTGACCCTGAACACAAAGCCTCACCCAAAGCCTAAACCCTGAGGTGTATTGTAACGATACGCCGCGCCCTGCAACGCACACGCCCCCTAACACTTTTCCGTACCCCAATCTCGAACCTAGGCCTCAGCGGGAGCCGAACCTTAACCCGAGCTCCAACCCTCACCCTGAAACCTAAGCCTCACCCGCCGTCTGTACCCTGAGGCCTACCCTAATGATAAGCTGGGCTCTGCAAGGAATACACCCCCTAACCCGTATGCATACCCCAATCTCGACCCTAGGTATCACCAGGAGGCTAACCGTAACCCGAGCTCCAACGCTGACCCTGAAAACTAAGCCTCATCCTCAGCCTGAACCCTAAGGCCTACTCTCATGATAAAACACGCCATGCAACTCACACGACCCGGTACAGGTATCAGTACCCCAATCTCGAACCTAGGCCTCACCGGGAGCCTAACCCTAACCCTAGCTCCAACCCTGACCCTGAATCCTAAGCCTAACAGGAAGACTGATCCCTGAGGCCTACCCTAACTATAAGCCACGCCCTGCAATGCACACGCCCCCTAACACGTATCCATACCCCAATCTCGACCGTAAGCCTCACCGGGAGCCTAAATCTAACCCTAGCTCCAACCATGACCCTGAACCCTAAGCCTCACCACAGCCTGAAACCTGAGGCCTACCATAACAATAACCTGCGCCACGCAACGCACACGCACACTAACAGGTATCCGTACCCCAATCGCGACCCTAAGCCTCACCGGGAGCCTAACCATAACCCTAGCTTCAACCATTATTCTGAACCCTAAGCCTCACCCGCAGTCTGAACCCTGAGGCCTAGCCTAACGATAAGCCGCGCTCTGCAAGTAATACGCCCCCTAACACGTATCCGTACCCCAAACTCGACCCTAGGCCTCACTGGGAGCCTAACCCTAACCCGAGCTCCAACCCTGACCCTGAAACCTAAGCCTCATCCGCAAACTGAACCCGGAGTCTTACCGTAACGATAAGCCACGCCCTTCCACGCACACGCCCCCTAACACGTATCCGTACCCCAAACTCGAACCGAAGCCTCACCGGGAGCCTAACCATAACCCTAACTCCAACACTGACCCTGAAACATAAGCCTCACCCGCAGCGTGAGCCCTGAGGCCTACCCTAACAATAAGCAGCGCCGTGCAACGCACACGCACCCTAACACGTCCCCGTACCCTAATCTCGACCCTAGGCCTCACCGGGAGCCTAAACCTAACCCAAACTCCAACCGTGACCCTGAACAGAAAGCCTCACACAAAGCCTAAACCCTGAGGCGTATTGTAACGATACGCCACGCCCTGCAACGCACATGCCCCCTAACACGTTTCCGTACCCCAATCTTGAACCTAGGGCTCAGCGGGAGCCGAACCCTAACCCTAGCTCCAACCCTCACCCTGAAACCTAAGCCTCACCCGCCGGCTGAACCCTGAGGCCTACCCTAATGATAAGCTGGGCTCTGCAAGTATCACCAGGAGCCTAACCGTAACACGAGCTCCAACCCTGACCCTGAAAACTAAGCCTCATCCGCAGCCTGAACCCTAAGGCTTACTCTCACGATAAGCCACGCTATGCAACTCACACGACCCGTTACAGGTATCCATACCCCAATCTCGACCCTAGGCCTCACCGGGAGCCTAACCCTAACCCTAGCTCCAACCCTGACCCTGAAACCTAAGCCTAACCGGAAGACTGATCCCTGAGGCCTACCCTAACTATAAGCCACGCCCTGCAATGCACACACCCCCTAACTCGTATCCGTACCCCAATCTCGACCGTAAGCCTCACCGGGAGCCTAAATCTAACCCTAGCTCCAACCATGACCCTGAACCCTAAGCCTCACCACAGCCTGAAACCTGAGGCCTACCATAACAATAACCTGCGCCACGCAACGCACACGCATACTAACAAGTATCCGTACACCAATCGCGACCCTAAGCCTCACCGGGAGCCTAACCATAACCCTAGCTTCAACCATGATTCTGAACCCTAAGCCTCACCCGCAGCCTGAACCCTGAGGCCTACCCTAACTGTAAACCACGCCCTGCAACTCACACGCCCCCTAACACGTATTGGTACCCCAATCTCAACCCGAAGCCTCACCGGGAGCCTAACCCTAACACTAGCTCCAACCATCAACCTGAACCCGAAGCCTCACCCGCAGCCTGAACACGGAGGCCTACCCTAACGATCAGCCGCGCACTGCAACGCCCACCCCCCCTAACACGTATCCGTTCCCCAATCTCGACCCAAAACCTCACTGGGTGCCTTATGCTCACCCTAGCTAAAACCCTGATCCTTTAAACTAAGCCTAACCCACAGGTTCAAACCTGAGGACTACCCTAACGATAAGTCACGCCCTGCAACGCACACGCCCCCTAACACGTATCCGTACCCCAATTTCGATCCAAAGCCTCACCGGGAGTCTAACCCTAACACGAGCTCCAACCATGACCCTGAAACCTAAGCCTCACCTGCAGCCTGAACCCTGAGGTCTACCCTAACGATCACCCGCACACTGCAACACCCAGGCCCCTTAAAAGGTATCCGTTCCTCAATCTTGACCCTAAACCTCACTGGGAGCCTAACCCTAATCCTACCTAAAACCCTGACCGTTTAAACTAAGCCTCACCCACAGCCTCAACCCTGAGGACTACAATAACGTTAGGTCGCGCCCTGCAACGCACACGACCCCTAACACGTATCCGTACCCCAATCTCGAACCTAGGCTTCAGCGGGAGCCTAACCCTAACCCTAGCTCCAACCCTGACCCTGAATCCGGAGCCTCATCCGCAAACTGAACACGGAGTCCTACCGTAACGATAAGCCACGCCCTTCAACGCACAAGCCCCCTAACACGTATCCGTACCCCAAACTCGAACCGAAGCCTCACCGGGAGCCTAACCATAACCCTAACTCCAACACTGACCCTGACACATAAGCCTCGCACGCAGCGTGAGCCCTGAGGCTTACCCTAATGATAAGCAGCGCGGTGCAACGTACACGCCCCCTAACACGTCCCCGTACCCTAATCTCGACCCTAGGCCTCACCGGGAGCCTAATCCTAACCCTAGCTCCAACCCTGACCCTGAACACAAAGCCTCGCCCAAAGCCTGAACCCTGAGGCGTATTATAACGATAAGCCACGCCCTGCAACGCACACCTCCCCTAACACGTTTCCGTACCCCAATCTCGAACCTAGGCCTCAGCGGGAGCCGAACCCTTACCCTAGATCCAACCCTGACCCTGAACCCTTAGCCTAACCGGAAGACTGATCCCTGAGGCCTACCCTAACTGTAAGCCGCGCCCTGCAATGCACACGCCCCCTAACACGTATCCGTACCCCAATCTCGACCGTAAGCCTCACCGGGAGCGTAAATCTAACCCTACCTCCAACCATGACCCTGAACCCGAAGCCTCACCCGCAGCCTGAACCCTGAGGCCTACCCTAAGGATAAGTCACGCCCTGCAAAGAAAACGCCCCCTAACACGTATCCGTAACACAATCTCCACCCTAGGCGTCCCCGGGTGTCTAAGCCTAACCCTAGCTCCAAAAATAACCCTGAACACTAAGCCTCACCCTCAGCGTGAACCCTGAGGTCTACCCTAATGTTAACCCGCGCCCCTCAACGCACACGCGCCCAAACACGTATCCGTACCCCAATCTCGACCCGAAGCCTCACCGGGAGCCTAACCCTAACCCTGGATCCAGCCCTGTCCTTAACACTAAGCCTACCCCGCAGCATGAACCCTGAGGCCTACCCTAATGATCAGCTGCGCACTGCAACACACACGCCCCCTAACACGTATCCGTACCCCAATGTCGATCCGAAGCCTCACCGGGAGCCTAACCCTAACACTAGCTTCAACCATGACCCTGAACCCTAAGCCTCACCCGCAGCCTGAACCCTGCGGTCTACCCTAACGGTCAGCCGCACACTGCAACACCCACGCCCCGTATCACGTATCCGTTCCCCAATCTTGACTCTAAACCTCACTGGGAGCCTAACCCTAATCTTACCTAAAACCCTGACTGTTTAAACTAAGCCTCACCCACAGCCTCAACCCTGAGGCCTACCCTAACGATAAGCCACGCCCTTCAACGCACACGCCCCGTAACACGTATCCGTACCCCAAACTCGAACCAAAGCCTCACCGGGCGCCTAACCCTAACCCTAACTCCAACGCTGACCCTGACCCATAAGCCTCACCCGCAGCGTGAGCCCTGAGGCCTACCCTAACGATACGCAGCGCCGTGCAATGCACACGCACCCTAACACGTCGCCATACCCTAATATCGACCCTAGGCCTCACTGGGAGCCTAATCCTAACCCTACCTCCAACCCTGACCCTGAACACAAAGCCTCACCCAAAGCCTAAACCCTGAGGTGTATTGTAACGATATGCCGCGCCCTGCAACGCACACGCCCCCTAACACGTTTCCGTACCCCAATCTCGAACCTAGGCCTCAGCGGGAGCCGAACCTTAACCCTAGCTCCAACCCTCACCCTGAAACCTAAGCCTCACCCGCCGTCTGTACCCTGAGGCCTACCCTAATGATAAGCTGGGCTCTGCAAGGAATACACCCCCTAACCCGTATGCATACCCCAATCTCGACCCTAGGTATCACCAGGAGGCTAACCGTAACCCGAGCTCCAACGCTGACCCTGAAAACTAAGCCTCATCCTCAGCCTGAACCCTAAGGCCTACTCTCACGATAAGCCACGCCATGCAACTCACACGACCCGGTACAGGTATCAGTACCCCAATCTCGAACCTAGGTCTCACCGGGAGCCTAACCCTAACCCTAGCTCCAACCCTGACCCTGAATCCTAAGCCTAACAGGAAGACTGATCCCTGAGGCCTACCCTATCTATAAGCCGCGCCCTGCAATGCACACGCCCCCTAACACGTATCCATACCCCAATCTCGACCGTAAGCCTCACCGGGAGCCTAAATCTAACCCTAGCTCCAACCATGACCCTGAACCCTAAGCCTCACCGCAGCCTGAAACCTGAGGCCTACCATAACAATAACCTGCGCCACGCAACGCACACGCACACTAACAGGTATCCGTACCCCAATCGCGACCCTAAGCCTCACCGGGAGCCTAACCATAACCCTAGCTTCAACCATTATTCTGAACCCTAAGCCTCACCCGCAGCCTGAACCCTGAGGCCTACCCTAACTGTAAACCACGCCCTGCAACTCACACGCCCCCTAACACGTATTGGTACCCCAATCTCAACCCGAAGCCTCACCGGGAGCCTAACCCTAACACTAGCTCCAACAATGACCCTGAAACCTAAGCCTCACCCGCAGCCTGAACACGGAGGCCTACCCTAACGATCAGCCGTGCACTGCAACCCCCACGCCCCCTAACACGTATCCGTTCCCCAATCTCGACCCAAAACCTCACTGGGTGCCTTATCCTAACCCTAGCTAAAACCCTGACCCTTTAAACTAAGCCTCACCCACAGCTTCAAACCTGAAGACTACCCTAACGATAAGTCACGCCCTGCAACGCACACGCCCCTTAACACGTATCCGTACCCCAATGTCGATCCGAAGCCTCACCGGGAGCCTAACCCTAACACGAGATCCAACCATGACTCTGAAACCTAAGCCTCACCCTCAGCCTGAACCCTGAGGTCTACCCTAACGATCAGCCGCACACTGCAACACCCACGCCCCCTAACACGTATCCGTTCCTCAATCTTGACCCTAAACCTCACTAGGAGCCTAACCACAATCCTACCTAAAACCCTGACCATTTAACCTAAGCCTCACCCACAGCCTCAACCCTGAGGACTACAATAACGATAAGTCGTGCCCTGCAACGCACACGACCCCTAACACGTATCCGTACCCCAATCTCGAACCTAGACCTCAGCGGGAGCCTAACCCTAACCCTAGCTCCAACCCTGACCCTGAACCCGAAGCCTCACCCGCAGTCTGAACCCTGAGGCCTAGCCTAACGATAAGCCACGCTCTGCAATGCACACGCCCCCTAACACGTATCCGTACCCCAAACTCGACCCTAGGCCTCACCGGGAGCCTAACCCTAACCCGAGCTCCAACCCTGACCCTGAAACCTAAGCCTCATCCGCAAACTGAACCCGGAGTCTTACCGTAACGATAAGCCACGCCCTTCCACGCACACGCCCCCTAACACGTATCCGTACCCCAAACTCGAACCGAAGCCTCACCGGGAGCCTAACCATAACCCTAACTCCAACACTGACCCTGACACATAAGCCTCGCACGCAGCGTGAGCCCTGAGGCTTACCCTAATGATAAGCAGCGCGGTGCAACGTACACGCCCCCTAACACGTCCCCGTACCCTAATCTCGACCCTAGGCCTCACCCGGAGCCTAACCCTAACCCTAGATCCAGCCCTGTCCTTAACACTAAGCCTACCCCGCAGCATGAACCCTGAGGCCTACCCTAATGATCAGCTGCGCACTGCAACACACACTCCCCCTAACACGTATCCGTACCCCAATGTCGATCCGAAGCCTCACCGGGAGCCTAACCCTAACACTAGCTTCAACCATGACCCTGAACCCTAAGCCTCACCCGGAGCCTGAACCCTGCGGTCTACCCTAACGGTCAGCCGCACACTGCAACACCCACGCCCCGTAACACGTATCCGTTCCCCAATCTTGACTCTAAACCTCACTGGGAGCCTAACCCTAATCTTACCTAAAACCCTGACCGTTTAAACTAAGCCTCACCCACAGCCTCAACCCTGAGGCCTACCCTAACGATAAGCCACGCCCTTCAACGCACACGCCCCGTAACACGTATCCGTACCCCAAACTCGAACCAAAGCCTCACCGGGCGCCTAACCCTAACCCTAACTCCAACGCTGACCCTGACCCATAAGCCTCACCCGCAGCGTGAGCCCTGAGGCCTACCCTAACGATACGCAGCGCCGTGCAATGCACACGCACCCTCACACGTCGCCATACCCTAATATCGACCCTAGGCCTCACTGGGAGCCTAATCCTAACCCTACCTCCAACCCTGACCCTGAACACAAAGCCTCACCCAAAGCCTAAACCCTGAGGTGTACTGTAACGATACGCCGCGCCCTGCAACGCACACGCCCCCTAACACGTTTCCGTACCCCAATCTCGAACCTAGGCCTCAGCGGGAGCCGAACCTTAACCCTAGCTCCAACCCTCACCCTGAAACCTAAGCCTCACCCGCCGTCTGTACCCTGAGGCCTACCCTAATGATAAGCTGGGCTCTGCAAGGAATACACCCCCTAACCCGTATGCATACCCCAATCTCGACCCTAGGTATCACCAGGAGGCTAACCGTAACCCGAGCTCCAACGCTGACCCTGAAAACTAAGCCTCATCCTCAGCCTGAACCCTAAGGCCTACTCTCACGATAAGCCACGCCATGCAACTCACACGACCCGGTACAGGTATCAGTACCCCAATCTCGAACCTAGGCCTCACCGGGAGCCTAACCCTAACCCTAGCTCCAACCCTGACCCTGAATCCTAAGCCTAACAGGAAGACTGATCCCTGAGGCCTACCCTATCTATAAGCCGCGCCCTGCAATGCACACGCCCCCTAACACGTATCCATACCCCAATCTCGACCGTAAGCCTCACCGGGAGCCTAAATCTAACCCTAGCTCCAACCATGACCCTGAACCCTAAGCCTCACCGCAGCCTGAAACCTGAGGCCTACCATAACAATAACCTGCGCCACGCAACGCACACGCACACTAACAGGTATCCGTACCCCAATCGCGACCCTAAGCCTCACCGGGAGCCTAACCATAACCCTAGCTTCAACCATTATTCTGAACCCTAAGCCTCACCCGCAGCCTGAACCCTGAGGCCTACCCTAACTGTAAACCACGCCCTGCAACTCACACGCCCCCTAACACGTATTGGTACCCCAATCTCAACCCGAAGCCTCACCGGGAGCCTAACCCTAACACTAGCTCCAACAATGACCCTGAAACCTAAGCCTCACCCGCAGCCTGAACACGGAGGCCTACCCTAACGATCAGCCGTGCACTGCAACCCCCACGCCCCCTAACACGTATCCGTTCCCCAATCTCGACCCAAAACCTCACTGGGTGCCTTATCCTAACCCTAGCTAAAACCCTGACCCTTTAAACTAAGCCTCACCCACAGCTTCAAACCTGAAGACTACCCTAACGATAAGTCACGCCCTGCAACGCACACGCCCCTTAACACGTATCCGTACCCCAATGTCGATCCGAAGCCTCACCGGGAGCCTAACCCTAACACGAGATCCAACCATGACTCTGAAACCTAAGCCTCACCCTCAGCCTGAACCCTGAGGTCTACCCTAACGATCAGCCGCACACTGCAACACCCACGCCCCCTAACACGTATCCGTTCCTCAATCTTGACCCTAAACCTCACTAGGAGCCTAACCCCATTCCTACCTAAAACCCTGACCATTTAACCTAAGCCTCACCCACAGCCTCAACCCTGAGGACTACAATAACGATAAGTCGTGCCCTGCAACGCACACGACCCCTAACACGTATCCGTACCCCAATCTCGAACCTAGACCTCAGCGGGAGCCTAACCCTAACCCTAGCTCCAACCCTGACCCTGAACCCGAAGCCTCACCCGCAGTCTGAACCCTGAGGCCTAGCCTAACGATAAGCCGCGCTCTGCAATGCACACGCCCCCTAACACGTATCCGTACCCCAAACTCGACCCTAGGCCTCACCGGGAGCCTAACCCTAACCCGAGCTCCAACCCTGACCCTGAAACCTAAGCCTCATCCGCAAACTGAACCCGGAGTCTTACCGTAACGATAAGCCACGCCCTTCCACGCACACGCCCCCTAACACGTATCCGTACCCCAAACTCGAACCGAAGCCTCACCGGGAGCCTAAACATAACCCTAACTCCAACACTGACCCTGACACATAAGCCTCGCACGCAGCGTGAGCCCTGAGGCTTACCCTAATGATAAGCAGTGCGGTGCAACATACACGCCCCCTAACACGTCCCCGTAGCCTAATCTCGACCCTACGCCTCACCGGGAGCCTAATCCTAACCCTAGCTCCAACCCTGACCCTGAACACAAAGCCTCACCCAAAGCCTGAACCCTGAGGCGTATTATAACGATAAGCTGCGCCCTGCAACGCACACCTCCCCTAACACGTTTCCGTACCCCAATCTCAAACCTAGGCCTCAGCGGGTGACTAAGCCTAACCCTAGCTCCAAAAATAACCCTGAACACTAAGCCTCACCCTCAGCGTGAACCCTGAGGTCTACCCTAATGTTAACACGCGCCCCTCAATGCACACGCGCCCAAACACGTATCCGTACCCCAATCTCGACCCGAAGCCTCACCGGGAGCCTAACCCTAACCCTAGATCCAGCCCTGTCCTTAACACTAAGCCTACCCCGCAGCATGAACCCTGAGGCCTACCCTAATTATCAGCTGCGCACTGCAACACACATGCCCCCTAACATGTATCCGTACCCCAATCTCGACCCGAAGCCTCACCGGGAGCCTAACCCTTACCCTAGCTGCAACCCTGACCGTGAACACTAAGCCTCACCCGCAGCCTGAACCGTGAGGCCTACCCTAATGATAAGCAGCGCGGTGCAACGCACACGCCCCGAACACATATCCGTACCCTTATCTCGACCCAGCCCTCACCGGGAGCCTAATCCTAACCGTAGCTACAACCCTGACCCTGAACCCTAAGCCTCACCCGAAGCCTGAATCCTGAGGCCTACTATAACGATAAGCCACGCCCTGCAATGCACATGCCCCCTAACACGTATCCATACCACAATCTCGACCCTAGGTCTCACCGGGAGCCGAACAATAACCCTAGCTCCAACCCTGATCCTGAACCCTAAGCCTCACCTGCAGACTGATCCCTGAGGCCTCCCCCAACGATAAACCACGCCATGCAAATCACAGGCCCCATAACATGTCTGCGTACCCCAATCTCGACCATAAGCGTCACCGGGAGCTGAACCCTAACCCTAGCTCCAACCCTGACCCTGAACCCTAAGCCTCACCTGCAGACTGAACCCAGAGCCCTACCCTAACGATAAGCCACGCCCTGCAATGCACATGCCCCCTAACACGTATCCGTAACCCAATTTAGACCCTAGGCCTGTGCGAGAGCCAAACCCTAACCCTAGCTCCAACTCAGACCGTGAATCCTAAGCCTCACCCGCAGCATGAACATTGAGGCCAACACTAACGATAAGCTGCGCCGTGCAACGCACACGCCCCCTAACACGAATCCGTACCCCAATCTCAACCCTAGGCCTCACTGGGAGATTAAACCTAACCTTACCTCCAACCATGACCCTGAACACTAAGCATCAGCCGAAGCCTGATCCCTGAGGCTTACCCTAACGATAAACCGCGCCCTGCAACGCAAACGCACCCTAACACGTATCCATACCCGAATCTCGTCCCGAAGCTTCACCGGGACCCTAACCCTAGCCCTAGCTCGAACCCTGACCCTGAAACCTAAGCCTCAACTGCAGCCTGAACCTTGAGGCCTACCCTAACGATAAGCCGCGCCCTGCAACGCACATGCCCACTAACACGTATACTTACCCCAATCTCGACCCTACCCCTAACCGGAAGCCTAACCCTAACCCTAGCTCCAACCCTGACCCTAAACCCTAAGCCTCACCTGCAGTGTGAACCTTGAGGCGTACCCTAACGATAAGCTGCGCCCTGCAACGCACACGGCCCATAACACGTATCCGTACCCCAATCTCGATCCGAAGCCTCACCGGGAGCCTAACCGTAACACTAGCTCCAACCCTGACCCTGAATCCTAAGCCTCACCCTCCGTCTGAATCCTGAGGCCTACCCTAATGATAAACCGCGATATGCAAGGAATACGACCCCTAACACGTATCCGTACCCCAAATTGGACCCTAGGCCTAACCGGGAGCCTAACCCTAACCCGAGCTCCAACCCTGACCCTGAACCTGAAGCCTCACCCGCAGTCTGAACCCTGAGGCCTAGCCTAACGATAAGCCGCGCTCTGCAATGCACACGCCCCCTAACACGTATCCGTACCCCAAACTCGACCCTAGGCCTCACCGGGAGCCTAACCCTAACCCGAGCTCCAACCCTGACCCTGAAACCTAAGCCTCATCCGCAAACTGAACCCGGAATCTTACCGTAACGATAAGCCACGCCCTTCCAAGCACACGCCCCCTAACACGTATCCGTACCCCAAACTCGAACCGAAGCCTCACCGGGAGCCTAACCATAACCCTAACTCCAACACTGACCCTGACACATAAGCCTCGCACGCAGCGTGAGCCCTGAGGCTTACCCTAATGATAAGCAGCGCGGTGCAACGTACACGCCCCCTAACACGTCCCCGTACCCTAATCTCGACCCTAGGCCTCACCCGGAGCCTAACCCTAACCCTAGATCCAGCCCTGTCCTTAACACTAAGCCTACCCCGCAGCATGAACCCTGAGGCCTACCCTAATGATCAGCTGCGCACTGCAACACACACTCCCCCTAACACGTATCCGTACCCCAATGTCGATCCGAAGCCTCACCGGGAGCCTAACCCTAACACTAGCTTCAACCATGACCCTGAACCCTAAGCCTCACCCACAGCCTGAACCCTTCGGTCTACCCTAACGGTCAGCCGCACACTGCAACACCCACGCCCCGTAACACGTATCCGTTCCCCAATCTTGACTCTAAACCTCACTGGGAGCCTAACCCTAATCTTACCTAAAACCCTGACCGTTTAAACTAAGCCTCACCCACAGCCTCAACCCTGAGGCCTACCCTAACGATAAGCCACGCCCTTCAACGCACACGCCCCGTAACACGTATCCGTACCCCAAACTCGAACCAAAGCCTCACCGGGCGCCGAACCCTAACCCTAACTCCAACGCTGACCCTGACCCATAAGCCTCACCCGCAGCGTGAGCCCTGAGGCCTACCCTAACGATACGCAGCGCCGTGCAATGCACATGCACCCTAACACGTCGCCATACCCTAATATCGACCCTAGGCCTCACTGGGAGCCTAATCCTAACCCTACCTCCAACCCTGACCCTGAACACAAAGCCTCACCCAAAGCCTAAACCCTGAGGTGTATTGTAACGATACGCCACGCCCTGCAACGCACACGCCCCCTAACACGTTTCCGTACCCCAATCTCGAACCTAGGCCTCAGCGGGAGCCGAACCTTAACCCTAGCTCCAACCCTCACCCTGAAACCTAAGCCTCACCCGCCGTCTGTACCCTGAGGCCTACCCTAATGATAAGCTGGGCTCTGCAAGGAATACACCCCCTAACCCGTATGCATACCCCAATCTCGACCCTACGTATCACCAGGAGGCTAACCGTAACCCGAGCTCCAACGCTGACCCTGAAAACTAAGCCTCATCCTCAGCCTGAACCCTAAGGCCTACTCTCACGATAAGCCACGCCATGCAACTCACACGACCCGGTACAGGTATCAGTACCCCAATCTCGAACCTAGGCCTCACCGGGAGCCTAACCCTAACCCTAGCTCCAACCCTGACCCTGAATCCTAAGCCTAACAGGAAGACTGATCCCTGAGGCCTACCCTATCTATAAGCCGCGCCCTGCAATGCACACGCCCCCTAACACGTATCCATACCCCAATCTCGACCGTAAGCCTCACCGGGAGCCTAAATCTAACCCTAGCTCCAACCATGACCCTGAACCCTAAGCCTCACCGCAGCCTGAAACCTGAGGCCTACCATAACAATAACCTGCGCCACGCAACGCACACGCACACTAACAGGTATCCGTACCCCAATCGCGACCCTAAGCCTCACCGGGAGCCTAACCATAACCCTAGCTTCAACCATTATTCTGAACCCTAAGCCTCACCCGCAGCCTGAACCCTGAGGCCTACCCTAACTGTAAACCACGCCCTGCAACTCACACGCCCCCTAACACGTATTGGTACCCCAATCTCAACCCGAAGCCTCACCGGGAGCCTAACCCTAACACTAGCTCCAACAATGACCCTGAAACCTAAGCCTCACCCGCAGCCTGAACACGGAGGCCTACCCTAACGATCAGCTGTGCACTGCAACCCCCACGCCCCCTAACACGTATCCGTTCCCCAATCTCGACCCAAAACCTCACTGGGTGCCTTATCCTAACCCTAGCTAAAACCCTGACCCTTTAAACTAAGCCTCACCCACAGCTTCAAACCTGAAGACTACCCTAACGATAAGTCACGCCCTGCAACGCACACGCCCCTTAACACGTATCCGTACCCCAATGTCGATCCGAAGCCTCACCGGGAGCCTAACCCTAACACGAGATCCAACCATGACTCTGAAACCTAAGCCTCACCCTCAGCCTGAACCCTGAGGTCTACCCTAACGATCAGCCGCACACTGCAACACCCACGCCCCCTAACACGTATCCGTTCCTCAATCTTGACCCTAAACCTCACTAGGAGCCTAACCCCAATCCTACCTAAAACCCTGACCATTTAACCTAAGCCTCACCCACAGCCTCAACCCTGAGGACTACAATAACGATAAGTCGTGCCCTGCAACGCACACGACCCCTAACACGTATCCGTACCCCAATCTCGAACCTAGACCTCAGCGGGAGCCTAACCCTAACCCTAGCTCCAACCCTGACCCTGAACCCGAAGCCTCACCCGCAGTCTGAACCCTGAGGCCTAGCCTAACGATAAGCCGCGCTCTGCAATGCACACGCCCCCTAACACGTATCCGTACCCCAAACTCGACCCTAGGCCTCACCGGGAGCCTAACCCTAACCCGAGCTCCAACCCTGACCCTGAAACCTAAGCCTCATCCGCAAACTGAACCCGGAGTCTTACCGTAACGATAAGCCACGCCCTTCCACGCACACGCCCCCTAACACGTATCCGTACCCCAAACTCGAACCGAAGCCTCACCGGGAGCCTAACCATAACCCTAACTCCAACACTGACCCTGACACATAAGCCTCGCACGCAGCGTGAGCCCTGAGGCTTACCCTAATGATAAGCAGCGCGGTGCAATGTACACGCCCCCTAACACGTCCCCGTACCCTAATCTCGACCCTAGGCCTCACCCGGAGCCTAACCCTAACCCTAGATCCAGCCCTGTCCTTAACACTAAGCCTACCCCGCAGCATGAACCCTGAGGCCTACCCTAATGATCAGCTGCGCACTGCAACACACACTCCCCCTAACACGTATCCGTACCCCAATGTCGATCCGAAGCCTCACCGGGAGCCTAACCCTAACACTAGCTTCAACCATGACCCTGAACCCTAAGCCTCACCCGCAGCCTGAACCCTGCGGTCTACCCTAACGGTCAGCCGCACACTGCAACACCCACGCCCCGTAACACGTATCCGTTCCCCAATCTTGACTCTAAACCTCACTGGGAGCCTAACCCTAATCTTACCTAAAACCCTGACCGTTTAAACTAAGCCTCACCCACAGCCTCAACCCTGAGGCCTACCCTAACGATAAGCCACGCCCTTCAACGCACACGCCCCGTAACACGTATCCGTACCCCAAACTCGAACCAAAGCCTCACCGGGCGCCTAACCCTAACCCTAACTCCAACGCTGACCCTGACCCATAAGCCTCACCCGCAGCGTGAGCCCTGAGGCCTACCCTAACGATACGCAGCGCCGTGCAATGCACACGCACCCTAACACGTCGCCATACCCTAATATCGACCCTAGGCCTCACTGGGAGCCTAATCCTAACCCTACCTCCAACCCTGACCCTGAACACAAAGCCTCACCCAAAGCCTAAACCCTGAGGTGTATTGTAACGATACGCCGCGCCCTGCAACGCACACGCCCCCTAACTCTTTTCCGTACCCCAATCTCGAACCTAGGCCTCAGCGGGAGCCGAACCTTAACCCTAGCTCCAACCCTCACCCTGAAACCTAAGCCTCACCCGCCGTCTGTACCCTGAGGCCTACCCTAATGATAAGCTGGGCTCTGCAAGGAATACACCCCCTAACCCGTATGCATACCCCAATCTCGACCCTAGGTATCACCAGGAGGCTAACCGTAACCCGAGCTCCAACGCTGACCCTGAAAACTAAGCCTCATCCTCAGCCTGAACCCTAAGGCCTACTCTCACGATAAGCCACGCCATGCAACTCACACGACCCGGTACAGGTATCAGTACCCCAATCTCGAACCTAGGCCTCACCGGGAGCCTAACCCTAACCCTAGCTCCAACCCTGACCCTGAATCCTAAGCCTAACAGGAAGACTGATCCCTGAGGCCTACCCTATCTATAAGCCGCGCCCTGCAATGCACACGCCCCCTAACACGTATCCATACCCCAATCTCGACCGTAAGCCTCACCGGGAGCCTAAATCTAACCCTAGCTCCAACCATGACCCTGAACCCTAAGCCTCACCGCAGCCTGAAACCTGAGGCCTACCATAACAATAACCTGCGCCACGCAACGCACACGCACACTAACAGGTATCCGTACCCCAATCGCGACCCTAAGCCTCACCGGGAGCCTAACCATAACCCTAGCTTCAACCATTATTCTGAACCCTAAGCCTCACCTGCAGCCTGAACCCTGAGGCCTACCCTAACTGTAAACCACGCCTGCAACTCACACGCCCCCTAACACGTATTGGTACCCCAATCTCAACCCGAAGCCTCACCGGGAGCCTAACCCTAACACTAGCTCCAACAATGACCCTGAAACCTAAGCCTCACCCGCAGCCTGAACACGGAGGCCTACCCTAACGATCAGCCGTGCACTGCAACCCCCACGCCCCCTAACACGTATCCGTTCCCCAATCTCGACCCAAAACCTCACTGGGTGCCTTATCCTAACCCTAGCTAAAACCCTGACCCTTTAAACTAAGCCTCACCCACAGCTTCAAACCTGAAGACTACCCTAACGATAAGTCACGCCCTGCAACGCACACGCCCCTTAACACGTATCCGTACCCCAATGTCGATCCGAAGCCTCACCGGGAGCCTAACCCTAACACGAGATCCAACCATGACTCTGAAACCTAAGCCTCACCCTCAGCCTGAACCCTGAGGTCTACCCTAACGATCAGCCGCACACTGCAACACCCACGCCCCCTAACACGTATCCGTTCCTCAATCTTGACCCTAAACCTCACTAGGAGCCTAACCCCAATCCTACCTAAAACCCTGACCATTTAACCTAAGCCTCACCCACAGCCTCAACCCTGAGGACTACAATAACGATAAGTCGTGCCCTGCAACGCACACGACCCCTAACACGTATCCGTACCCCAATCTCGAACCTAGACCTCAGCGGGAGCCTAACCCTAACCCTAGCTCCAACCCTGACCCTGAACCCGAAGCCTCACCCGCAGTCTGAACCCTGAGGCCTAGCCTAACGATAAGCCGCGCTCTGCAATGCACACGCCCCCTAACACGTATCCGTACCCCAAACTCGACCCTAGGCCTCACCGGGAGCCTAACCCTAACCCGAGCTCCAACCCTGACCCTGAAACCTAAGCCTCATCCGCAAACTGAACCCGGAGTCTTACCGTAACGGTAAGCCACGCCCTTCCACGCACACGCCCCCTAACACGTATCCGTACCCCAAACTCGAACCGAAGCCTCACCGGGAGCCTAACCATAACCCTAACTCCAACACTGACCCTGACACATAAGCCTCGCACGCAGCGTGAGCCCTGAGGCTTACCCTAATGATAAGCAGCGCGGTGCAATGTACACGCCCCCTAACACGTCCCCGTACCCTAATCTCGACACTAGGCCTCACCCGGAGCCTAACCCTAACCCTAGATCCAGCCCTGTCCTTAACACTAAGCCTACCCCGAAGCATGAACCCTGAGGCCTACCCTAATGATCAGCTGCGCACTGCAACACACACTCCCCCTAACACGTATCCGTACCCCAATGTCGATCCGAAGCCTCACCGGGAGCCTAACCCTAACACTAGCTTCAACCATGACCCTGAACCCTAAGCCTCACCCGCAGCCTGAACCCTGCGGTCTACCCTAACGGTCAGCCGCACACTGCAACACCCACGCCCCGTAACACGTATCCGTTCCCCAATCTTGACTCTAAACCTCACTGGGAGCCTAACCCTAATCTTACCTAAAACCCTGACCGTTTAAACTAAGCCTCACCCACAGCCTCAACCCTGAGGCCTACCCTAACGATAAGCCACGCCCTTCAACGCACACGCCCCGTAACACGTATCCGTACCCCAAACTCGAACCAAAGCCTCACCGGGAGCCTAACCCTAACCCTAATTCCAACGCTGACCCTGACCCATAAGCCTCACCCGCAGCGTGAGCCCTGAGGCCTACCCTAACGATACGCAGCGCCGTCCAATGCACACGCACCCTAACACGTCGCCATACCCTAATATCGACCCTAGGCCTCACTGGGAGCCTAATCCTAACCCTACCTCCAACCCTGACCCTGAACACAAAGCCTCACCCAAAGCCTAAACCCTGAGGTGTATTGTAACGATACGCCGCGCCCTGCAACGCACACGCCCCCTAACTCGTTTCCGTACCCCAATCTCGAACCTAGGCCTCAGCGGGAGCCGAACCTTAACCCTAGCTCCCACCCTCACCCTGAAACCTAAGCCTCACCCGCCGTCTGTACCCTGAGGCCTACCCTAATGATAAGCTGGGCTCTGCAAGGAATACACCCCCTAACCCGTATGCATACCCCAATCTCGACCCTAGGTATCACCAGGAGGCTAACCGTAACCCGAGCTCCAACGCTGACCCTGAAAACTAAGCCTCATCCTCAGCCTGAACCCTAAGGCCTACTCTCACGATAAGCCACGCCATGCAACTCACACGACCCGGTACAGGTATCAGTACCCCAATCTCGAACCTAGGCCTCACCGGGAGCCTAACCCTAACCCTAGCTCCAACCCTGACCCTGAATCCTAAGCCTAACAGGAAGACTGATCCCTGAGGCCTACCCTATCTATAAGCCGCGCCCTGCAATGCACATGCCCCCTAACACGTATCCATACCCCAATCTCGACCGTAAGCCTCACCGGGAGCCTAAATCTAACCCTAGCTCCAACCATGACCCTGAACCCTAAGCCTCACCGCAGCCTGAAACCTGAGGCCTACCATAACAATAACCTGCGCCACGCAACGCACACGCACACTAACAGGTATCCGTACCCCAATCGCGACCCTAAGCCTCACCGGGAGCCTAACCATAACCCTAGCTTCAACCATTATTCTGAACCCTAAGCCTCACCCGCAGCCTGAACCCTGAGGCCTACCCTAACTGTAAACCACGCCCTGCAACTCACACGCCCCCTAACACGTATTGGTACCCCAATCTCAACCCGAAGCCTCACCGGGAGCCTAACCCTAACACTAGCTCCAACAATGACCCTGAAACCTAAGCCTCACCCGCAGCCTGAACACGGAGGCCTACCCTAACGATCAGCCGTGCACTGCAACCCCCACGCCCCCTAACACGTATCCGTTCCCCAATCTCGACCCAAAACCTCACTGGGTGCCTTATCCTAACCCTAGCTAAAACCCTGACCCTTTAAACTAAGCCTCACCCACAGCTTCAAACCTGAAGACTACCCTAACGATAAGTCACGCCCTGCAACGCACACGCCCCTTAACACGTATCCGTACCCCAATGTCGATCCGAAGCCTCACCGGGAGCCTAACCCTAACACGAGATCCAACCATGACTCTGAAACCTAAGCCTCACCCTCAGCCTGAACCCTGAGGTCTACCCTAACGATCAGCCGCACACTGCAACACCCACGCCCCCTAACACGTATCCGTTCCTCAATCTTGACCCTAAACCTCACTAGGAGCCTAACCCCAATCCTACCTAAAACCCTGACCATTTAACCTAAGCCTCACCCACAGCCTCAACCCTGAGGACTACAATAACGATAAGTCGTGCCCTGCAACGCACACGACCCCTAACACGTATCCGTACCCCAATCTCGAACCTAGACCTCAGCGGGAGCCTAACCCTAACCCTAGCTCCAACCCTGACCCTGAACCCGAAGCCTCACCCGCAGTCTGAACCCTGAGGCCTAGCCTAACGATAAGCCGCGCTCTGCAATGCACACGCCCCCTAACACGTATCCGTACCCCAAACTCGACCCTAGGCCTCACCGGGAGCCTAACCCTAACCCGAGCTCCAACCCTGACCCTGAAACCTAAGCCTCATCCGCAAACTGAACCCGGAGTCTTACCGTAACGATAAGCCACGCCCTTCCACGCACACGCCCCCTCACACGTATCCGTACCCCAAACTCGAACCGAAGCCTCACCGGGAGCCTAAACATAACCCTAACTCCAACACTGACCCTGACACATAAGCCTCGCACGCAGCGTGAGCCCTGAGGCTTACCCTAATGATAAGCAGCGCGGTGCAACGTACACGCCCCCTAACACATCCCCGTACCCTAATCTCGACCCTAGGCCTCACCGGGA
Source organism: Kogia breviceps (assembly GCF_026419965.1). Taxonomy (NCBI): domain Eukaryota; kingdom Metazoa; phylum Chordata; class Mammalia; order Artiodactyla; family Physeteridae; genus Kogia; species Kogia breviceps. The sequence continues at coordinate 87,763,151 of NC_081316.1, read as the reverse complement.
GCCTAATCCTAACCCTAGCTCCAACCCTGACCCTGAACACAAAGCCTCACCCAAAGCCTGAACCCTGAGGCGTATTATAACGATAAGCCGCGCCCTGCAACGCACACCTCCCCTAACACGTTTCCGTACCCCAATCTCGAACCTAGGCCTCAGCGGGAGCCGAACCCTTACCCTAGATCCAACCCTGACCCTGAACCCTTAGCCTAACCGGAAGACTGATCCCTGAGGCCTACCCTAACTATAAGCCGCGCCCTGCAATGCACACACCCCCTAACACGTATCCGTACCCAAATCTCGACCGTAAGCCTCACCGGGAGCGTAAATCTAACCCTACCTCCAACCATGACCCTGAACCCGAAGCCTCACCCGCAGCCTGAACCCTGAGGCCTACCCTAAGGATAAGTCGCGCCCTGCAAAGCAAACGCCCCCTAACATGTATCCGTAACACAATCTCCACCCTAGGCCTCCCCGGGTGTCTAAGCCTAACCCTAGCTCCAAAAATAACCCTGAACACTAAGCCTCACCCTCAGCGTGAACCCTGAGGTCTACCCTAATGTTAACCCGCGCCCCTCAACGCACACGCGCCCAAACACGTATCCGTACCCCAATCTCGACCCGAAGCCTCACCGGGAGCCTAACCCTAACCCTAGATCCAGCCCTGTCCTTAACACTAAGCCTACCGCGCAGCATGAACCCTGAGGCCTACCCTAATGATCAGCTGCGCACTGCAACACACACGCCCCCTAACACGTATCCATACCCCAATCTCGACCCGAAGCCTCACCGGGAGCCTAACCCTTACCCTAGCTCCAACCCTGACCGTGAACACTAAGCCTCACCCGCAGCCTGAACCGTGAGGCCTACCCTAATGATAAACAGCGCGGTGCAACGCACACGCCCCGAACACATATCCATACCCTTATCTCGACCCAGCCCTCACCGGGAGCCTAATCCTAACCGTAGCTACAACCCTGACCCTGAACCCTAAGCCTCACCCGAAGCCTGAACCCTGAGGCCTACTATAACGATAAGCCACGCCCTGCAACGCACACGCCCCCTAACACGTATCCATACCACAATCTCGACCCTAGGTCTCACCGGGAGCCGAACAATAACCCTAGCTCCAACCCTGATCCTGAACCCTAAGCCTCACCTGCAGACTGATCCCTGAGGACTCCCCCAACGATAAACCACGCCATGCAAATCACAGGCCCCATAACATGTCTGCGTACCCCAATCTCGACCATAAGCGTCACCGGGAGCTGAACCCTAACCCTAGCTCCAACCCTGACCCTGAACCCTAAGCCTCACCTGCAGACTGAATCCAGAGCCCTACCCTAACGATAAGCCACGCCCTGCAATGCACATGCCCCTAAACACGTATCCGTAACCCAATTTAGACCCTAGGCCTGTGCGAGAGCCAAACCCTAACCCTAGCTCCAACTCAGACCGTGAATCCTAAGCCTCACCCGCAGCATGAACATTGAGGCCAACACTAACGATAAGCTGCGCCGTGCAACGCACACGCCCCCTAACACGAATCCGTACCCCAATCTCAACCCTAGGCCTCACTGGGAGATTAAACCTAACCTTACCTCCAACCATGACCCTGAACACTAAGCATCAGCCGAAGCCTGATCCCTGAGGCCTACCCTAATGATAAACCGCGCCCTGCAACGCAAACGCACCCTAACACGTATCCATACCCGAATCTCGTCCCGAAGCTTCACCGGGACCCTAACCCTAGCCCTAGCTCGAACCCTGACCCTGAAACCTAAGCCTCAACTGCAGCCTGAACCTTGAGGCCTACCCTAACGATAAGCCGCGCCCTGCAACGCACATGCCCACTAACACGTATACTTACCCCAATCTCGACCCTACCCCTAACCGGGAGCCTAACCCTAACCCTAGCTCCAACCCTGACCCTAAACACTAAGCCTCACCTGCAGTGTGAACCTTGAGGCGTACCCTAACGATAAGCTGCGCCCTGCAACGCACACGGCCCATAACACGTATCCGTACCCCAATCTCGATCCGAAGCCTCACCGGGAGCCTAACCGTAACACTAGCTCCAACCCTGACCCTGAATCCTAAGCCTCACCCTCCGTCTGAATCCTGAGGCCTACCCTAATGATAAACCGCGATATGCAAGGAATACGACCCCTAACACGTATCCGTACCCCAAATTGGACCCTAGGCCTAACCGGGAGCCTAACCCTAACCCGAGCTCCAACCCTGACCCTGAAAATTAAGCCTGATCCGCAACCTGAACCCTGAGTCCTACTCTAACGATAAGCAACGCCCTGCAATGTACACGTCCCCTAACACGTATCCATACCCCAATCTCGAACCTAGGACTCACCGGGAGCCTAACCGGAACCCTAGGTCCAACCCGGACCCTGAACACTAAGCCTCACCGGCAGCCTGAACCCTGAGGCCTACCCTAACGATAAGTCACGCCCTGCAACGCACACGCCCCCTAACACGTATCCGTACCCCAATGTCGATCCGAAGCCTCACCGGGAGCCTAACCCTAACACTAGCTTCAACCATGACCCTGAACCCTAAGCCTCACCCGCAGCCTGAACGCTGCAGTCTACCCTAACGGTCAGCCGCACACTGCAACACACACGCCCCGTAACACGTATCCGTTCCCCAATCTTGACTCTAAACCTCACTGGGAGCCTAACCCTAATCTTACCTAAAACCCTGACCGTTTAAACTAAGCCTCACCCACAGCCTCAACCCTGAGGCCTACCCTAACGATAAGCCACGCCCTTCAACGCACACGCCCCGTAACACGTATCCGTACCCCAAACTCGAACCAAAGCCTCACCGGGAGCCTAACCCTAACCCTAACTCCAACGCTGACCCTGACCCATAAGCCTCACCCGCAGCGTGAGCCCTGAGGCCTACCCTAACGATACGCAGCGCCGTGCAATGCACACGCACCCTAACACGTCGCCATACCCTAATATCGACCCTAGGCCTCACTGGGAGCCTAATCCTAACCCTACCTCCAACCCTGACCCTGAACACAAAGCCTCACCCAAAGCCTAAACCCTGAGGTGTATTGTAACGATACGCCGCGCCCTGCAACGCACACGCCCCCTAACACGTTTCCGTACCCCAATCTCGAACCTAGGCCTCAGCGGGAGCCGAACCTTAACCCTAGCTCCAACCCTCACCCTGAAACCTAAGCCTCACCCGCCGTCTGTACCCTGAGGCCTACCCTAATGATAAGCTGGGCTCTGCAAGGAATACACCCCCTAACCCGTATGCATACCCCAATCTCGACCCTAGGTATCACCAGGAGGCTAACCGTAACCCGAGCTCCAACGCTGACCCTGAAAACTAAGCCTCATCCTCAGCCTGAACCCTAAGGCCTACTCTCACGATAAGCCACGCCATGCAACTCACACGACCCGGTACAGGTATCAGTACCCCAATCTCGAACCTAGGCCTCACCGGGAGCCTAACCCTAACCCTAGCTCCAACCCTGACCCTGAATCCTAAGCCTAACAGGAAGACTGATCCCTGAGGCCTACCCTATCTATAAGCCGCGCCCTGCAATGCACACGCCCCCTAACACGTATCCATACCCCAATCTCGACCGTAAGCCTCACCGGGAGCCTAAATCTAACCCTAGCTCCAACCATGACCCTGAACCCTAAGCCTCACCGCAGCCTGAAACCTGAGGCCTACCATAACAATAACCTGCGCCACGCAACGCACACGCACACTAACAGGTATCCGTACCCCAATCGCGACCCTAAGCCTCACCGGGAGCCTAACCATAACCCTAGCTTCAACCATTATTCTGAACCCTAAGCCTCACCCGCAGCCTGAACCCTGAGGCCTACCCTAACTGTAAACCACGCCCTGCAACTCACACGCCCCCTAACACGTATTGGTACCCCAATCTCAACCCGAAGCCTCACCGGGAGCCTAACCCTAACACTAGCTCCAACAATGACCCTGAAACCTAAGCCTCACCCGCAGCCTGAACACGGAGGCCTACCCTAACGATCAGCCGTGCACTGCAACCCCCACGCCCCCTAACACGTATCCGTTCCCCAATCTCGACCCAAAACCCCACTGGGTGCCTTATCCTAACCCTAGCTAAAACCCTGACCCTTTAAACTAAGCCTCACCCACAGCTTCAAACCTGAAGACTACCCTAACGATAAGTCACGCCCTGCAACGCACACGCCCCTTAACACGTATCCGTACCCCAATGTCGATCCGAAGCCTCACCGGGAGCCTAACCCTAACACGAGATCCAACCATGACTCTGAAACCTAAGCCTCACCCTCAGCCTGAACCCTGAGGTCTACCCTAACGATCAGCCGCACACTGCAACACCCACGCCCCCTAACACGTATCCGTTCCTCAATCTTGACCCTAAACCTCACTGGGAGCCTAACCCCAATCCTACCTAAAACCCTGACCATTTAACCTAAGCCTCACCCACAGCCTCAACCCTGAGGACTACAATAACGATAAGTCGTGCCCTGCAACGCACACGACCCCTAACACGTATCCGTACCCCAATCTCGAACCTAGACCTCAGCGGGAGCCTAACCCTAACCCTAGCTCCAACCATGACCCTGAACCCGAAGCCTCACCCGCAGTCTGAACACTGAGGCCTAGCCTAACGATAAGCCGCGCTCTGCAATGCACACGCCCCCTAACACGTATCCGTACCCCAAACTCGACCCTAGGCCTCACCGGGAGCCTAACCCTAACCCGAGCTCCAACCCTGACCCTGAAACCTAAGCCTCATCCGCAAACTGAACCCGGAGTCTTACCGTAACGATAAGCCACGCCCTTCCACGCACACGCCCCCTAACACGTATCCGTACCCCAAACTCGAACCGAAGCCTCACCGGGAGCCTAACCATAACCCTAACTCCAACACTGACCCTGACACATAAGCCTCGCACGCAGCGTGAGCCCTGAGGCTTACCCTAATGATAAGCAGCGCGGTGCAACGTACACGCCCCCTAACACGTCCCCGTACCCTAATCTCGACCCTAGGCCTCACCGGGAGCCTAATCCTAACCCTAGCTCCAACCCTGACCCTGAACACAAAGCCTCACCCAAAGCCTGAACCCTGAGGCGTATTATAACGATAAGCCGCGCCCTGCAACGCACACCTCCCCTAACACGTTTCCGTACCCCAATCTCGAACCTAGGCCTCAGCGGGAACCGAACCCTTACCCTAGATCCAACCCTGACCCTGAACCCTTAGCCTAACCGGAAGACTGATCCCTGAGGCCTACCCAAACTATAAGCCGCGCCCTGCAATGCACATACCCCCTAACACGTATCCGTACCCCAATCTTGACCGTAAGCCTCACCGGGAGCGTAAATCTAACCCTACCTCCAACCATGACCCTGAACCCGAAGCCTCACCCGCAGCCTGAACCCTGAGGCCTACCCTAAGGATAAGTCGCGCCCTGCAAAGCAAACGCCCCCTAACATGTATCCATAACACAATCTCCACCCTAGGCCTCCCCGGGTGTCTAAGCCTAACTCTAGCTCCAAAAATAACCCTGAACACTAAGCCTCACCCTCAGCGTGAACCCTGAGGTCTACCCTAATGTTAACCCGCGCCCCTCAACGCACACGCGCCCAAACACGTATCCGTACCCCAATCTCGACCCGAAGCCTCACCGGGAGCCTAACCCTAACCCTAGATCCAGCCCTGTCCTTAACACTAAGCCTACCCCGCAGCATGAACCCTGAGGCCTACCCTAATGATCAGCTGCGCACTGCAACACACACGCCCCCTAACACGTATCCGTACCCCAATCTCGACCCGAAGCCTCACCGGGAGCCTAACCCTTACCCTAGCTCCAACCCTGACCGTGAACACTAAGCCTCACCCGCAGCCTGAACCGTGAGGCCTACCCTAATGATAAACAGCGCGGTGCAACGCACACGCCCCGAACACATATCCATACCCTTATCTCGACCCAGCCCTCACCGGGAGCCTAATCCTAACCGTAGCTACAACCCTGACCCTGAACCCTAAGCCTCACCCGAAGCCTGAACCCTGAGGCCTACTATAACGATAAGCCACGCCCTGCAACGCACACGCCCCCTAACACGTATCCATACCACAATCTCGACCCTAGGTCTCACCGGGAGCCGAACAATAACCCTAGCTCCAACCCTGATCCTGAACCCTAAGCCTCACCTGCAGACTGATCCCTGAGGACTCCCCCAACGATAAACCACGCCATGCAAATCACAGGCCCCATAACATGTCTGCGTACCCCAATCTCGACCATAAGCGTCACCGGGAGCTGAACCCTAACCCTAGCTCCAACCCTGACCCTGAACCCTAAGCCTCACCTGCAGACTGAACCCAGAACCCTACCCTAACGATAAGCCACGCCCTGCAATGCACATGCCCCCTAACACGTATCCGTAACCCAATTTAGACCCTAGGCCTGTGCGAGAGCCAAACCCTAACCCTAGCTCCAACTCAGACCGTGAATCCTAAGCCTCACCCGCAGCATGAACATTGAGGCCAACACTAACGATAAGCTGCGCCGTGCAACGCACACGCCCCCTAACACGAATCCGTACCCCAATCTCAACCCTAGGCCTCACTGGGAGATTAAACCTAACCTTACCTCCAACCATGACCCTGAACACTAAGCATCAGCCGAAGCCTGATCCCTGAGGCCTACCCTAACGATAAACCGCGCCCTGCAACGCAAACGCACCCTAACACGTATCCATACCCGAATCTCGTCCCGAAGCTTCACCGGGACCCTAACCCTAGCCCTAGCTCGAACCCTGACCCTGAAACCTAAGCCTCAACTGCAGCCTGAACCTTGAGGCCTACCCTAACGATAAGCCGCGCCCTGCAACGCACATGCCCACTAACACGTATACTTACCCCAATCTCGACCCTACCCCTAACCGGGAGCCTAACCCTAACCCTAGCTCCAACCCTGACCCTAAACACTAAGCCTCACCTGCAGTGTGAACCTTGAGGCGTACCCTAACGATAAGCTGCGCCCTGCAACGCACACGGCCCATAACACGTATCCGTACCCCAATCTCGATCCGAAGCCTCACCGGGAGCCTAACCGTAACACTAGCTCCAACCCTGACCCTGAATCCTAAGCCTCACCCTCCGTCTGAATCCTGAGGCCTACCCTAATGATAAACCGCGATATGCAAGGAATACGACCCCTAACACGTATCCGTACCCCAAATTGGACCCTAGGCCTAACCGGGAGCCTAACCCTAACCCGAGCTCCAACCCTGACCCTGAAAACTAAGCCTGATCCGCAACCTGAACCCTGAGTCCTACTCTAACGATAAGCAACGCCCTGCAATGTACACGTCCCCTAACACGTATCCATACCCCAATCTCGAACCTAGGACTCACCGGGAGCCTAACCGGAACCCTAGGTCCAACCCGGACCCTGAACACTAAGCCTCACCGGCAGCCTGAACCCTGAGGCCTACCCTAACGATAAGTCACGCCCTGCAACGCACACGCCCCCTAACACGTATCCGTACCCCAATGTCGATCCGAAGCCTCACCGGGAGCCTAACCCTAACACTAGCTTCAACCATGACCCTGAACCCTAAGCCTCACCCGCAGCCTGAACGCTGCGGTCTACCCTAACGGTCAGCCGCACACTGCAACACACACGCCCCGTAACACGTATCCGTTCCCCAATCTTGACTCTAAACCTCACTGGGAGCCTAACCCTAATCTTACCTAAAACCCTGACCGTTTAAACTAAGCCTCACCCACAGACTCAACCCTGAGGCCTACCCTAACGATAAGCCACGCCCTTCAACGCACACGCCCCGTAACACGTATCCGTACCCCAAACTCGAACCAAAGCCTCACCGGGAGCCTAACCCTAACCCTAACTCCAACGCTGACCCTGACCCATAAGCCTCACCCGCAGCGTGAGCCCTGAGGCCTACCCTAACGATACGCAGCGCCGTGCAATGCACACGCACCCTAACACGTCGCCATACCCTAATATCGACCCTAGGCCTCACTGGGAGCCTAATCCTAACCCTACCTCCAACCCTGACCCTGAACACAAAGCCTCACCCGAAGCCTAAACCCTGAGGTGTATTGTAACGATACGCCGCGCCCTGCAACGCACACGCCCCCTAACACGTTTCCGTACCCCAATCTCGAACCTAGGCCTCAGCGGGAGCCGAACCTTAACCCTAGCTCCAACCCTCACCCTGAAACCTAAGCCTCACCCGCCGTCTGTACCCTGAGGCCTACCCTAATGATAAGCTGGGCTCTGCAAGGAATACACCCCCTAACCCGTATGCATACCCCAATCTCGACCCTAGGTATCACCAGGAGGCTAACCGTAACCCGAGCTCCAACGCTGACCCTGAAAACTAAGCCTCATCCTCAGCCTGAACCCTAAGGCCTACTCTCACGATAAGCCACGCCATGCAACTCACACGACCCGGTACAGGTATCAGTACCCCAATCTCGAACCTAGGCCTCACCGGGAGCCTAACCCTAACCCTAGCTCCAACCCTGACCCTGAATCCTAAGCCTAACAGGAAGACTGATCCCTGAGGCCTACCCTATCTATAAGCCGCGCCCTGCAATGCACACGCCCCCTAACACGTATCCATACCCCAATCTCGACCGTAAGCCTCACCGGGAGCCTAAATCTAACCCTAGCTCCAACCATGACCCTGAACCCTAAGCCTCACCGCAGCCTGAAACCTGAGGCCTACCATAACAATAACCTGCGCCACGCAACGCACACGCACACTAACAGGTATCCGTACCCCAATCGCGACCCTAAGCCTCACCGGGAGCCTAACCATAACCCTAGCTTCAACCATTATTCTGAACCCTAAGCCTCACCCGCAGCCTGAACCCTGAGGCCTACCCTAACTGTAAACCACGCCCTGCAACTCACACGCCCCCTAACACGTATTGGTACCCCAATCTCAACCCGAAGCCTCACCGGGAGCCTAACCCTAACACTAGCTCCAACAATGATCCTGAAACCTAAGCCTCACCCGCAGCCTGAACACGGAGGCCTACCCTAACGATCAGCCGTGCACTGCAACCCCCACGCCCCCTAACACGTATCCGTTCCCCAATCTCGACCCAAAACCTCACTGGGTGCCTTATCCTAACCCTAGCTAAAACCCTGACCCTTTAAACTAAGCCTCACCCACAGCTTCAAACCTGAAGACTACCCTAACGATAAGTCACGCCCTGCAACGCACACGCCGCTTAACACATATCCGTACCCCAATGTCGATCCGAAGCCTCACCGGGAGCCTAACCCTAACACGAGATCCAACCATGACTCTGAAACCTAAGCCTCACCCTCAGCCTGAACCCTGAGGTCTACCCTAACGATCAGCCGCACACTGCAACACCCACGCCCCCTAACACGTATCCGTTCCTCAATCTTGACCCTAAACCTCACTGGGAGCCTAACCCCAATCCTACCTAAAACCCTGACCATTTAACCTAAGCCTCACCCACAGCCTCAACCCTGAGGACTACAATAACGATAAGTCGTGCCCTGCAACGCACACGACCCCTAACACGTATCCGTACCCCAATCTCGAACCTAGACCTCAGCGGGAGCCTAACCCTAACCCTAGCTCCAACCCTGACCCTGAACCCGAAGCCTCACCCGCAGTCTGAACCCTGAGGCCTAGCCTAACGATAAGCCGCGCTCTGCAATGCACACGCCCCCTAACACGTATCCGTACCCCAAACTCGACCCTAGGCCTCACCGGGAGCCTAACCCTAACCCGAGCTCCAACCCTGACCCTGAAACCTAAGCCTCATCCGCAAACTGAACCCGGAGTCTTACCGTAACGATAAGCCACGCCCTTCCACGCACACGCCCCCTCACACGTATCCGTACCCCAAACTCGAACCGAAGCCTCACCGGGAGCCTAACCATAACCCTAACTCCAACACTGACCCTGACACATAAGCCTCGCACGCAGCGTGAGCCCTGAGGCTTACCCTAATGATAAGCAGCGCGGTGCAACGTACACGCCCCCTAACACGTCCCCGTACCCTAATCTCGACCCTAGGCCTCACCGGGAGCCTAATCCTAACCCTAGCTCCAACCCTGACCCTGAACACAAAGCCTCACCCAAAGCCTGAACCCTGAGGCGTATTATAACGATAAGCCGCGCCCTGCAACGCACACCTCCCCTAACACGTTTCCGTACCCCAATCTCGAACCTAGGCCTCAGCGGGAGCCGAACCCTTACCCTAGATCCAACCCTGACCCTGAACCCTTAGCCTAACCGGAAGACTGATCCCTGAGGCCTACCCTAACTATAAGCCGCGCCCTGCAATGCACACGCCCCCTAACACGTATCCGTACCCCAATCTCGACCGTAAGCCTCACCGGGAGCGTAAATCTAACCCTACCTCCAACCATGACCCTGAACCCGAAGCCTCACCCGCAGCCTGAACCCTGAGGCCTACCCTAAGGATAAGTCGCGCCCTGCAAAGCAAACGCCCCCTAACATGTATCCGTAACACAATCTCCACCCTAGGCCTCCCCGGGTGTCTAAGCCTAACCCTAGCTCCAAAGATAACCCTGAACACTAAGCCTCACCCTCAGCGTGAACCCTGAGGTCTACCCTAATGTTAACCCGCGCCCCTCAACGCACACGCGCCCAAACACGTATCCGTACCCCAATCTCGACCCGAAGCCTCACCGGGAGCCTAACCCTAACCCTAGATCCAGCCCTGTCCTTAACACTAAGCCTACCCCGCAGCATGAACCCTGAGGCCTACCCTAATGATCAGCTGCGCACTGCAACACACACGCCCCCTAACACGTATCCGTACCCCAATCTCGACCCGAAGCCTCACCGGGAGCCTAACCCTTACCCTAGCTCCAACCCTGACCGTGAACACTAAGCCTCACCCGCAGCCTGAACCGTGAGGCCTACCCTAATGATAAACAGCGCGGTGCAACGCACACGCCCCGAACACATATCCATACCCTTATCTCGACCCAGCCCTCACCGGGAGCCTAATCCTAACCGTAGCTACAACCCTGACCCTGAACCCTAAGCCTCACCCGAAGCCTGAACCCTGAGGCCTACTATAACGATAAGCCACGCCCTGCAACGCACACGCCCCCTAACACGTATCCATACCACAATCTCGACCCTAGGTCTCACCGGGAGCCGAACAATAACCCTAGCTCCAACCCTGATCCTGAACCCTAAGCCTCACCTGCAGACTGATCCCTGAGGACTCCCCCAACGATAAACCACGCCATGCAAATCACAGGCCCCATAACATGTCTGCGTACCCCAATCTCGACCATAAGCGTCACCGGGAGCTGAACCCTAACCCTAGCTCCAACCCTGACCCTGAACCCTAAGCCTCACCTGCAGACTGAACCCAGAACCCTACCCTAACGATAAGCCACGCCCTGCAATGCACATGCCCCCTAACACGTATCCGTAACCCAATTTAGACCCTAGGCCTGTGCGAGAGCCAAACCCTAACCCTAGCTCCAACTCAGACCGTGAATCCTAAGCCTCACCCGCAGCATGAACATTGAGGCCAACACTAACGATAAGCTGCGCCGTGCAACGCACACGCCCCCTAACACGAATCCGTACCCCAATCTCAACCCTAGGCCTCACTGGGAGATTAAACCTAACCTTACCTCCAACCATGACCCTGAACACTAAGCATCAGCCGAAGCCTGATCCCTGAGGCCTACCCTAACGATAAACCGCGCCCTGCAACGCAAACGCACCCTAACACGTATCCATACCCGAATCTCGTCCCGAAGCTTCACCGGGACCCTAACCCTAGCCCTAGCTCGAACCCTGACCCTGAAACCTAAGCCTCAACTGCAGCCTGAACCTTGAGGCCTACCCTAACGATAAGCCGCGCCCTGCAACGCACATGCCCACTAACACGTATACTTACCCCAATCTCGACCCTACCCCTAACCGGGAGCCTAACCCTAACCCTAGCTCCAACCCTGACCCTAAACACTAAGCCTCACCTGCAGTGTGAACCTTGAGGCGTACCCTAACGATAAGCTGCGCCCTGCAACGCACACGGCCCATAACACGTATCCGTACCCCAATCTCGATCCGAAGCCTCACCGGGAGCCTAACCGTAACACTAGCTCCAACCCTGACCCTGAATCCTAAGCCTCACCCTCCGTCTGAATCCTGAGGCCTACCCTAATGATAAACCGCGATATGCAAGGAATACGACCCCTAACACGTATCCGTACCCCAAATTGGACCCTAGGCCTAACCGGGAGCCTAACCCTAACCCGAGCTCCAACCCTGACCCTGAAAACTAAGCCTGATCCGCAACCTGAACCCTGAGTCCTACTCTAACGATAAGCAACGCCCTGCAATGTACACGTCCCCTAACACGTATCCATACCCCAATCTCGAACCTAGGACTCACCGGGAGCCTAACCGGAACCCTAGGTCCAACCCGGACCCTGAACACTAAGCCTCACCGGCAGCCTGAACCCTGAGGCCTACCCTAAAGATAAGTCACGCCCTGCAACGCACACGCCCCCTAACACGTATCCGTACCCCAATGTCGATCCGAAGCCTCACCGGGAGCCTAACCCTAACACTAGCTTCAACCATGACCCTGAACCCTAAGCCTCACCCGCAGCCTGAACGCTGCGGTCTACCCTAACGGTCAGCCGCACACTGCAACACACACGCCCCGTAACACGTATCCGTTCCCCAATCTTGACTCTAAACCTCACTGGGAGCCTAACCCTAATCTTACCTAAAACCCTGACCGTTTAAACTAAGCCTCACCCACAGACTCAACCCTGAGGCCTACCCTAACGATAAGCCACGCCCTTCAACGCACACGCCCCGTAACACGTATCCGTACCCCAAACTCGAACCAAAGCCTCACCGGGAGCCTAACCCTAACCCTAACTCCAACGCTGACCCTGACCCATAAGCCTCACCCGCAGCGTGAGCCCTGAGGCCTACCCTAACGATACGCAGCGCCGTGCAATGCACACGCACCCTAACACGTCGCCATACCCTAATATCGACCCTAGGCCTCACTGGGAGCCTAATCCTAACCCTACCTCCAACCCTGACCCTGAACACAAAGCCTCACCCGAAGCCTAAACCCTGAGGTGTATTGTAACGATACGCCGCGCCCTGCAACGCACACGCCCCCTAACACGTTTCCGTACCCCAATCTCGAACCTAGGCCTCAGCGGGAGCCGAACCTTAACCCTAGCTCCAACCCTCACCCTGAAACCTAAGCCTCACCCGCCGTCTGTACCCTGAGGCCTACCCTAATGATAAGCTGGGCTCTGCAAGGAATACACCCCCTAACCCGTATGCATACCCCAATCTCGACCCTAGGTATCACCAGGAGGCTAACCGTAACCCGAGCTCCAACGCTGACCCTGAAAACTAAGCCTCATCCTCAGCCTGAACCCTAAGGCCTACTCTCACGATAAGCCACGCCATGCAACTCACACGACCCGGTACAGGTATCAGTACCCCAATCTCGAACCTAGGCCTCACCGGGAGCCTAACCCTAACCCTAGCTCCAACCCTGACCCTGAATCCTAAGCCTAACAGGAAGACTGATCCCTGAGGCCTACCCTATCTATAAGCCGCGCCCTGCAATGCACACGCCCCCTAACACGTATCCATACCCCAATCTCGACCGTAAGCCTCACCGGGAGCCTAAATCTAACCCTAGCTCCAACCATGACCCTGAACCCTAAGCCTCACCGCAGCCTGAAACCTGAGGCCTACCATAACAATAACCTGCGCCACGCAACGCACACGCACACTAACAGGTATCCGTACCCCAATCGCGACCCTAAGCCTCACCGGGAGCCTAACCATAACCCTAGCTTCAACCATTATTCTGAACCCTAAGCCTCACCCGCAACCTGAACCCTGAGGCCTACCCTAACTGTAAACCACGCCCTGCAACTCACACGCCCCCTAACACGTATTGGTACCCCAATCTCAACCCGAAGCCTCACCGGGAGCCTAACCCTAACACTAGCTCCAACAATGATCCTGAAACCTAAGCCTCACCCGCAGCCTGAACACGGAGGCCTACCCTAACGATCAGCCGTGCACTGCAACCCCCACGCCCCCTAACACGTATCCGTTCCCCAATCTCGACCCAAAACCTCACTGGGTGCCTTATCCTAACCCTAGCTAAAACCCTGACCCTTTAAACTAAGCCTCACCCACAGCTTCAAACCTGAAGACTACCCTAACGATAAGTCACGCCCTGCAACGCACACGCCGCTTAACACATATCCGTACCCCAATGTCGATCCGAAGCCTCACCGGGAGCCTAACCCTAACACGAGATCCAACCATGACTCTGAAACCTAAGCCTCACCCTCAGCCTGAACCCTGAGGTCTACCCTAACGATCAGCCGCACACTGCAACACCCACGCCCCCTAACACGTATCCGTTCCTCAATCTTGACCCTAAACCTCACTGGGAGCCTAACCCCAATCCTACCTAAAACCCTGACCATTTAACCTAAGCCTCACCCACAGCCTCAACCCTGAGGACTACAATAACGATAAGTCGTGCCCTGCAACGCACACGACCCCTAACACGTATCCGTACCCCAATCTCGAACCTAGACCTCAGCGGGAGCCTAACCCTAACCCTAGCTCCAACCCTGACCCTGAACCCGAAGCCTCACCCGCAGTCTGAACCCTGAGGCCTAGCCTAACGATAAGCCGCGCTCTGCAATGCACACGCCCCCTAACACGTATCCGTACCCCAAACTCGACCCTAGGCCTCACCGGGAGCCTAACCCTAACCCGAGCTCCAACCCTGACCCTGAAACCTAAGCCTCATCCGCAAACTGAACCCGGAGTCTTACCGTAACGATAAGCCACGCCTTTCCACGCACACGCCCCCTCACACGTATCCGTACCCCAAACTCGAACCGAAGCCTCACCGGGAGCCTAACCATAACCCTAACTCCAACACTGACCCTGACACATAAGCCTCGCACGCAGCGTGAGCCCTGAGGCTTACCCTAATGATAAGCAGCGCGGTGCAACGTACACGCCCCCTAACACGTCCCCGTACCCTAATCTCGACCCTAGGCCTCACCGGGAGCCTAATCCTAACCCTAGCTCCAACCCTGACCCTGAACACAAAGCCTCACCCAAAGCCTGAACCCTGAGGCGTATTATAACGATAAGCCGCGCCCTGCAACGCACACCTCCCCTAACACGTTTCCGTACCCCAATCTCGAACCTAGGCCTCAGCGGGAGCCGAACCCTTACCCTAGATCCAACCCTGACCCTGAACCCTTAGCCTAACCGGAAGACTGATCCCTGAGGCCTACCCTAACTATAAGCCGCGCCCTGCAATGCACACGCCCCCTAACACGTATCCGTACCCCAATCTCGACCGTAAGCCTCACCGGGAGCGTAAATCTAACCCTACCTCCAACCATGACCCTGAACCCGAAGCCTCACCCGCAGCCTGAACCCTGAGGCCTACCCTAAGGATAAGTCGCGCCCTGTAAAGCAAACGCCCCCTAACATGTATCCATAACACAATCTCCACCCTAGGCCTCCCCGGGTGTCTAAGCCTAACCCTAGCTCCAAAGATAACCCTGAACACTAAGCCTCACCCTCAGCGTGAACCCTGAGGTCTACCCTAATGTTAACCCGCGCCCCTCAACGCACACGCGCCCAAACACGTATCCGTACCCCAATCTCGACCCGAAGCCTCACCGGGAGCCTAACCCTAACCCTAGATCCAGCCCTGTCCTTAATACTAAGCCTACCGCGCAGCATGAACCCTGAGGCCTACCCTAATGATCAGCTGCGCACTGCAACACACACGCCCCCTAACACGTATCCGTACCCCAATCTCGACCCGAAGCCTCACCGGGAGCCTAACCCTTACCCTAGCTCCAACCCTGACCGTGAACACTAAGCCTCACCCGCAGCCTGAACCGTGAGGCCTACCCTAATGATAAACAGCGCGGTGCAACGCACACGCCCCGAACACATATCCATACCCTTATCTCGACCCAGCCCTCACCGGGAGCCTAATCCTAACCGTAGCTACAACCCTGACCCTGAACCCTAAGCGTCACCCGAAGCCTGAACCCTGAGGCCTACTATAACGATAAGCCACGCCCTGCAACGCACACGCCCCCTAACACGTATCCATACCACAATCTCGACCCTAGGTCTCACCGGGAGCCGAACAATAACCCTAGCTCCAACCCTGATCCTGAACCCTAAGCCTCACCTGCAGACTGATCCCTGAGGCCTCCCCCAACGATAAACCACGCCATGCAAATCACAGGCCCCATAACATGTCTGCGTACCCCAATCTCGACCATAAGCGTCACCGGGAGCTGAACCCTAACCCTAGCTCCAACCCTGACCCTGAACCCTAAGCCTCACCTGCAGACTTAACCCAGAGCCCTACCCTAACGATAAGCCACGCCCTGCAATGCACATGCCCCCTAACACGTATCCGTAACCCAATTTAGACCCTAGGCCTGTGCGAGAGCCAAACCCTAACCCTAGCTCCAACTCAGACCGTGAATCCTAAGCCTCACCCGCAGCATGAACATTGAGGCCAACACTAACGATAAGCTGCGCCGTGCAACGCACACGCCCCCTAACACGAATCCGTACCCCAATCTCAACCCTAGGCCTCACTGGGAGATTAAACCTAACCTTACCTCCAACCATGACCCTGAACACTAAGCATCAGCCGAAGCCTGATCCCTGAGGCCTACCCTAACGATAAACCGCGCCCTGCAACGCAAACGCACCCTAACACGTATCCATACCCGAATCTCGTCCCGAAGCTTCACCGGGACCCTAACCCTAGCCCTAGCTCGAACCCTGACCCTGAAACCTAAGCCTCAACTGCAGCCTGAACCTTGAGGCCTACCCTAACGATAAGCCGCGCCCTGCAACGCACATGCCCACTAACACGTATACTTACCCCAATCTCGACCCTACCCCTAACCGGGAGCCTAACCCTAACCCTAGCTCCAACCCTGACCCTAAACACTAAGCCTCACCTGCAGTGTGAACCTTGAGGCGTACCCTAACGATAAGCTGCGCCCTGCAACGCACACGGCCCATAACACGTATCCGTACCCCAATCTCGATCCGAAGCCTCACCGGGAGCCTAACCGTAACACTAGCTCCAACCCTGACCCTGAATCCTAAGCCTCACCCTCCGTCTGAATCCTGAGGCCTACCCTAATGATAAACCGCGATATGCAAGGAATACGACCCCTAACATGTATCCGTACCCCAAATTGGACCCTAGGCCTAACCGGGAGCCTAACCCTAACCCGAGCTCCAACCCTGACCCTGAAAACTAAGCCTGATCCGCAACCTGAACCCTGAGTCCTACTCTAACGATAAGCAACGCCCTGCAATGCACAGTCCCCTAACACGTATCCATACCCCAATCTCGAACCTAGGACTCACCGGGAGCCTAACCGGAACCCTAGGTCCAACCCGGACCCTGAACACTAAGCCTCACCGGCAGCCTGAACCCTGAGGCCTACCCTAACGATAAGTCACGCCCTGCAACACACACGCCCCCTAACACGTATCCGTACCCCAATGTCGATCCGAAGCCTCACCGGGAGCCTAACCCTAACACTAGCTTCAACCATGACCCTGAACCCTAAGCCTCACCCGCAGCCTGAACCCTGCGGTCTACCCTAACGGTCAGCCGCACACTGCAACACACACGCCCCGTAACACGTATCCGTTCCCCAATCTTGACTCTAAACCTCACTGGGAGCCTAACCCTAATCTTACCTAAAACCCTGACCGTTTAAACTAAGCCTCACCCACAGCCTCAACCCTGAGGCCTACCCTAATGATAAGCCACGCCCTTCAACGCACACGCCCCGTAACACGTATCCGTACCCCAAACTCGAACCAAAGCCTCACCGGGAGCCTAACCCTAACCCTAACTCCAATGCTGACCCTGACCCATAAGCCTCACCCGCAGCGTGAGCCCTGAGGCCTACCCTAACGATACGCAGCGCCGTGCAATGCACACGCACCCTAACACGTCGCCATACCCTAATATCGACCCTAGGCCTCACTGGGAGCCTAATCCTAACCCTACCTCCAACCCTGACCCTGAACACAAAGCCTCACCCAAAGCCTAAACCCTGAGGTGTATTGTAACGATACGCCGCGCCCTGCAACGCACACGCCCCCTAACACGTTTCCGTACCCCAATCTCGAACCTAGGCCTCAGCGGGAGCCGAACCTTAACCCTAGCTCCAACCCTGACCCTGAAACCTAAGCCTCACCCGCCGTCTGTACCCTGAGGCCTACCCTAATGATAAGCTGGGCTCTGCAAGTAATACACCCTCTAACCCGTATGCATACCCCAATCTCGACCCTAGGTATCACCAGGAGGCTAACCGTAACCCGAGCTCCAACGCTGACCCTGAAAACTAAGCCTCATCCTCAGCCTGAACCCTAAGGCCTACTCTCACGATAAGCCACGCCATGCAACTCACACGACCCGGTACAGGTATCAGTACCCCAATCTCGAACCTAGGCCTCACCGGGAGCCTAACCCTAACCCTAGCTCCAACCCTGACCCTGAATCCTAAGCCTAACAGGAAGACTGATCCCTGAGGCCTACCCTATCTATAAGCCGCGCCCTGCAATGCACACGCCCCCTAACACGTATCCATACCCCAATCTCGACCGTAAGCCTCACCGGGAGCCTAAATCTAACCCTAGCTCCAACCATGACCCTGAACCCTAAGCCTCACCGCAGCCTGAAACCTGAGGCCTACCATAACAATAAGCTGCGCCACGCAACGCACACGCACACTAACAGGTATCTGTACCCCAATCGCGACCCTAAGCCTCACCGGGAGCCTAACCATAACCCTAGCTTCAACCATTATTCTGAACCCTAAGCCTCACCCGCAGCCTGAACCCTGAGGCCTACCCTAACTGTAAACCACGCCCTGCAACTCACACGCCCCCTAACACGTATTGGTACCCCAATCTCAACCCGAAGCCTCACCGGGAGCCTAACCCTAACACTAGCTCCAACAATGATCCTGAAACCTAAGCCTCACCCGCAGCCTGAACACGGAGGCCTACCCTAACGATCAGCCGTGCACTGCAACCCCCACGCCCCCTAACACGTATCCGTTCCCCAATCTCGACCCAAAACCTCACTGGGTGCCTTATCCTAACCCTAGCTAAAACCCTGACCCTTTAAACTAAGCCTCACCCACAGCTTCAAACCTGAAGACTACCCTAACGATAAGTCACGCCCTGCAACGCACACGCCGCTTAACACGTATCCGTACCCCAATGTCGATCCGAAGCCTCACCGGGAGCCTAACCCTAACACGAGATCCAACCATGACTCTGAAACCTAAGCCTCACCCTCAGCCTGAACCCTGAGGTCTACCCTAACGATCAGCCGCACACTGCAACACCCACGCCCCCTAACACGTATCCGTTCCTCAATCTTGACCCTAAACCTCACTGGGAGCCTAACCCCAATCCTACCTAAAACCCTGACCATTTAACCTAAGCCTCACCCACAGCCTCAACCCTGAGGACTACAATAACGATAAGTCGTGCCCTGCAACGCACACGACCCCTAACACGTATCCGTACCCCAATCTCGAACCTAGACCTCAGCGGGAGCCTAACCCTAACCCTAGCTCCAACCCTGACCCTGAACCCGAAGCCTCACCCGCAGTCTGAACCCTGAGGCCTAGCCTAACGATAAGCCGCGCTCTGCAATGCACACGCCCCCTAACACGTATCCGTACCCCAAACTCGACCCTAGGCCTCACCGGGAGCCTAACCCTAACCCGAGCTCCAACCCTGACCCTGAAACCTAAGCCTCATCCGCAAACTGAACCCGGAGTCTTACCGTAACGATAAGCCACGCCCTTCCACGCACACGCCCCCTAACACGTATCCGTACCCCAAACTCGAACCGAAGCCTCACTGGGAGCCTAACCATAACCCTAACTCCAACACTGACCCTGACACATAAGCCTCGCACGCAGCGTGAGCCCTGAGGCTTACCCTAATGATAAGCAGCGCGGTGCAACGTACACGCCCCCTAACACGTCCCCGTACCCTAATCTCGACCCTAGGCCTCACCGGGAGCCTAATCCTAACCCTAGCTCCAACCCTGACCCTGAACACAAAGCCTCACCCAAAGCCTGAACCCTGAGGCGTATTATAACGATAAGCCGCGCCCTGCAACGCACACCTCCCCTAACACGTTTCCGTACCCCAATCTCGAACCTAGGCCTCAGCGGGAGCCGAACCCTTACCGTAGATCCAACCCTGACCCTGAACCCTTAGCCTAACCGGAAGACTGATCCCTGAGGCCTACCCTAACTATAAGCCGCGCCCTGCAATGCACACGCCCCCTAACACGTATCCGTACCCCAATCTCGACCGTAAGCCTCACCGGGAGCGTAAATCTAACCCTACCTCCAACCATGACCCTGAACCCGAAGCCTCACCCGCAGCCTGAACCCTGAGGCCTACCCTAAGGATAAGTCGCGCCCTGCAAAGCAAACGCCCCCTAACATGTATCCGTAACACAATCTCCACCCTAGGCCTCCCCGGGTGTCTAAGCCTAACCCTAGCTCCAAAGATAACCCTGAACACTAAGCCTCACCCTCAGCGTGAACCCTGAGGTCTACCCTAATGTTAACCCGCGCCCCTCAACGCACACGCGCCCAAACACGTATCCGTACCCCAATCTCGACCCGAAGCCTCACCGGGAGCCTAACCCTAACCCTAGATCCAGCCCTGTCCTTAACACTAAGTCTACCGCGCAGCATGAACCCTGAGGCCTACCCTAATGATCAGCTGCGCACTGCAACACACACGCCCCCTAACACGTATCCGTACCCCAATCTCGACCCGAAGCCTCACCGGGAGCCTAACCCTTACCCTAGCTCCAACCCTGACCGTGAACACTAAGCCTCACCCGCAGCCTGAACCGTGAGGCCTACCCTAATGATAAACAGCGCGGTGCAACGCACACGCCCCGAACACATATCCATACCCTTATCTCGACCCAGCCCTCACCGGGAGCCTAATCCTAACCGTAGCTACAACCCTGACCCTGAACCCTAAGCCTCACCCGAAGCCTGAACCCTGAGGCCTACTATAACGATAAGCCACGCCCTGCAACGCACACGCCCCCTAACACGTATCCATACCACAATCTTGACCCTAGGTCTCACCGGGAGCCGAACAATAACCCTAGCTCCAACCCTGATCCTGAACCCTGAGCCTCACCTGCAGACTGATCCCTGAGGCCTCCCCCAACGATAAACCACGCCATGCAAATCACAGGCCCCATAACATGTCTGCGTACCCCAATCTCGACCATAAGCGTCACCGGGAGCTGAACCCTAACCCTAGCTCCAACCCTGACCCTGAACCCTAAGCCTCACCTGCAGACTGAACCCAGAGCCCTACCCTAACGATAAGCCACGCCCTGCAATGCACATGCCCCCTAACACATATCCGTAACCCAATTTAGACCCTAGGCCTGTGCGAGAGCCAAACCCTAACCCTAGCTCCAACTCAGACCGTGAATCCTAAGCCTCACCCGCAGCATGAACATTGAGGCCAACACTAACGATAAGCTGCGCCGTGCAACGCACACGCCCCCTAACACGAATCCGTACCCCAATCACAACCCTAGGCCTCACTGGCAGATTAAACCTAACCTTACCTCCAACCATGACCCTGAACACTAAGCATCAGCCGAAGCCTGATCCCTGAGGCCTACCCTAACGATAAACCGCGCCCTGCAACGCAAACGCACCCTAACACGTATCCATACCCGAATCTCGTCCCGAAGCTTCACCGGGACCCTAACCCTAGCCCTAGCTCGAACCCTGACCCTGAAACCTAAGCCTCAACTGCAGCCTGAACCTTGAGGCCTACCCTAACGATAAGCCGCGCCCTGCAACGCACATGCCCACTAACACGTATACTTACCCCAATCTCGACCCTACCCCTAACCGGGAGCCTAACCCTAACCCTAGCTCCAACCCTGACCCTAAACACTAAGCCTCACCTGCAGTGTGAACCTTGAGGCGTACCCTAACGATAAGCTGCGCCCTGCAACGCACACGCCTCATAACACGTATTCGTACCCTAATCGCGACCCTAGGCCTAACCGGGAAACTAAACCTAACCCTAGCTCCAACCCTGACCCTGAACCCTAAGCCCCACCCGCAGCCTGAACCTGGAGGCCTACCGTAACGATAAGCCGCACCATGCAACACACACGCCCCCTAACACGTATCCCTACCACAATCTCGACACTAGGCCTTACCGGGAGCTGTACCCTAACCCAAGCTACAACCGTGACACTGAACCCAAAGCTCCACCCACAGCCTCAACCCTGAGGCCAAACTTAATGATCAGCTGTGCCCTGAAATGCACACGCCCCCTAATACGTATACGTATTCCAATCTCGTCCCTAGGCCTCAACGAGGGCCGATACCTAACCCTAGCTCCAACCCTGACCCTGAATGCTAAGCCTCACCCGCAGACTGAACCCTGAAGCCTACCGTAAGGATAAACCGCGCCCTGCAACGCACACGTCCCTAAACACGTATCCATACCCCAATCTGTACCCTGGGCCTCACCGGGAGCCTAAACCTAACCCTAGCTCCAACCATGACCATGCACACTGAGCCTCACCCGTAGCCTGAACCCTGAGGCCTACCCTTACGATAACACACGCCATGAAATGAACACGCCCCCTAACATGTATCCGTACCCAAATCTCCACCGTAGGACTCACCAGGATACTACATATAACCCTAGCTCCAAACCTGACCCTGAAACCTAAGCCTAACCCGCAGCCTGAACCCTGAGGCCTACCCTAACGATAAGCCACGCCCTGAGACGCACATGCCCCCTAACATGTATCCGTACCCCAATCTCGAACCTAGGCCTCAGCGAGAGCCTAACATTAACCCTAGCTCCAAGCCTGACTCTGAACCCTAAGCTTCAACCACAGCCTGAACCCTGAGTCCTACCCTAACGATAAGCCATGCCCTGCAACGAAAACGCCCCCTAACACATATCCGTACCCCAATCTCGACCCTCGGACTCACTGAGAGCCTAATCCTAACCCTAAGTCCAACCCTTACCCTGAACACTAAGCCTCACCCGCAGGCTGAACCCTGAGGACTACCCTATCGATAAGCCACGCGCTGCAACGCACACGCCCCCGAACACGTATCCGTACCCCAGTCTCCACCATAGGCCTCACCGGGAGACTAAACCTAACCATAGCTAAAACCGTGACCCTGAAACCTGATCCTAACCCGCAACCTGAACCCTGAGGCCTACCCTAACGATAAGCCGCATCATGCAACGCACACGCCTCATAACACATATCCGTACCCCAATCTCGACCCTAGGCCTCCCCGGGACCCGAACTGTAAACCTAGCTCCAACCGTGACCCTGACCAATAAGCCTCACCCTCAGCCTGAACCCAGAGGCCTACCCTAAGGGTAAGCTGCACCATGCAACGCACTCGCCCCCTAACATATATCCGTACCCCAATCTCGACGCTAGCCCTAACTAGGAGCCTACCCCTAACCCTACCTCCAACACTGACCCTTAACCCTAACCTCACCCGCCGCCTGAAACCAGAGGCCTACACTAACGATAAGCCACGTCCTGCAACGCAATGCCCCCAAACACGTATCCGTACCCCAATCTTGAACCTAAACCTCACTGGGAGCCTAAACCTAACCCTAGCTAAAACCCTGACACTGAATACAAAGCCTCACCCGCACGCTCAACCCTGAAGTCAACCCTAACGATATGCCACGCCCTGCAACGCACATGCCCCCTAACACGTATCCGGACCCCAATCTCGACCTTGGGACGCAACGGGAGCCTAAATCTAACCCTAGCTCCTATCCTGACCCTGAACACTAAGCCTCACCCGCAGCCTGAACCCTGAGGCCTACCCTAACGATAAGCAGCACCATGTAACGCACACGCCCCCGAACATGTATCCGTACCCCAATCTCGTCCCTAGACCTCCCCGGGAGCCTAACCCTAACCCTAGCGCCAACCCTGACCCTGAACACTAAGCCTCACCTGCAGCCTGAACCCTGAGGCCTACCCTCACGATAAGCTACACGCTGCAAGGCACACGCCCCTAACATGTATCCGTACCCCAATAGCGACCCTAGGCCTCACCGGGAGCCTAACCCTAACACTGGCTCCAACCCTGACCCTGAACACTAAGCCTCACCAACAGCCTGAGCCCTGTCGCCTGCCCTAACGATAAGCCGCGTACTGCAATGCACACATCCCCAAACACGTATCCGTACCCCAATCTCGACCCTAAACTTCACTGGGAGCCTAACCCTAACCCTAGCTCGAACCCTGACCCTGAAAGATAAGCCTTACCCGCAGCCTGAACCCTGAGTCCTACCCTAATGATAAGCCACGGCCTGCAACGAAAACGCCCCCTAACACATATCCGTACCCCAATCTCGACCCTCGGACTCACTGAGAGCCTAATCCTAACCCTAAGTCCAACCCTTACCCTGAACACTAAGCCTCACCCGCAGGCTGAACCCTGAAGCCTACCCTATCGATAAGCCACGCGCTGCAACGCACACGCCCCCGAACACGTATCCGTACCCCAGTCTCCACCATAGGCCTCACCGGGAGACTAAACCTAACCCTAGCTAAAACCGTGACCCTGAAACCTGATCCTAACCCGCAACCTGAACCCTGAGGCCTACCCTAACGATAAGCCGCACCATGCAACGCACACGCCTCATAACACATATCCGTACCCCAATCTCGACCCTAGGCCTCCCCGGGACCCGAACTGTAAACCTAGCTCCAACCGTGACCCTGACCAATAAGCCTCACCCTCAGCCTGAACCCAGAGGCCTACCCTAAGGGTAAGCTGCACCCTGCAACGCACTTGCCCCCTAACATATATCCGTACCCCAATCTCGACGCTAGCCCTAACTGGGAGCCTAAACCTAACCCTACCTCCAACCCTGACCCTGAACGCTAACCTCACCCGCAGCCTGAACCCAGAGGCCTACACTAACGATAAGCCACGTCCTGCAATGCACATGCCCCCAAACACGTATCCGTACCCCAATCTTGAACCTAAACCTCACTGGGAGCCTAAACCTAACCCTAGCTAAAACCCTGACACTGAATACAAAGCCTCACCCGCACGCTCAACCCTGAAGTCAACCCTAACGATATGCCACGCCCTGCAACGCACATGCCCCCTAACACGTATCCGGACCCCAATCTCGACCTTGGGACGCAACGGGAGCCTAAATCTAACCCTAGCTCCTATCCTGACCCTGAACACTAAGCCTCACCCGCAGCCTGAACCCTGAGGCCTACCCTAACGATAAGCAGCACCATGTAACGCACACGCCCCCGAACATGTATCCGTACCCCAATCTCGTCCCTAGACCTCCCCGGGAGCCTAACCCTAACCCTAGCTCCAACCCTGACCCTGAACAATAAGCCTCACCCACAGACTGGAACCTGAGGCCGACCCTAACGATATGCCATACCATGCAACGCACACGCCCCCTAACACGTATCCGTACCCCAATCTCGACCTTAGGCTTAATCGGGAGCCTCACACTAACCCTAGCTCCAACCCTGTCCCTGAACACAAAGCCTCACACGCAGGGTGTACCCAGAGGCCTACCCTAACGATAAGCCGCGCGCTGAAATGCACATGCCCTCTAACACGTATCCGTACCCCAATCGCAATCCTAGGCCTCACCGGGAGCCTAACCCTAAACCTAAGTCCAACCCTTACCCTGAAAACTAAGGCTCACCCACAGCCTGAACCCTGAGGCCTACCATAACGATAAGCCCCACGATGCAACGCACACGCCCCCTAAGTCATATCCGTACCGCAATCTCGACCCTAGGCCTCCCAGGGAGCCTAAACGAAACCCTCACTCCTACCCTGACCCTAAACACTAAACCTCACCCGAAGCCTGAACCCAGAGCCCTACGCTAACAATAAGCCGCACCCTGAAACGCACACACCCCCGAACACGTATCCGTATCCCAATTTCGACCCTAGCCCTAACCGGGAGCCAAACCCTAACCCTAGTTCCAACACTGACCCTGAACACTAAGCCTCACCTGCAGCCTGAACCCTGAGGCCTACACTAACGATAAGCCACGTCCTGCAACGCACACGCCCCCAAACACGTATCCCTACCACAATCTCGACCCTAATCCTCACTGGGAGCCTAAGCCTAACCATAGCTAAAACCCTGACCCTGAACCCTAAGCCTCACCCACAGCCTGAACCTTGAGGCCTACCCTCACGATAAGCTACACGCTGCAAGGCACACGCCCCTAACATGTATCCGAAACCCAATCTCGACCCTAAACTTCACTGGGAGCCTAACCCTAACCCTAGCTCGAACCCTGACCCTGAACGATAAGCCTCACCCGCAGCCTGAACCCTGAGGCCTACCCTAACGATAAGCCATGCCCTGCAACGCAGACGCCCCCTAACTCGTATCCGAAACCCAATCTCGACCCTAGGCCTAACCGGGACCCTAAATGTAACCCTAGCTCCATCCGTGACAGGAACCCGAAGCCTCACCCGCACACTGTAACCTGAGGCCTACCCTAACGATACGCCGCGCCCTGCAATGCACCTGTCCACTAACACGTATCCATACCACAATCTCGACCGCAGGCCTCACCGGGAGACTATCCGTAACCCTAAGTCCAACCCTTACCTTGAACACAAAGCCTCACCCGCAGCCTGAACCCTGAGGTGTACCCTAACTATACGCCACGCCCTGCAACGCACACGTACCCCAACACGTATACGTACCACAAACACGGCCCCAGGCCAAACCGGGTGACTAAACCTAACCCTAGCTCCAAACCTGACCCTGAACCCTAAGCCTCACCCGCAGCCTGAACCCTGAGGCCTACCCTAACGATAAGCCGCACCCTGCAAGGCACACGCCCCCTAACACATATCCGTACCCCAATCTCGACCCTAGCCCTAACCGGGAGCCTAACCCTAACCCTAGCTCCAACCCTGACCCTGAAACCTAAGCCTCACCGCAGCCTGAACCCTGAGGCCTACTCTAACGATAAGTCACGTCCTCCATCGCACACGCCCCAAACATGTATCCGTAACCCAATCTCGACCCGAAACCTCACTGGGAGCCTAACCCTAACCATAGCTAAAACCCTGACCCTGAACCCTAAGCCTCACCCGCAGCCTCAACCCTGAGGACAACCCAAACGATAAGCCGCGTCCTGGAACGCACATACCCCCTAACATGTATCCGTACACTAATCTCGACCCTAGGCTTCACCGGGAGCCTAACTCTAACCCTGGCTCCAAACCTGACCCTGAAATCTCAGCCTCACCAGCAGCCTGAATCCTGAG
Organism: Kogia breviceps; assembly: GCF_026419965.1. Classification (NCBI taxonomy): domain Eukaryota; kingdom Metazoa; phylum Chordata; class Mammalia; order Artiodactyla; family Physeteridae; genus Kogia; species Kogia breviceps. The sequence continues at coordinate 87,735,618 of NC_081316.1, read as the reverse complement.
GCCTACCCTAACGATAAGCCGCGCCCTGCAAGGCACACGCCCACTAATATATATCCGTACCCCAATCGCGACCCTAGGCCTCACTGGGAGCCTAACACTAACCCTAAATCTAACCCTTACCCTGAACCCTAAGCCTCACCGGCAGGCTGAACCCTGAGCCCTGCCCTAACGATAAGCCGCGCCCTGCAATGCACACACCCCCTAACACGTATCCGTACCCCAATCTCAACCATAGGCCTCACCGGGAGACTAAACCTAACCCTAGCTCCAATGCTGACCCAGAACGCTAAGCCTCACCAGCAGCGTGAACCCTGAGGCCTCCCTTAACGATTAGCCGCGCCCTGCAACGCACACGCGCCCTAACAACTATTCGTACCCCAATCTCGACCTTAGCCCTAACCGGGAGCGTGACCCTAACCCTAGATACAGCCCTGACCCTGAACCCTAAGCCTCACCGCAGCCTGAACCCTGAGGCCTACCCTAACGATAAGACACGTCCTTCAACGCGCACGCCCCCAAACACATATCCGTACCCCAATCTCGACCCTAAACCTCCCTGGGAGCCTAACCCTGACCATAGCTAAAATCCTGACCCTGAACCCTAAGCCTCACCCGCACCCTAAACCCTGAGGCCAACCCTAACAATAAGCCGCGCCCTGCAACGAACACGCCCCCTAACAATTATCCGTACCCCAATCTCGACCCTAGGCCTAACCGGGAGCCTAACCCTAACCCTATCTCCATCCCTGACCCTGAACACAAAGCGTCACCCGCGTCCTGGAACCTGAGGCCTACCCTAATGATAAGCCGTGCCCTGCAACTCACACGCCCCCTAACACGTATCCGTACCCCAATCTCGAACCTAGGCGTCACCGGGAGCCTAACCCTAACCCTAGCTCGAACCCTGACCCTGAACGATAAGCCTCACCCGCAGCCTGAACCCTGAGTCCTACCCTAACGATAAGCCACGCCCTGCAACGAAAACGCCCCCTAACACATATCCGTACCCCAATCTCGACCCTCGGACTCACTGAGAGCCTAATCCTAACCCTAAGTCCAACCCTTACCCTGAACACTAAGCCTCACCCGCAGGCTGAACCCTGAGGACTACCCTATCGATAAGCCACGCGCTGCAACGCACACGCCCCCGAACACGTATCCGTACCCCAGTCTCCACCATAGGCCTCACCGGGAGACTAAACCTAACCATAGCTAAAACCGTGACCCTGAAACCTGATCCTAACCCGCAACCTGAACCCTGAGGCCTACCCTAATGATAAGCCGCACCATGCAACGCACACGCCTCATAACACATATCCGTACCCCAATCTCGACCCTAGGCCTCCCCGGGACCCAAACTGTAAACCTAGCTCCAACCGTGACCCTGACCAATAAGCCTCACCCTCAGCCTGAACCCAGAGGCCTACCCTAAGGGTAAGCTGCACCATGCAACGCACTCGCCCCCTAACATATATCCGTACCCCAATCTCGACGCTAGCCCTAACTAGGAGCCTAACCCTAACCCTACCTCCAACACTGACCCTTAACCCTAACCTCACCCGCCGCCTGAAACCAGAGGCCTACACTAACGATAAGCCACGTCCTGAAACGCACATGCCCCCAAACACGTATCCGTACCCCAATCTTGAACCTAAACCTCACTGGGAGCCTAAACCTAACCCTAGCTAAAACCCTGACACTGAATACAAAGCCTCACCCGCACGCTCAACCCTGAAGTCAACCCTAACGATATGCCACGCCCTGAAACGCACATGCCCCCGAACATGTATCCGTACCCCAATCTCGTCCCTAGACCTCCCCGGGAGCCTAACCCTAACCCTAGCTCCAACCCTGACCCTGAACACTAAGCCTCACCCGCAGCCTGAACCCTGAGGCCTACCCTCACGATAAGCTACACGCTGCAAGGCACACGCCCCTAACATGTATCCGTACCCCAATAGCGACCCTAGGCCTCACCGGGAGCCTAACCCTAACACTGGCTCCAACCCTGACCCTGAACACTAAGCCTCACCAACAGCCTGAACCCTGTCGCCTGCCCTAACGATAAGCCGCGTACTGCAATGCACACATCCCCAAACACGTATCCGTACCCCAATCTCGACCCTAAACTTCACTGGGAGCCTAACCCTAACCCTAGCTCGAACCCTGAACCTGAACGATAAGCCTCACCCACAGCCTGAACCCTGAGTCCTACCCTAACGATAAGCCACGCCCTGCAACGAAAACGCCCCCTAACACATATCCGTACCCCAATCTCGACCCTCGGACTCACTGAGAGCCTAATCCTAACCCTAAGTCCAACCCTTACCCTGAACACTAAGCCTCACCCGCAGGCTGAACCCTGAGGCCTACCCTATCGATAAGCCACGCGCTGCAACACACACGCCCCCGAACACGTATCCGTACCCCAGTCTCCACCATAGGCCTCAACGGGAGACTAAACCTAACCCTAGCTAAAACCGTGACCCTGAAACCTGATCCTAACCCGCAACCTGAACCCTGAGGCCTACCCTAACGATAAGCCGCACCATGCAACGCACACGCCTCATAACACATATCCGTACCCCAATCTCGACCCTAGGCCTCCCCGGGACCCGAACTGTAAACCTAGCTCCAACCGTGACCCTGACCAATAAGCCTCACCCTCAGCCTGAACCCAGAGGCCTACCCTAAGGGTAAGCTGCACCATGCAACGCACTCGCCCCCTAACATATATCCGTACCCCAATCTCGACGCTAGCCCTAACTAGGAGCCTAACCCTAACCCTACCTCCAACCCTGACCCTTAACCCTAACCTCACCCGCCGCCTGAAACCAGAGGCCTACACTAACGATAAGCCACGTCCTGAAACGCACATGCCCCCAAACACGTATCCGTACCCCAATCTTGAACCTAAACCTCACTGGGAGCCTAAACCTAACCCTAGCTAAAACCCTGACACTGAATAGAAAGCCTCACCTGCACGCTCAACCCTGAAGTCAACCCTAACGATATGCCACGCCCTGCAACGCACATGCCCCCTAACACGTATCCGGACCCCAATCTCGACCTTGGGACGCAACGGGAGCCTAAATCTAACCCTAGCTCCTACCCTGACCCTGAACACTAAGCCTCACCCGCAGCCTGAACCCTGAGGCCTACCCTAACGATAAGCAGCACCATGTAACGCACACGCCCCCGAACATGTATCCGTACCCCAATCTCGTCCCTAGACCTCCCCGGGAGCCTAACCCTAACCCTAGCTCCAACCCTGACCCTGAACAATAAGCCTCACCCACAGACTGGAACCTGAGGCCGACCCTAACGATATGCCATACCATGCAACGCACACGCCCCCTAACACGTATCCGTACCCCAATCTCGACCTTAGGCTTAATCGGGAGCCTCACACTAACCCTAGCTCCAACCCTGTCCCTGAACACAAAGCCTCACACGCAGGGTGTACCCAGAGGCCTACCCTAACGATAAGCCGCGTGCTGAAATGCACATGCCCTCTAACACGTATCCGTACCCCAATCGCAATCCTAGGCCTCACCGGAAGCCTAATCCTAACCCTAAGTCCAACCCTTACCCTGAACACTAAGCCTCACCCGCAGGCTGAACCCTGAGGCCTACCCTATCGATAAGCCACGCGCTGCAACGCACACGCCCCCGAACACGTTTCCGTACCCCAGTCTCCACCATAGGCCTCAACGGGAGACTAAACCTAACCCTAGCTAAAACCGTGACCCTGAAACCTGATCCTAACCCGCAACCTGAACCCTGAGGCCTACCCTAACGATAAGCCGCACCATGCAACGCACACGCCTCATAACACATATCCGTACCCCAATCTCGACCCTAGGCCTCCCCGGGACCCGAACTGTAAACCTAGCTCCAACCGTGACCCTGACCAATAAGCCTCACCCTCAGCCTGAACCCAGAGGCCTACCCTAAGGGTAAGCTGCACCATGCAACGCACTCGCCCCCTAACATATATCCGTACCCCAATCTCGACGCTAGCCCTAACTAGGAGCCTAACCCTAACCCTACCTCCAACACTGACCCTTAACCCTAACCTCACCCGCCGCCTGAAACCAGAGGCCTACACTAACGATAAGCCATGTCCTGCAACGCACATGCCCCCAAACACGTATCCGTACCCCAATCTTGAACCTAAACCTCACTGGGAGCCTAAACCTAACCCTAGCTAAAACCCTGACACTGAATACAAAGCCTCACCCGCACGCTCAACCCTGAAGTCAACCCTAACGATATGCCACGCCCTGCAACGCACATGCCCCCTAACACGTATCCGGACCCCAATCTCGACCTTGGGACGCAACGGGAGCCTAAATCTAACCCTAGCTCCTATCCTGACCCTGAACACTAAGCCTCACCCGCAGCCTGAACCCTGAGGCCTACCCTAACGATAAGCAGCACCATGTAACGCACACGCCCCCGAACATGTATCCGTACCCCAATCTCGTCCCTAGACCTCCCCGGGAGCCTAACCCTAACCCTAGCTCCAACCCTGACCCTGAACACTAAGCCTCACCCGCAGCCTGAACCCTGAGGCCTACCCTCACGATAAGCTACACGCTGCAAGGCACACGCCCCTAACATGTATCCGTACCCCAATAGCGACCCTAGGCCTCACCGGGAGCCTAACCCTAACACTGGCTCCAACCCTGACCCTGAACACTAAGCCTCACCAACAGCCTGAACCCTGTCGCCTGCCCTAACGATAAGCCGCGTACTGCAATGCACACATCCCCAAACACGTATCCGTACCCCAATCTCGACCCTAAACTTCACTGGGAGCCTAACCCTAACCCTAGCTCGAACCCTGACCCTGAACGATAAGCCTCACCCACAGCCTGAACCCTGAGTCCTACCCTAACGATAAGCCACGCCCTGCAACGAAAACGCCCCCTAACACATATCCGTACCCCAATCTCGACCCTCGGACTCACTGAGAGCCTAATCCTAACCCTAAGTCCAACCCTTACCCTGAACACTAAGCCTCACCCGCAGGCTGAACCCTGAGGCCTACCCTATTGATAAGCCACGCGCTGCAACGCACACGCCCCCGAACACGTATCCGTACCCCAGTCTCCACCATAGGCCTCACCGGGAGACTAAACCTAACCCTAGCTAAAACCGTGACCCTGAAACCTGATCCTAACCCGCAACCTGAACCCTGAGGCCTACCCTAACGATAAGCCGCACCATGCAACGCACACGCCTCATAACACATATCCGTACCCCAATCTCGACCCTAGGCCTCCCCGGGACCCGAACTGTAAACCTAGCTCCAACCGTGACCCTGACCAATAAGCCTCACCCTCAGCCTGAACCCAGAGGCCTACCCTAAGGGTAAGCTGCACCCTGCAACGCACTCGCCCCCTAACATATATCCGTACCCCAATCTCGACGCTAGCCCTAACTAGGAGCCTAACCCTAACCCTACCTCCAACACTGACCCTTAACCCTAACCTCACCCGCCGCCTGAAACCAGAGGCCTACACTAACGATAAGCCACGTCCTGAAACGCACATGCCCCCAAACACGTATCCGTACCCCAATCTTGAACCTAAACCTCACTGGGAGCCTAAACCTAACCCTAGCTAAAACCCTGACACTGAATACAAAGCCTCACCCGCACGCTCAACCCTGAAGTCAACCCTAACGATATGCCACGCCCTGAAACGCACATGCCCCCTAACACGTATCCGGACCCCAATCTCGACCTTGGGACCCAACGGGAGCCTAAATCTAACCCTAGCTCCTATCCTGACCCTGAACACTAAGCCTCACCCGCAGCCTGAACCCTGAGGCCTACCCTAACGATAAGCAGCACCATGTAACGCACACGCCCCCGAACATGTATCCGTACCCCAATCTCGTCCCTAGACCTCCCCGGGAGCCTAACCCTAACCCTAGCTCCAACCCTGACCCTGAACAATAAGCCTCACCCACAGACTGGAACCTGAGGCCGACCCTAACGATATGCCATACCATGCAACGCACACGCCCCCTAACACGTATCCGTACCCCAATCTCGACCTTAGGCTTAATCGGGAGCCTCACACTAACCCTAGCTCCAACCCTGTCCCTGAACACAAAGCCTCACACGCAGGGTGTACCCAGAGGCCTACCCTAACGATAAGCCGCGCGCTGAAATGCACATGCCCTCTAACACGTATCCGTACCCCAATCGCAATCCTAGGCCTCACCGGGAGCCTAACCCTAAACCTAAGTCCAACCCTTACCCTGAAAACTAAGGCTCACCCACAGCCTGAACCCTGAGGCCTACCATAACGATAAGCCCCACGATGCAACGCACACGCCCCCTAAGTCATATCCGTACCGCAATCTCGACCCTAGGCCTCCCAGGGAGCCTAAACGAAACCCTCACTCCTACCCTGACCCTAAACACTAAACCTCACCCGAAGCCTGAACCCAGAGCCCTACGCTAACAATAAGCCGCACCCTGAAACGCACACACCCCCGAACACGTATCCGTATCCCAATTTGGACCCTAGCCCTAACCGGGAGCCAAACCCTAACCCTAGTTCCAACACTGACCCTGAACACTAAGCCTCACCTGCAGCCTGAACCCTGAGGCCTACACTAACGATAAGCCACGTCCTGCAACGCACACGCCCCCAAACACGTATCCCTACCACAATCTCGACCCTAATCCTCACTGGGAGCCTAAGCCTAACCATAGCTAAAACCCTGACCCTGAACCCTAAGCCTCACCCACAGCCTGAACCTTGAGGCCTACCCTCACGATAAGCTACACGCTGCAAGGCACACGCCCCTAACATGTATCCGAAACCCAATCTCGACCCTAAACTTCACTGGGAGCCTAACCCTAACCCTAGCTCGAACCCTGACCCTGAACGATAAGCCTCACCCGCAGCCTGAACCCTGAGGCCTACCCTAACGATAAGCCATGCCCTGCAACGCAGACGCCCCCTAACTCGTATCCGAAACCCAATCTCGACCCTAGGCCTAACCGGGACCCTAAATGTAACCCTAGCTCCATCCGTGACAGGAACCCGAAGCCTCACCCGCACACTGTAACCTGAGGCCTACCCTAACGATACGCCGCGCCCTGCAATGCACCTGTCCACTAACACGTATCCATACCACAATCTCGACCGCAGGCCTCACCGGGAGACTATCCGTAACCCTAAGTCCAACCCTTACCTTGAACACAAAGCCTCACCCGCAGCCTGAACCCTGAGGTGTACCCTAACTATACGCCACGCCCTGCAACGCACACGTACCCCAACACGTATACGTACCACAAACACGGCCCCAGGCCAAACCGGGTGACTAAACCTAACCCTAGCTCCAAACCTGACCCTGAACCCTAAGCCTCACCCGCAGCCTGAACCCTGAGGCCTACCCTAACGATAAGCCGCACCCTGCAAGGCACACGCCCCCTAACACATATCCGTACCCCAATCTCGACCCTAGCCCTAACCGGGAGCCTAACCCTAACCCTAGCTCCAACCCTGACCCTGAAACCTAAGCCTCACCGCAGCCTGAACCCTGAGGCCTACTCTAACGATAAGTCACGTCCTCCATCGCACACGCCCCAAACATGTATCTGTAACCCAATCTCGACCCGAAACCTCACTGGGAGCCTAACCCTAACCATAGCTAAAACCCTGACCCTGAACCCTAAGCCTCACCCGCAGCCTCAACCCTGAGGACAACCCAAACGATAAGCCGCGTCCTGGAACGCACATACCCCCTAACATGTATCCGTACACTAATCTCGACCCTAGGCTTCACCGGGAGCCTAACTCTAACCCTGGCTCCAAACCTGACCCTGAAATCTCAGCCTCACCAGCAGCCTGAATCCTGAGGCCTACCCTAACGATAAGCCGCGCCCTGCAAGGCACACGCCCACTAATATATATCCGTACCCCAATCGCGACCCTAGGCCTCACTGGGAGCCTAACACTAACCCTAAATCTAACCCTTACCCTGAACCCTAAGCCTCACCGGCAGGCTGAACCCTGAGCCCTGCCCTAACGATAAGCCGCGCCCTGCAATGCACACACCCCCTAACACGTATCCGTACCCCAATCTCAACCATAGGCCTCACCGGGAGACTAAACCTAACCCTAGCTCCAATGCTGACCCAGAACGCTAAGCCTCACCAGCAGCGTGAACCCTGAGGCCTCCCTTAACGATTAGCCGCGCCCTGCAACGCACACGCGCCCTAACAACTATGCGTACCCCAATCTCGACCTTAGCCCTAACCGGGAGCGTGACCCTAACCCTAGATACAGCCCTGACCCTGAACCCTAAGCCTCACCGCAGCCTGAACCCTGAGGCCTACCCTAACGATAAGACACGTCCTTCAACGCGCACGCCCCCAAACACATATCCGTACCCCAATCTCGACCCTAAACCTCCCTGGGAGCCTAACCCTGACCATAGCTAAAACCCTGACCCTGAACCCTAAGCCTCAACCGCACCCTAAACCCTGAGGCCAACCCTAACAATAAGCCGCGCCCTGCAAGGAACATGCCCCCTAACAATTATCCGTACCCCAATCTCGACCCTAGGCCTAACCGGGAGCCTAACCCTAACCCTATCTCCATCCCTGACCCTGAACACAAAGCGTCACCCGCGTCCTGGAACCTGAGGCCTACCCTAATGATAAGCCGTGCCCTGCAACTCACACGCCCCCTAACACGTATCCGTACCCCAATCTCGAACCTAGGCGTCACCGGGAGCCTAACCCTAACCCTAGCTCGAACCCTGACCCTGAACGATAAGCCTCACCCGCAGCCTGAACCCTGAGTCCTACCCTAACGATAAGCCACGCCCTGCAATGAAAACGCCCCCTAACACATATCCGTACCCCAATCTCGACCCTCGGACTCACTGAGAGCCTAATCCTAACCCTAAGTCCAACCCTTACCCTGAACACTAAGCCTCACCCGCAGGCTGAACCCTGAGGACTACCCTATCGATAAGCCACGCGCTGCAACGCACACGCCCCCGAACACGTATCCGTACCCCAGTCTCCACCATAGGCCTCACCGGGAGACTAAACCTAACCATAGCTAAAACCGTGACCCTGAAACCTGATCCTAACCCGCAACCTGAACCCTGAGGCCTACCCTAATGATAAGCCGCACCATGCAACGCACACGCCTCATAACACATATCCGTACCCCAATCTCGACCCTAGGCCTCCCCGGGACCCAAACTGTAAACCTAGCTCCAACCGTGACCCTGACCAATAAGCCTCACCCTCAGCCTGAACCCAGAGGCCTACCCTAAGGGTAAGCTGCACCATGCAACGCACTCGCCCCCTAACATATATCCGTACCCCAATCTCGACGCTAGCCCTAACTAGGAGCCTAACCCTAACCCTACCTCCAACACTGACCCTTAACCCTAACCTCACCCGCCGCCTGAAACCAGAGGCCTACACTAACGATAAGCCACGTCCTGAAACGCACATGCCCCCAAACACGTATCCGTACCCCAATCTTGAACCTAAACCTCACTGGGAGCCTAAACCTAACCCTAGCTAAAACCCTGACACTGAATACAAAGCCTCACCCGCACGCTCAACCCTGAAGTCAACCCTAACGATATGCCACGCCCTGAAACGCACATGCCCCCGAACATGTCTCCGTACCCCAATCTCGTCCCTAGACCTCCCCGGGAGCCTAACCCTAACCCTAGCTCCAACCCTGACCCTGAACACTAAGCCTCACCCGCAGCCTGAACCCTGAGGCCTACCCTCACGATAAGCTACACGCTGCAAGGCACACGCCCCTAACATGTATCCGTACCCCAATAGCGACCCTAGGCCTCACCGGGAGCCTAACCCTAACACTGGCTCCAACCCTGACCCTGAACACTAAGCCTCACCAACAGCCTGAACCCTGTCGCCTGCCCTAACGATAAGCCGCGTACTGCAATGCACACATCCCCAAACACGTATCCGTACCCCAATCTCGACCCTAAACTTCACTGGGAGCCTAACCCTAACCCTAGCTCGAACCCTGACCCTGAACGATAAGCCTCACCCACAGCCTGAACCCTGAGTCCTACCCTAACGATAAGCCACGCCCTGCAACGAAAACGCCCCCTAACACATATCCGTACCCCAATCTCGACCCTCGGACTCACTGAGAGCCTAATCCTAACCCTAAGTCCAACCCTTACCCTGAACACTAAGCCTCACCCGCAGGCTGAACCCTGAGGCCTACCCTATCGATAAGCCACGCGCTGCAACACACACGCCCCCGAACACGTATCCGTACCCCAGTCTCCACCATAGGCCTCAACGGGAGACTAAACCTAACCCTAGCTAAAACCGTGACCCTGAAACCTGATCCTAACCCGCAACCTGAACCCTGAGGCCTACCCTAACGATAAGCCGCACCATGCAACGCACACGCCTCATAACACATATCCGTACCCCAATCTCGACCCTAGGCCTCCCCGGGACCCGAACTGTAAACCTAGCTCCAACCGTGACCCTGACCAATAAGCCTCACCCTCAGCCTGAACCCAGAGGCCTACCCTAAGGGTAAGCTGCACCATGCAACGCACTCGCCCCCTAACATATATCCGTACCCCAATCTCGACGCTAGCCCTAACTAGGAGCCTAACCCTAACCCTACCTCCAACCCTGACCCTTAACCCTAACCTCACCCGCCGCCTGAAACCAGAGGCCTACACTAACGATAAGCCACGTCCTGCAACGCACATGCCCCCAAACACGTATCCGTACCCCAATCTTGAACCTAAACCTCACTGGGAGCCTAAACCTAACCCTAGCTAAAACCCTGACACTGAATACAAAGCCTCACCCGCACGCTCAACCCTGAAGTCAACCCTAACGATATGCCACGCCCTGCAATGCACATGCCCCCTAACACGTATCCGGACCCCAATCTCGACCTTGGGACGCAACGGGAGCCTAAATCTAACCCTAGCTCCTACCCTGACCCTGAACACTAAGCCTCACCCGCAGCCTGAACCCTGAGGCCTACCCTAACGATAAGCAGCACCATGTAACGCACACGTCCCCGAACATGTATCCGTACCCCAATCTCGTCCCTAGACCTCCCCGGGAGCCTAACCCTAACCCTAGCTCCAACCCTGACCCTGAACAATAAGCCTCACCCACAGACTGGAACCTAAGGCCGACCCTAACGATATGCCATACCATGCAACGCACACGCCCCCTAACACGTATCCGTACCCCAATCTCGACCTTAGGCTTAATCGGGAGCCTCACACTAACCCTAGCTCCAACCCTGTCCCTGAACACAAAGCCTCACACGCAGGGTGTACCCAGAGGCCTACCCTAACGATAAGCCGCGTGCTGAAATGCACATGCCCTCTAACACATATCCGTACCCCAATCGCAATCCTAGGCCTCACCGGAAGCCTAATCCTAACCCTAAGTCCAACCCTTACCCTGAACACTAAGCCTCACCCGCAGGCTGAACCCTGAGGCCTACCCTATCGATAAGCCACGTGCTGCAACGCACACGCCCCCGAACACGTTTCCGTACCCCAGTCTCCACCATAGGCCTCAACGGGAGACTAAACCTAACCCTAGCTAAAACCGTGACCCTGAAACCTGATCCTAACCCGCAACCTGAACCCTGAGGCCTACCCTAACGATAAGCCGCACCATGCAACGCACACGCCTCATAACACATATCCGTACCCCAATCTCGACCCTAGGCCTCCCCGGGACCCGAACTGTAAACCTAGCTCCAACCGTGACCCTGACCAATAAGCCTCACCCTCAGCCTGAACCCAGAGGCCTACCCTAAGGGTAAGCTGCACCATGCAACGCACTCGCCCCCTAACATATATCCGTACCCCAATCTCGACGCTAGCCCTAACTAGGAGCCTAACCCTAACCCTACCTCCAACACTGACCCTTAACCCTAACCTCACCCGCCGCCTGAAACCAGAGGCCTACACTAACGATAAGCCACGTCCTGCAACGCACATGCCCCCAAACACGTATCCGTACCCCAATCTTGAACCTAAACCTCACTGGGAGCCTAAACCTAACCCTAGCTAAAACCCTGACACTGAATACAAAGCCTCACCCGCACGCTCAACCCTGAAGTCAACCCTAACGATATGCCACGCCCTGCAACGCACATGCCCCCTAACACGTATCCGGACCCCAATCTCGACCTTGGGACGCAACGGGAGCCTAAATCTAACCCTAGCTCCTATCCTGACCCTGAACACTAAGCCTCACCCGCAGCCTGAACCCTGAGGCCTACCCTAACGATAAGCAGCACCATGTAAGGCACACGCCCCCGAACATGTATCCGTACCCCAATCTCGTCCCTAGACCTCCCCGGGAGCCTAACCCTAACCCTAGCTCCAACCCTGACCCTGAACACTAAGCCTCACCCGCAGCCTGAACCCTGAGGCCTATCCTCACGATAAGCTACACGCTGCAAGGCACACGCCCCTAACATGTATCCGTACCCCAATAGCGACCCTAGGCCTCACCGGGAGCCTAACCCTAACACTGGCTCCAACCCTGACCCTGAACACTAAGCCTCACCAACAGCCTGAACCCTGTCGCCTGCCCTAACGATAAGCCGCATACTGCAATGCACACATCCCCAAACACGTATCCGTACCCCAATCTCGACCCTAAACTTCACTGGGAGCCTAACCCTAACCCTAGCTCGAACCCTGACCCTGAACGATAAGCCTCACCCACAGCCTGAACCCTGAGTCCTACCCTAACGATAAGCCACGCCCTGCAACGAAAACGCCCCCTAACACATATCCGTACCCCAATCTCGACCCTCGGACTCACTGAGAGCCTAATCCTAACCCTAAGTCCAACCCTTACCCTGAACACTAAGCCTCACCCGCAGGCTGAACCCTGAGGCCTACCCTATCGATAAGCCACGCGCTGCAACGCACACGCCCCCGAACACGTATCCGTACCCCAGTCTCCACCATAGGCCTCACCGGGAGACTAAACCTAACCATAGCTAAAACCGTGACCCTGAAACCTGATCCTAACCCGCAACCTGAACCCTGAGGCCTACCCTAACGATAAGCCGCACCATGCAACGCACACGCCTCATAACACATATCCGTACCCCAATCTCGACCCTAGGCCTCCCCGGGACCCGAACTGTAAACCTAGCTCCAACCGTGACCCTGACCAATAAGCCTCACCCTCAGCCTGAACCCAGAGGCCTACCCTAAGGGTAAGCTGCACCCTGCAACGCACTCGCCCCCTAACATATATCCGTACCCCAATCTCGACGCTAGCCCTAACTAGGAGCCTAACCCTAACCCTACCTCCAACACTGACCCTTAACCCTAACCTCACCCGCCGCCTGAAACCAGAGGCCTACACTAACGATAAGCCACGTCCTGCAACGCACATGCCCCCAAACACGTATCCGTACCCCAATCTTGAACCTAAACCTCACTGGGAGCCTAAACCTAACCCTAGCTAAAACCCTGACACTGAATACAAAGCCTCACCCGCACGCTCAACCCTGAAGTCAACCCTAACGATATGCCACGCCCTGAAACGCACATGCCCCCTAACACGTATCCGGACCCCAATCTCGACCTTGGGACGCAACGGGAGCCTAAATCTAACCCTAGCTCCTATCCTGACCCTGAACACTAAGCCTCACCCGCAGCCTGAACCCTGAGGCCTACCCTAACGATAAGCAGCACCATGTAACGCACACGCCCCCGAACATGTATCCGTACCCCAATCTCGTCCCTAGACCTCCCCGGGAGCCTAACCCTAACCCTAGCTCCAACCCTGACCCTGAACAATAAGCCTCACCCACAGACTGGAACCTGAGGCCGACCCTAACGATATGCCATACCATGCAACGCACACGCCCCCTAACACGTATCCGTACCCCAATCTCGACCTTAGGCTTAATCGGGAGCCTCACACTAACCCTAGCTCCAACCCTGTCCCTGAACACAAAGCCTCACACGCAGGGTGTACCCAGAGGCCTACCCTAACGATAAGCCGCGCGCTGAAATGCACATGCCCTCTAACACGTATCCGTACCCCAATCGCAATCCTAGGCCTCACCGGGAGCCTAACCCTAAACCTAAGTCCAACCCTTACCCTGAAAACTAAGGCTCACCCACAGCCTGAACCCTGAGGCCTAACATAACGATAAGCCCCACGATGCAACGCACACGCCCCCTAAGTCATATCCGTACCGCAATCTCGACCCTAGGCCTCCCAAGGAGCCTAAACGAAACCCTCACTCCTACCCTGACCCTAAACACTAAACCTCACCCGAAGCCTGAACCCAGAGCCCTACGCTAACAATAAGCCGCACCCTGAAACGCACACACCCCCGAACACGTATCCGTATCCCAATTTGGACCCTAGCCCTAACCGGGAGCCAAACCCTAACCCTAGTTCCAACACTGACCCTGAACACTAAGCCTCACCTGCAGCCTGAACCCTGAGGCCTACACTAACGATAAGCCACGTCCTGCAACGCACACGCCCCCAAACACGTATCCCTACCACAATCTCGACCCTAATCCTCACTGGGAGCCTAAGCCTAACCATAGCTAAAACCCTGACCCTGAACCCTAAGCCTCACCCACAGCCTGAACCTTGAGGCCTACCCTCACGATAAGCTACACGCTGCAAGGCACACGCCCCTAACATGTATCCGAAACCCAATCTCGACCCTAAACTTCACTGGGAGCCTAACCCTAACCCTAGCTCGAACCCTGACCCTGAACGATAAGCCTCACCCGCAGCCTGAACCCTGAGGCCTACCCTAACGATAAGCCATGCCCTGCAACGCAGACGCCCCCTAACTCGTATCCGAAACCCAATCTCGACCCTAGGCCTAACCGGGACCCTAAATGTAACCCTAGCTCCATCCGTGACAGGAACCCGAAGCCTCACCCGCACACTGTAACCTGAGGCCTACCCTAACGATACGCCGCGCCCTGCAATGCACCTGTCCACTAACACGTATCCATACCACAATCTCGACCGCAGGCCTCACCGGGAGACTATCCGTAACCCTAAGTCCAACCCTTACCTTGAACACAAAGCCTCACCCGCAGCCTGAACCCTGAGGTGTACCCTAACTATACGCCACGCCCTGCAACGCACACGTACCCCAACACGTATACGTACCACAAACACGGCCCCAGGCCAAACCGGGTGACTAAACCTAACCCTAGCTCCAAACCTGACCCTGAACCCTAAGCCTCACCCGCAGCCTGAACCCTGAGGCCTACCCTAACGATAAGCCGCACCCTGCAAGGCACACGCCCCCTAACACATATCCGTACCCCAATCTCGACCCTAGCCCTAACCGGGAGCCTAACCCTAACCCTAGCTCCAACCCTGACCCTGAAACCTAAGCCTCACCGCAGCCTGAACCCTGAGGCCTACTCTAACGATAAGTCACGTCCTCCATCGCACACGCCCCAAACATGTATCTGTAACCCAATCTCGACCCGAAACCTCACTGGGAGCCTAACCCTAACCATAGCTAAAACCCTGACCCTGAACCCTAAGCCTCACCCGCAGCCTCAACCCTGAGGACAACCCAAACGATAAGCCACGTCCTGGAACGCACATACCCCCTAACATGTATCCGTACACTAATCTCGACCCTAGGCTTCACCGGGAGCCTAACTCTAACCCTGGCTCCAAACCTGACCCTGAAATCTCAGCCTCACCAGCAGCCTGAATCCTGAGGCCTACCCTAACGATAAGCCGCGCCCTGCAAGGCACACGCCCACTAATATATATCCGTACCCCAATCGCGACCCTAGGCCTCACTGGGAGCCTAACACTAACCCTAAATCTAACCCTTACCCTGAACCCTAAGCCTCACCGGCAGGCTGAACCCTGAGCCCTGCCCTAACGATAAGCCGCGCCCTGCAATGCACACACCCCCTAACACGTATCCGTACCCCAATCTCAACCATAGGCCTCACCGGGAGACTAAACCTAACCCTAGCTCCAATGCTGACCCAGAACGCTAAGCCTCACCAGCAGCGTGAACCCTGAGGCCTCCCTTAACGATTAGCCGCGCCCTGCAACGCACACGCGCCCTAACAACTATGCGTACCCCAATCTCGACCTTAGCCCTAACCGGGAGCGTGACCCTAACCCTAGATACAGCCCTGACCCTGAACCCTAAGCCTCACCGCAGCCTGAACCCTGAGGCCTACCCTAACGATAAGACACGTCCTTCAACGCGCACGCCCCCAAACACATATCCGTACCCCAATCTCGACCCTAAACCTCCCTGGGAGCCTAACCCTGACCATAGCTAAAACCCTGACCCTGAACCCTAAGCCTCAACCGCACCCTAAACCCTGAGGCCAACCCTAACAATAAGCCGCGCCCTGCAAGGAACATGCCCCCTAACAATTATCCGTACCCCAATCTCGACCCTAGGCCTAACCGGGAGCCTAACCCTAACCCTATCTCCATCCCTGACCCTGAACACAAAGCGTCACCCGCGTCCTGGAACCTGAGGCCTACCCTAATGATAAGCCGTGCCCTGCAACTCACACGCCCCCTAACACGTATCCGTACCCCAATCTCGAACCTAGGCGTCACCGGGAGCCTAACCCTAACCCTAGCTCGAACCCTGACCCTGAACGATAAGCCTCACCCGCAGCCTGAACCCTGAGTCCTACCCTAACGATAAGCCACGCCCTGCAACGAAAACGCCCCCTAACACATATCCGTACCCCAATCTCGACCCTCGGACTCACTGAGAGCCTAATCCTAACCCTAAGTCCAACCCTTACCCTGAACACTAAGCCTCACCCGCAGGCTGAACCCTGAGGACTACCCTATCGATAAGCCACGCGCTGCAACGCACACGCCCCCGAACACGTATCCGTACCCCAGTCTCCACCATAGGCCTCACCGGGAGACTAAACCTAACCATAGCTAAAACCGTGACCCTGAAACCTGATCCTAACCCGCAACCTGAACCCTGAGGCCTACCCTAATGATAAGCCGCACCATGCAACGCACACGCCTCATAACACATATCCGTACCCCAATCTCGACCCTAGGCCTCCCCGGGACCCAAACTGTAAACCTAGCTCCAACCGTGACCCTGACCAATAAGCCTCACCCTCAGCCTGAACCCAGAGGCCTACCCTAAGGGTAAGCTGCACCATGCAACGCACTCGCCCCCTAACATATATCCGTACCCCAATCTCGACGCTAGCCCTAACTAGGAGCCTAACCCTAACCCTACCTCCAACACTGACCCTTAACCCTAACCTCACCCGCCGCCTGAAACCAGAGGCCTACACTAACGATAAGCCACGTCCTGAAACGCACATGCCCCCAAACACGTATCCGTACCCCAATCTTGAACCTAAACCTCACTGGGAGCCTAAACCTAACCCTAGCTAAAACCCTGACACTGAATACAAAGCCTCACCCGCACGCTCAACCCTGAAGTCAACCCTAACGATATGCCACGCCCTGAAACGCACATGCCCCCGAACATGTATCCGTACCCCAATCTCGTCCCTAGACCTCCCCGGGAGCCTAACCCTAACCCTAGCTCCAACCCTGACCCTGAACACTAAGCCTCACCCGCAGCCTGAACCCTGAGGCCTACCCTCACGATAAGCTACACGCTGCAAGGCACACGCCCCTAACATGTATCCGTACCCCAATAGCGACCCTAGGCCTCACCGGGAGCCTAACCCTAACACTGGCTCCAACCCTGACCCTGAACACTAAGCCTCACCAACAGCCTGAACCCTGTCGCCTGCCCTAACGATAAGCCGCGTACTGCAATGCACACATCCCCAAACACGTATCCGTACCCCAATCTCGACCCTAAACTTCACTGGGAGCCTAACCCTAACCCTAGCTCGAACCCTGACCCTGAACGATAAGCCTCACCCACAGCCTGAACCCTGAGTCCTACCCTAACGATAAGCCACGCCCTGCAACGAAAACGCCCCCTAACACATATCCGTACCCCAATCTCGACCCTCGGACTCACTGAGAGCCTAATCCTAACCCTAAGTCCAACCCTTACCCTGAACACTAAGCCTCACCCGCAGGCTGAACCCTGAGGCCTACCCTATCGATAAGCCACGCGCTGCAACACACACGCCCCCGAACACGTATCCGTACCCCAGTCTCCACCATAGGCCTCAACGGGAGACTAAACCTAACCCTAGCTAAAACCGTGACCCTGAAACCTGATCCTAACCCGCAACCTGAACCCTGAGGCCTACCCTAACGATAAGCCGCACCATGCAACGCACACGCCTCATAACACATATCCGTACCCCAATCTCGACCCTAGGCCTCCCCGGGACCCGAACTGTAAACCTAGCTCCAACCGTGACCCTGACCAATAAGCCTCACCCTCAGCCTGAACCCAGAGGCCTACCCTAAGGGTAAGCTGCACCATGCAACGCACTCGCCCCCTAACATATATCCGTACCCCAATCTCGACGCTAGCCCTAACTAGGAGCCTAACCCTAACCCTACCTCCAACCCTGACCCTTAACCCTAACCTCACCCGCCGCCTGAAACCAGAGGCCTACACTAACGATAAGCCACGTCCTGAAACGCACATGCCCCCAAACACGTATCCGTACCCCAATCTTGAACCTAAACCTCACTGGGAGCCTAAACCTAACCCTAGCTAAAACCCTGACACTGAATACAAAGCCTCACCCGCACGCTCAACCCTGAAGTCAACCCTAACGATATGCCACGCCCTGCAACGCACATGCCCCCTAACACGTATCCGGACCCCAATCTCGACCTTGGGACGCAACGGGAGCCTAAATCTAACCCTAGCTCCTACCCTGACCCTGAACACTAAGCCTCACCCGCAGCCTGAACCCTGAGGCCTACCCTAACGATAAGCAGCACCATGTAACGCACACGCCCCCGAACATGTATCCGTACCCCAATCTCGTCCCTAGACCTCCCCGGGAGCCTAACCCTAACCCTAGCTCCAACCCTGACCCTGAACAATAAGCCTCACCCACAGACTGGAACCTAAGGGCGACCCTAACGATATGCCATACCATGCAACGCACACGCCCCCTAACACGTATCCGTACCCCAATCTCGACCTTAGGCTTAATCGGGAGCCTCACACTAACCCTAGCTCCAACCCTGTCCCTGAACACAAAGCCTCACACGCAGGGTGTACCCAGAGGCCTACCCTAACGATAAGCCGCGTGCTGAAATGCACATGCCCTCTAACACGTATCCGTACCCCAATCGCAATCCTAGGCCTCACCGGAAGCCTAATCCTAACCCTAAGTCCAACCCTTACCCTGAACACTAAGCCTCACCCGCAGGCTGAACCCTGAGGCCTACCCTATCGATAAGCCACGCGCTGCAACACACACGCCCCCGAACACGTTTCCGTACCCCAGTCTCCACCATAGGCCTCAACGGGAGACTAAACCTAACCCTAGCTAAAACCGTGACCCTGAAACCTGATCCTAACCCGCAACCTGAACCCTGAGGCCTACCCTAACGATAAGCCGCACCATGCAACGCACACGCCTCATAACACATATCCGTACCCCAATCTCGACCCTAGGCCTCCCCGGGACCCGAACTGTAAACCTAGCTCCAACCGTGACCCTGACCAATAAGCCTCACCCTCAGCCTGAACCCAGAGGCCTACCCTAAGGGTAAGCTGCACCATGCAACGCACTCGCCCCCTAACATATATCCGTACCCCAATCTCGACGCTAGCCCTAACTAGGAGCCTAACCCTAACCCTACCTCCAACACTGACCCTTAACCCTAACCTCACCCGCCGCCTGAAACCAGAGGCCTACACTAACGATAAGCCACGTCCTGCAACGCACATGCCCCCAAACACGTATCCGTACCCCAATCTTGAACCTAAACCTCACTGGGAGCCTAAACCTAACCCTAGCTAAAACCCTGACACTGAATACAAAGCCTCACCCGCACGCTCAACCCTGAAGTCAACCCTAACGATATGCCACGCCCTGCAACGCACATGCCCCCTAACACGTATCCGGACCCCAATCTCGACCTTGGGACGCAACGGGAGCCTAAATCTAACCCTAGCTCCTATCCTGACCCTGAACACTAAGCCTCACCCGCAGCCTGAACCCTGAGGCCTACCCTAACGATAAGCAGCACCATGTAAGGCACACGCCCCCGAACATGTATCCGTACCCCAATCTCGTCCCTAGACCTCCCCGGGAGCCTAACCCTAACCCTAGCTCCAACCCTGACCCTGAACACTAAGCCTCACCCGCAGCCTGAACCCTGAGGCCTATCCTCACGATAAGCTACACGCTGCAAGGCACACGCCCCTAACATGTATCCGTACCCCAATAGCGACCCTAGGCCTCACCGGGAGCCTAACCCTAACACTGGCTCCAACCCTGACCCTGAACACTAAGCCTCACCAACAGCCTGAACCCTGTCGCCTGCCCTAACGATAAGCCGCGTACTGCAATGCACACATCCCCAAACACGTATCCGTACCCCAATCTCGACCCTAAACTTCACTGGGAGCCTAACCCTAACCCTAGCTCGAACCCTGACCCTGAACGATAAGCCTCACCCACAGCCTGAACCCTGAGTCCTACCCTAACGATAAGCCACGCCCTGCAACGAAAACGCCCCCTAACACATATCCGTACCCCAATCTCGACCCTCGGACTCACTGAGAGCCTAATCCTAACCCTAAGTCCAACCCTTACCCTGAACACTAAGCCTCACCCGCAGGCTGAACCCTGAGGCCTACCCTATCGATAAGCCACGCGCTGCAACGCACACGCCCCCGAACACGTATCCGTACCCCAGTCTCCACCATAGGCCTCACCGGGAGACTAAACCTAACCCTAGCTAAAACCGTGACCCTGAAACCTGATCCTAACCCGCAACCTGAACCCTGAGGCCTACCCTAACGATAAGCCGCACCATGCAACGCACACGCCTCATAACACATATCCGTACCCCAATCTCGACCCTAGGCCTCCCCGGGACCCGAACTGTAAACCTAGCTCCAACCGTGACCCTGACCAATAAGCCTCACCCTCAGCCTGAACCCAGAGGCCTACCCTAAGGGTAAGCTGCACCCTGCAACGCACTCGCCCCCTAACATATATCCGTACCCCAATCTCGACGCTAGCCCTAACTAGGAGCCTAACCCTAACCCTACCTCCAACACTGACCCTTAACCCTAACCTCACCCGCCGCCTGAAACCAGAGGCCTACACTAACGATAAGCCACGTCCTGAAACGCACATGCCCCCAAACACGTATCCGTACCCCAATCTTGAACCTAAACCTCACTGGGAGCCTAAACCTAACCCTAGCTAAAACCCTGACACTGAATACAAAGCCTCACCCGCACGCTCAACCCTGAAGTCAACCCTAACGATATGCCACGCCCTGAAACGCACATGCCCCCTAACACGTATCCGGACCCCAATCTCGACCTTGGGACGCAACGGGAGCCTAAATCTAACCCTAGCTCCTATCCTGACCCTGAACACTAAGCCTCACCCGCAGCCTGAACCCTGAGGCCTACCCTAACGATAAGCAGCACCATGTAACGCACACGCCCCCGAACATGTATCCGTACCCCAATCTCGTCCCTAGACCTCCCCGGGAGCCTAACCCTAACCCTAGCTCCAACCCTGACCCTGAACAATAAGCCTCACCCACAGACTGGAACCTGAGGCCGACCCTAACGATATGCCATACCATGCAACGCACACGCCCCCTAACACGTATCCGTACCCCAATCTCGACCTTAGGCTTAATCGGGAGCCTCACACTAACCCTAGCTCCAACCCTGTCCCTGAACACAAAGCCTCACACGCAGGGTGTACCCAGAGGCCTACCCTAACGATAAGCCGCGCGCTGAAATGCACATGCCCTCTAACACGTATCCGTACCCCAATCGCAATCCTAGGCCTCACCGGGAGCCTAACCCTAAACCTAAGTCCAACCCTTACCCTGAAAACTAAGGCTCACCCACAGCCTGAACCCTGAGGCCTACCATAACGATAAGCCCCACGATGCAACGCACACGCCCCCTAAGTCATATCCGTACCGCAATCTCGACCCTAGGCCTCCCAGGGAGCCTAAACGAAACCCTCACTCCTACCCTGACCCTAAACACTAAACCTCACCCGAAGCCTGAACCCAGAGCCCTACGCTAACAATAAGCCGCACCCTGAAACGCACACACCCCCGAACACGTATCCGTATCCCAATTTCGACCCTAGCCCTAACCGGGAGCCAAACCCTAACCCTAGTTCCAACACTGACCCTGAACACTAAGCCTCACCTGCAGCCTGAACCCTGAGGCCTACACTAACGATAAGCCACGTCCTGCAACGCACACGCCCCCAAACACGTATCCCTACCACAATCTCGACCCTAATCCTCACTGGGAGCCTAAGCCTAACCATAGCTAAAACCCTGACCCTGAACCCTAAGCCTCACCCACAGCCTGAACCTTGAGGCCTACCCTCACGATAAGCTACACGCTGCAAGGCACACGCCCCTAACATGTATCCGAAACCCAATCTCGACCCTAAACTTCACTGGGAGCCTAACCCTAACCCTAGCTCGAACCCTGACCCTGAACGATAAGCCTCACCCGCAGCCTGAACCCTGAGGCCTACCCTAACGATAAGCCATGCCCTGCAACGCAGACGCCCCCTAACTCGTATCCGAAACCCAATCTCGACCCTAGGCCTAACCGGGACCCTAAATGTAACCCTAGCTCCATCCGTGACAGGAACCCGAAGCCTCACCCGCACACTGTAACCTGAGGCCTACCCTAACGATACGCCGCGCCCTGCAATGCACCTGTCCACTAACACGTATCCATACCACAATCTCGACCGCAGGCCTCACCGGGAGACTATCCGTAACCCTAAGTCCAACCCTTACCTTGAACACAAAGCCTCACCCGCAGCCTGAACCCTGAGGTGTACCCTAACTATACGCCACGCCCTGCAACGCACACGTACCCCAACACGTATACGTACCACAAACACGGCCCCAGGCCAAACCGGGTGACTAAACCTAACCCTAGCTCCAAACCTGACCCTGAACCCTAAGCCTCACCCGCAGCCTGAACCCTGAGGCCTACCCTAACGATAAGCCGCACCCTGCAAGGCACACGCCCCCTAACACATATCCGTACCCCAATCTCGACCCTAGCCCTAACCGGGAGCCTAACTCTAACCCTGGCTCCAAACCTGACCCTGAAATCTCAGCCTCACCAGCAGCCTGAATCCTGAGGCCTACCCTAACGATAAGCCGCGCCCTGCAAGGCACACGCCCACTAATATATATCCGTACCCCAATCGCGACCCTAGGCCTCACTGGGAGCCTAACACTAACCCTAAATCTAACCCTTACCCTGAACCCTAAGCCTCACCGGCAGGCTGAACCCTGAGCCCTGCCCTAACGATAAGCCGCGCCCTGCAATGCACACACCCCCTAACACGTATCCGTACCCCAATCTCAACCCTAGGCCTCACCGGGAGACTAAACCTAACCCTAGCTCCAATGCTGACCCAGAACGCTAAGCCTCACCAGCAGCGTGAACCCTGAGGCCTCCCTTAACGATTAGCCGCGCCCTGCAACGCACACGCGCCCTAACAACTATGCGTACCCCAATCTCGACCTTAGCCCTAACCGGGAGCGTGACCCTAACCCTAGATACAGCCCTGACCCTGAACCCTAAGCCTCACCGCAGCCTGAACCCTGAGGCCTACCCTAACGATAAGACACGTCCTTCAACGCGCACGCCCCCAAACACATATCCGTACCCCAATCTCGACCCTAAACCTCCCTGGGAGCCTAACCCTGACCATAGCTAAAACCCTGACCCTGAACCCTAAGCCTCAACCGCACCCTAAACCCTGAGGCCAACCCTAACAATAAGCCGCGCCCTGCAAGGAACATGCCCCCTAACAATTATCCGTACCCCAATCTCGACCCTAGGCCTAACCGGGAGCCTAACCCTAACCCTATCTCCATCCCTGACCCTGAACACAAAGCGTCACCCGCGTCCTGGAACCTGAGGCCTACCCTAATGATAAGCCGTGCCCTGCAACTCACACGCCCCCTAACACGTATCCGTACCCCAATCTCGAACCTAGGCGTCACCGGGAGCCTAACCCTAACCCTAGCTCGAACCCTGACCCTGAACGATAAGCCTCACCCGCAGCCTGAACCCTGAGTCCTACCCTAACGATAAGCCACGCCCTGCAACGAAAACGCCCCCTAACACATATCCGTACCCCAATCTCGACCCTCGGACTCACTGAGAGCCTAATCCTAACCCTAAGTCCAACCCTTACCCTGAACACTAAGCCTCACCCGCAGGCTGAACCCTGAGGACTACCCTATCGATAAGCCACGCGCTGCAACGCACACGCCCCCGAACACGTATCCGTACCCCAGTCTCCACCATAGGCCTCACCGGGAGAGTAAACCTAACCATAGCTAAAACCGTGACCCTGAAACCTGATCCTAACCCGCAACCTGAACCTTGAGGCCTACCCTAACGATAAGCCGCACCATGCAACGCACACGCCTCATAACACATATCCGTACCCCAATCTCGACCCTAGGCCTCCCCGGGACCCGAACTGTAAACCTAGCTCCAACCGTGACCCTGACCAATAAGCCTCACCCTCAGCCTGAACCCAGAGGCCTACCCTAAGGGTAAGCTGCACCCTGCAACGCACTCGCCCCCTAACATATATCCGTACCCCAATCTCGACGCTAGCCCTAACTGGGAGCCTAACCCTAACCCTACCTCCAACACTGACCCTTAACCCTAACCTCACCCGCCGCCTGAAACCAGAGGCCTACACTAACGATAAGCCACGTCCTGCAACGCACATGCCCCCAAACACGTATCCGTACCCCAATCTTGAACCTAAACCTCACTGGGAGCCTAAACCTAACCCTAGCTAAAACCCTGACACTGAATACAAAGCCTCACCCGCACGCTCAACCCTGAAGTCAACCCTAACGATATGCCACGCCCTGCAACGCACATGCCCCCTAACACGTATCCGGACCCCAATCTCGACCTTGGGACGCAACGGGAGCCTAAATCTAACCCTAGCTCCTATCCTGACCCTGAACACTAAGCCTCACCCGCAGCCTGAACCCTGAGGCCTACCCTAACGATAAGCAGCACCATGTAACGCACACGCCCCCGAACATGTATCCGTACCCCAATCTCGTCCCTAGACCTCCCCGGGAGCCTAACCCTAACCCTAGCTCCAACCCTGACCCTGAACACTAAGCCTCACCCGCAGCCTGAACCCTGAGGCCTACCCTCACGATAAGCTACACGCTGCAAGGCACACGCCCCTAACATGTATCCGTACCCCAATAGCGACCCTAGGCCTCACCGGGAGCCTAACCCTAACACTGGCTCCAACCCTGACCCTGAACACTAAGCCTCACCAACAGCCTGAACCCTGTCGCCTGCCCTAACGATAAGCCGCGTACTGCAATGCACACATCCCCAAACACGTATCCGTACCCCAATCTCGACCCTAAACTTCACTGGGAGCCTAACCCTAACCCTAGCTCGAACCCTGACCCTGAACGATAAGCCTCACCCGCAGCCTGAACCCTGAGTCCTACCCTAACGATAAGCCACGCCCTGCAACGAAAACGCCCCCTAACACATATCCGTACCCCAATCTCGACCCTCGGACTCACTGAGAGCCTAATCCTAACCCTAAGTCCAACCCTTACCCTGAACACTAAGCCTCACCCGCAGGCTGAACCCTGAGGCCTACCCTATCGATAAGCCACGCGCTGCAACGCACACGCCCCCGAACACGTATCCGTACCCCAGTCTCCACCATAGGCCTCAACGGGAGACTAAACCTAACCCTAGCTAAAACCGTGACCCTGAAACCTGATCCTAACCCGCAACCTGAACCCTGAGGCCTACCCTAACGATAAGCCGCACCATGCAACGCACACGCCTCATAACACATATCCGTACCCCAATCTCGACCCTAGGCCTCCCCGGGACCCGAACTGTAAACCTAGCTCCAACCGTGACCCTGACCAATAAGCCTCACCCTCAGCCTGAACCCAGAGGCCTACCCTAAGGGTAAGCTGCACCCTGCAACGCACTCGCCCCCTAACATATATCCGTACCCCAATCTCGACGCTAGCCCTAACTAGGAGCCTAACCCTAACCCTACCTCCAACCCTGACCCTGAACGCTAACCTCACCCGCAGCCTGAACCCAGAGGCCTACACTAACGATAAGCCACGTCCTGCAACGCACATGCCCCCAAACACGTATCCGTACCCCAATCTTGAACCTAAACCTCACTGGGAGCCTAAACCTAACCCTAGCTAAAACCCTGACACTGAATACAAAGCCTCACCCGCACGCTCAACCCTGAAGTCAACCCTAACGATATGCCGCGCCCTGCAACGCACATGCCGCATAACACGTATCCGGACCCCAATCTCGACCTTGGGACGCAACGGGAGCCTAAATCTAACCCTAGCTCCTACCCTGACCCTGAACACTAAGCCTCACCCGCAGCCTGAACCCTGAGGCCTACCCTAACGATAAGCAGCACCATGTAACGCACACGCCCCCTAACATGTATCCGTACCCCAATCTCGTCCATAGACCTCCCCGGGAGCCTAACCCTAACCCTACCTCCAACACTGACCCTTAACCCTAACCTCACCCGCCGCCTGAAACCAGAGGCCTACACTAACGATAAGCCACGTCCTGAAACGCACATGCCCCCAAACACGTATCCGTACCCCAATCTTGAACCTAAACCTCACTGGGAGCCTAAACCTAACCCTAGCTTAAACCCTGACACTGAATACAAAGCCTCACCCGCACGCTCAACCCTGAAGTCAACCCTAACGATATGCCACGCCCTGAAACGCACATGCCCCCGAACATGTATCCGTACCCCAATCTCGTCCCTAGACCTCCCCGGGAGCCTAACCCTAACCCTAGCTCCAACCCTGACCCTGAACACTAAGCCTCACCCGCAGCCTGAACCCTGAGGCCTACCCTCACGATAAGCTACACGCTGCAAGGCACACGCCCCTAACATGTATCCGTACCCCAATAGCGACCCTAGGCCTCACCGGGAGCCTAACCCTAACACTGGCTCCAACCCTGACCCTGAACACTAAGCCTCACCAACAGCCTGAACCCTGTCGCCTGCCCTAACGATAAGCCGCGTACTGCAATGCACACATCCCCAAACACGTATCCGTACCCCAATCTCGACCCTAAACTTCACTGGGAGCCTAACCCTAACCCTAGCTCGAACCCTGACCCTGAACGATAAGCCTCACCCACAGCCTGAACCCTGAGTCCTACCCTAACGATAAGCCACGCCCTGCAACGAAAACGCCCCCTAACACATATCCGTACCCCAATCTCGACCCTCGGACTCACTGAGAGCCTAATCCTAACCCTAAGTCCAACCCTTACCCTGAACACTAAGCCTCACCCGCAGGCTGAACCCTGAGGCCTACCCTATCGATAAGCCACGCGCTGCAACACACACGCCCCCGAACACGTATCCGTACCCCAGTCTCCACCATAGGCCTCAACGGGAGACTAAACCTAACCCTAGCTAAAACCGTGACCCTGAAACCTGATCCTAACCCGCAACCTGAACCCTGAGGCCTACCCTAACGATAAGCCGCACCATGCAACGCACACGCCTCATAACACATATCCGTACCCCAATCTCGACCCTAGGCCTCCCCGGGACCCGAACTGTAAACCTAGCTCCAACCGTGACCCTGACCAATAAGCCTCACCCTCAGCCTGAACCCAGAGGCCTACCCTAAGGGTAAGCTGCACCATGCAACGCACTCGCCCCCTAACATATATCCGTACCCCAATCTCGACGCTAGCCCTAACTAGGAGTCTAACCCTAACCCTACCTCCAACACTGACCCTTAACCCTAACCTCACCCGCCGCCTGAAACCAGAGGCCTACACTAACGATAAGCCACGTCCTGAAACGCACATGCCCCCAAACACGTATCCGTACCCCAATCTTGAACCTAAACCTCACTGGGAGCCTAAACCTAACCCTAGCTAAAACCCTGACACTGAATACAAAGCCTCACCCGCACGCTCAACCCTGAAGTCAACCCTAACGATATGCCACGCCCTGAAACGCACATGCCCCCTAACATGTATCCGGACCCCAATCTCGACCTTGGGACGCAACGGGAGCCTAAATCTAACCCTAGCTCCTATCCTGACCCTGAACACTAAGCCTCACCCGCAGCCTGAACCCTGAGGCCTACCCTAACGATAAGCAGCACCATGTAACGCACACGCCCCCGAACATGTATCCGTACCCCAATCTCGTCCCTAGACCTCCCCGGGAGCCTAACCCTAACCCTAGCTCCAACCCTGACCCTGAACAATAAGCCTCACCCACAGACTGGAACCTGAGGCCGACCCTAACGATATGCCATACCATGCAACGCACACGCCCCCTAACACGTATCCGTACCCCAATCTCGACCTTAGGCTTAATCGGGAGCCTCACACTAACCCTAGCTCCAACCCTGTCCCTGAACACAAAGCCTCACACGCAGGGTGTACCCAGAGGCCTACCCTAACGATAAGCCGCGCGCTGAAATGCACATGCCCTCTAACACGTATCCGTACCCCAATCGCAATCCTAGGCCTCACCGGGAGCCTAACCCTAAACCTAAGTCCAACCCTTACCCTGAAAACTAAGGCTCACCCACAGCCTGAACCCTGAGGCCTACCATAACGATAAGCCCCACGATGCAACGCACACGCCCCCTAAGTCATATCCGTACCGCAATCTCGACCCTAGGCCTCCCAGGGAGCCTAAACGAAACCCTCACTCCTACCCTGACCCTAAACACTAAACCTCACCCGAAGCCTGAACCCAGAGCCCTACGCTAACAATAAGCCGCACCCTGAAACGCACACACCCCCGAACACGTATCCGTATCCCAATTTCGACCCTAGCCCTAACCGGGAGCCAAACCCTAACCCTAGTTCCAACACTGACCCTGAACACTAAGCCTCACCTGCAGCCTGAACCCTGAGGCCTACACTAACGATAAGCCACGTCCTGCAACGCACACGCCCCCAAACACGTATCCCTACCACAATCTCGACCCTAATCCTCACTGGGAGCCTAAGCCTAACCATAGCTAAAACCCTGACCCTGAACCCTAAGCCTCACCCACAGCCTGAACCTTGAGGCCTACCCTCACGATAAGCTACACGCTGCAAGGCACACGCCCCTAACATGTATCCGAAACCCAATCTCGACCCTAAACTTCACTGGGAGCCTAACCCTAACCCTAGCTCGAACCCTGACCCTGAACGATAAGCCTCACCCGCAGCCTGAACCCTGAGGCCTACCCTAACGATAAGCCATGCCCTGCAACGCAGACGCCCCCTAACTCGTATCCGAAACCCAATCTCGACCCTAGGCCTAACCGGGACCCTAAATGTAACCCTAGCTCCATCCGTGACAGGAACCCGAAGCCTCACCCGCACACTGTAACCTGAGGCCTACCCTAACGATACGCCGCGCCCTGCAATGCACCTGTCCACTAACACGTATCCATACCACAATCTCGACCGCAGGCCTCACCGGGAGACTATCCGTAACCCTAAGTCCAACCCTTACCTTGAACACAAAGCCTCACCCACAGCCTGAACCCTGAGGTGTACCCTAACTATAAGCCACGCCCTGCAACGCACACGTACCCCAACACGTATACGTACCACAAACACGGCCCCAGGCCAAACCGGGTGACTAAACCTAACCCTAGCTCCAAACCTGACCCTGAACCCTAAGCCTCACCCGCAGCCTGAACCCTGAGGCCTACCCTAACGATAAGCCGCACCCTGCAAGGCACACGCCCCCTAACACATATCCGTACCCCAATCTCGACCCTAGCCCTAACCGGGAGCCTAACCCTAACCCTAGCTCCAACCCTGACCCTGAAACCTAAGCCTCACCGCAGCCTGAACCCTGAGGCCTACTCTAACGATAAGTCACGTCCTCCATCGCACACGCCCCAAACATGTATCTGTAACCCAATCTCGACCCGAAACCTCACTGGGAGCCTAACCCTAACCATAGCTAAAACCCTGACCCTGAACCCTAAGCCTCACCCGCAGCCTCAACCCTGAGGACAACCCAAACGATAAGCCGCGTCCTGGAACGCACATACCCCCTAACATGTATCCGTACACTAATCTCGACCCTAGGCTTCACCGGGAGCCTAACTCTAACCCTGGCTCCAAACCTGACCCTGAAATCTCAGCCTCACCAGCAGCCTGAATCCTGAGGCCTACCCTAACGATAAGCCGCGCCCTGCAAGGCACACGCCCACTAATATATATCCGTACCCCAATCGCGACCCTAGGCCTCACTGGGAGCCTAACACTAACCCTAAATCTAACCCTTACCCTGAACCCTAAGCCTCACCGGCAGGCTGAACCCTGAGCCCTGCCCTAACGATAAGCCGCGCCCTGCAATGCACACACCCCCTAACACGTATCCGTACCCCAATCTCAACCATAGGCCTCACCGGGAGACTAAACCTAACCCTAGCTCCAATGCTGACCCAGAACGCTAAGCCTCACCAGCAGCGTGAACCCTGAGGCCTCCCTTAACGATTAGCCGCGCCCTGCAACGCACACGCGCCCTAACAACTATGCGTACCCCAATCTCGACCTTAGCCCTAACCGGGAGCGTGACCCTAACCCTAGATACAGCCCTGACCCTGAACCCTAAGCCTCACCGCAGCCTGAACCCTGAGGCCTACCCTAACGATAAGACACGTCCTTCAACGCGCATGCCCCCAAACACATATCCGTACCCCAATCTCGACCCTAAACCTCCCTGGGAGCCTAACCCTGACCATAGCTAAAACCCTGACCCTGAACCCTAAGCCTCAACCGCACCCTAAACCCTGAGGCCAACCCTAACAATAAGCCGCGCCCTGCAAGGAACATGCCCCCTAACAATTATCCGTACCCCAATCTCGACCCTAGGCCTAACCGGGAGCCTAACCCTAACCCTATCTCCATCCCTGACCCTGAACACAAAGCGTCACCCGCGTCCTGGAACCTGAGGCCTACCCTAATGATAAGCCGTGCCCTGCAACTCACACGCCCCCTAACACGTATCCGTACCCCAATCTCGAACCTAGGCGTCACCGGGAGCCTAACCCTAACCCTAGCTCGAACCCTGACCCTGAACGATAAGCCTCACCCGCAGCCTGAACCCTGAGTCCTACCCTAACGATAAGCCACGCCCTGCAACGAAAACGCCCCCTAACACATATCCGTACCCCAATCTCGACCCTCGGACTCACTGAGAGCCTAATCCTAACCCTAAGTCCAACCCTTACCCTGAACACTAAGCCTCACCCGCAGGCTGAACCCTGAGGACTACCCTATCGATAAGCCACGCGCTGCAACGCACACGCCCCCGAACACGTATCCGTACCCCAGTCTCCACCATAGGCCTCACCGGGAGACTAAACCTAACCATAGCTAAAACCGTGACCCTGAAACCTGATCCTAACCCGCAACCTGAACCCTGAGGCCTACCCTAATGATAAGCCGCACCATGCAACGCACACGCCTCATAACACATATCCGTACCCCAATCTCGACCCTAGGCCTCCCCGGGACGCAAACTGTAAACCTAGCTCCAACCGTGACCCTGACCAATAAGCCTCACCCTCAGCCTGAACCCAGAGGCCTACCCTAAGGGTAAGCTGCACCATGCAACGCACTCGCCCCCTAACATATATCCGTACCCCAATCTCGACGCTAGCCCTAACTAGGAGCCTAACCCTAACCCTACCTCCAACACTGACCCTTAACCCTAACCTCACCCGCCGCCTGAAACCAGAGGCCTACACTAACGATAAGCCACGTCCTGAAACGCACATGCCCCCAAACACGTATCCGTACCCCAATCTTGAACCTAAACCTCACTGGGAGCCTAAACCTAACCCTAGCTAAAACCCTGACACTGAATACAAAGCCTCACCCGCACGCTCAACCCTGAAGTCAACCCTAACGATATGCCACGCCCTGAAACGCACATGCCCCCGAACATGTATCCGTACCCCAATCTCGTCCCTAGACCTCCCCGGGAGCCTAACCCTAACCCTAGCTCCAACCCTGACCCTGAACACTAAGCCTCACCCGCAGCCTGAACCCTGAGGCCTACCCTCACGATAAGCTACACGCTGCAAGGCACACGCCCCTAACATGTATCCGTACCCCAATAGCGACCCTAGGCCTCACCGGGAGCCTAACCCTAACACTGGCTCCAACCCTGACCCTGAACACTAAGCCTCACCAACAGCCTGAACCCTGTCGCCTGCCCTAACGATAAGCCGCGTACTGCAATGCACACATCCCCAAACACGTATCCGTACCCCAATCTCGACCCTAAACTTCACTGGGAGCCTAACCCTAACCCTAGCTCGAACCCTGACCCTGAACGATAAGCCTCACCCACAGCCTGAACCCTGAGTCCTACCCTAACGATAAGCCACGCCCTGCAACGAAAACGCCCCCTAACACATATCCGTACCCCAATCTCGACCCTCGGACTCACTGAGAGCCTAATCCTAACCCTAAGTCCAACCCTTACCCTGAACACTAAGCCTCACCCGCAGGCTGAACCCTGAGGCCTACCCTATCGATAAGCCACGCGCTGCAACACACACGCCCCCGAACACGTATCCGTACCCCAGTCTCCACCATAGGCCTCAACGGGAGACTAAACCTAACCCTAGCTAAAACCGTGACCCTGAAACCTGATCCTAACCCGCAACCTGAACCCTGAGGCCTACCCTAACGATAAGCCGCACCATGCAACGCACACGCCTCATAACACATATCCGTACCCCAATCTCGACCCTAGGCCTCCCCGGGACCCGAACTGTAAACCTAGCTCCAACCGTGACCCTGACCAATAAGCCTCACCCTCAGCCTGAACCCAGAGGCCTACCCTAAGGGTAAGCTGCACCATGCAACGCACTCGCCCCCTAACATATATCCGTACCCCAATCTCGACGCTAGCCCTAACTAGGAGCCTAACCCTAACCCTACCTCCAACACTGACCCTTAACCCTAACCTCACCCGCCGCCTGAAACCAGAGGCCTACACTAACGATAAGCCACGTCCTGAAACGCACATGCCCCCAAACACGTATCCGTACCCCAATCTTGAACCTAAACCTCACTGGGAGCCTAAACCTAACCCTAGCTAAAACCCTGACACTGAATACAAAGCCTCACCCGCACGCTCAACCCTGAAGTCAACCCTAACGATATGCCACGCCCTGAAACGCACATGCCCCCTAACACGTATCTGGACCCCAATCTCGACCTTGGGACGCAACGGGAGCCTAAATCTAACCCTAGCTCCTATCCTGACCCTGAACACTAAGCCTCACCCGCAGCCTGAACCCTGAGGCCTACCCTAACGATAAGCAGCACCATGTAACGCACACGCCCCCGAACATGTATCCGTACCCCAATCTCGTCCCTAGACCTCCCCGGGAGCCTAACCCTAACCCTAGCTCCAACCCTGACCCTGAACAATAAGCCTCACCCACAGACTGGAACCTGAGGCCGACCCTAACGATATGCCATACCATGCAACGCACACGCCCCCTAACACGTATCCGTACCCCAATCTCGACCTTAGGCTTAATCGGGAGCCTCACACTAACCCTAGCTCCAACCCTGTCCCTGAACACAAAGCCTCACACGCAGGGTGTACCCAGAGGCCTACCCTAACGATAAGCCGCGCGCTGAAATGCACATGCCCTCTAACACGTATCCGTACCCCAATCGCAATCCTAGGCCTCACCGGGAGCCTAACCCTAAACCTAAGTCCAACCCTTACCCTGAAAACTAAGGCTCACCCACAGCCTGAACCCTGAGGCCTACCATAACGATAAGCCCCACGATGCAACGCACACGCCCCCTAAGTCATATCCGTACCGCAATCTCGACCCTAGGCCTCCCAGGGAGCCTAAACGAAACCCTCACTCCTACCCTGACCCTAAACACTAAACCTCACCCGAAGCCTGAACCCAGAGCCCTACGCTAACAATAAGCCGCACCCTGAAACGCACACACCCCCGAACACGTATCCGTATCCCAATTTGGACCCTAGCCCTAACCGGGAGCCAAACCCTAACCCTAGTTCCAACACTGACCCTGAACACTAAGCCTCACCTGCAGCCTGAACCCTGAGGCCTACACTAACGATAAGCCACGTCCTGCAACGCACACGCCCCCAAACACGTATCCCTACCACAATCTCGACCCTAATCCTCACTGGGAGCCTAAGCCTAACCATAGCTAAAACCCTGACCCTGAACCCTAAGCCTCACCCACAGCCTGAACCTTGAGGCCTACCCTCACGATAAGCTACACGCTGCAAGGCACACGCCCCTAACATGTATCCGAAACCCAATCTCGACCCTAAACTTCACTGGGAGCCTAACCCTAACCCTAGCTCGAACCCTGACCCTGAACGATAAGCCTCACCCGCAGCCTGAACCCTGAGGCCTACCCTAACGATAAGCCATGCCCTGCAACGCAGACGCCCCCTAACTCGTATCCGAAACCCAATCTCGACCCTAGGCCTAACCGGGACCCTAAATGTAACCCTAGCTCCATCCGTGACAGGAACCCGAAGCCTCACCCGCACACTGTAACCTGAGGCCTACCCTAACGATACGCCGCGCCCTGCAATGCACCTGTCCACTAACACGTATCCATACCACAATCTCGACCGCAGGCCTCACCGGGAGACTATCCGTAACCCTAAGTCCAACCCTTACCTTGAACACAAAGCCTCACCCGCAGCCTGAACCCTGAGGTGTACCCTAACTATACGCCACGCCCTGCAACGCACACGTACCCCAACACGTATACGTACCACAAACACGGCCCCAGGCCAAACCGGGTGACTAAACCTAACCCTAGCTCCAAACCTGACCCTGAACCCTAAGCCTCACCCGCAGCCTGAACCCTGAGGCCTACCCTAACGATAAGCCGCACCCTGCAAGGCACACGCCCCCTAACACATATCCGTACCCCAATCTCGACCCTAGCCCTAACCGGGAGCCTAACTCTAACCCTGGCTCCAAACCTGACCCTGAAATCTCAGCCTCACCAGCAGCCTGAATCCTGAGGCCTACCCTAACGATAAGCCGCGCCCTGCAAGGCACACGCCCACTAATATATATCCGTACCCCAATCGCGACCCTAGGCCTCACTGGGAGCCTAACACTAACCCTAAATCTAACCCTTACCCTGAACCCTAAGCCTCACCGGCAGGCTGAACCCTGAGCCCTGCCCTAACGATAAGCCGCGCCCTGCAATGCACACACCCCCTAACACGTATCCGTACCCCAATCTCAACCCTAGGCCTCACCGGGAGACTAAACCTAACCCTAGCTCCAATGCTGACCCAGAACGCTAAGCCTCACCAGCAGCGTGAACCCTGAGGCCTCCCTTAACGATTAGCCGCGCCCTGCAACGCACACGCGCCCTAACAACTATGCGTACCCCAATCTCGACCTTAGCCCTAACCGGGAGCGTGACCCTAACCCTAGATACAGCCCTGACCCTGAACCCTAAGCCTCACCGCAGCCTGAACCCTGAGGCCTACCCTAACGATAAGACACGTCCTTCAACGCGCACGCCCCCAAACACATATCCGTACCCCAATCTCGACCCTAAACCTCCCTGGGAGCCTAACCCTGACCATAGCTAAAACCCTGACCCTGAACCCTAAGCCTCAACCGCACCCTAAACCCTGAGGCCAACCCTAACAATAAGCCGCGCCCTGCAAGGAACATGCCCCCTAACAATTATCCGTACCCCAATCTCGACCCTAGGCCTAACCGGGAGCCTAACCCTAACCCTATCTCCATCCCTGACCCTGAACACAAAGCGTCACCCGCGTCCTGGAACCTGAGGCCTACCCTAATGATAAGCCGTGCCCTGCAACTCACACGCCCCCTAACACGTATCCGTACCCCAATCTCGAACCTAGGCGTCACCGGGAGCCTAACCCTAACCCTAGCTCGAACCCTGACCCTGAACGATAAGCCTCACCCGCAGCCTGAACCCTGAGTCCTACCCTAACGATAAGCCACGCCCTGCAACGAAAACGCCCCCTAACACATATCCGTACCCCAATCTCGACCCTCGGACTCACTGAGAGCCTAATCCTAACCCTAAGTCCAACCCTTACCCTGAACACTAAGCCTCACCCGCAGGCTGAACCCTGAGGACTACCCTATCGATAAGCCACGCGCTGCAACGCACACGCCCCCGAACACGTATCCGTACCCCAGTCTCCACCATAGGCCTCACCGGGAGAGTAAACCTAACCATAGCTAAAACCGTGACCCTGAAACCTGATCCTAACCCGCAACCTGAACCCTGAGGCCTACCCTAACGATAAGCCGCACCATGCAACGCACACGCCTCATAACACATATCCGTACCCCAATCTCGACCCTAGGCCTCCCCGGGACCCGAACTGTAAACCTAGCTCCAACCGTGACCCTGACCAATAAGCCTCACCCTCAGCCTGAACCCAGAGGCCTACCCTAAGGGTAAGCTGCACCCTGCAACGCACTCGCCCCCTAACATATATCCGTACCCCAATCTCGACGCTAGCCCTAACTGGGAGCCTAACCCTAACCCTACCTCCAACACTGACCCTTAACCCTAACCTCACCCGCCGCCTGAAACCAGAGGCCTACACTAACGATAAGCCACGTCCTGCAACGCACATGCCCCCAAACACGTATCCGTACCCCAATCTTGAACCTAAACCTCACTGGGAGCCTAAACCTAACCCTAGCTAAAACCCTGACACTGAATACAAAGCCTCACCCGCACGCTCAACCCTGAAGTCAACCCTAACGATATGCCACGCCCTGCAACGCACATGCCCCCTAACACGTATCCGGACCCCAATCTCGACCTTGGGACGCAACGGGAGCCTAAATCTAACCCTAGCTCCTATCCTGACCCTGAACACTAAGCCTCACCCGCAGCCTGAACCCTGAGGCCTACCCTAACGATAAGCAGCACCATGTAACGCACACGCCCCCGAACATGTATCCGTACCCCAATCTCGTCCCTAGACCTCCCCGGGAGCCTAACCCTAACCCTAGCTCCAACCCTGACCCTGAACACTAAGCCTCACCCGCAGCCTGAACCCTGAGGCCTACCCTCACGATAAGCTACACGCTGCAAGGCACACGCCCCTAACATGTATCCGTACCCCAATAGCGACCCTAGGCCTCACCGGGAGCCTAACCCTAACACTGGCTCCAACCCTGACCCTGAACACTAAGCCTCACCAACAGCCTGAACCCTGTCGCCTGCCCTAACGATAAGCCGCGTACTGCAATGCACACATCCCCAAACACGTATCCGTACCCCAATCTCGACCCTAAACTTCACTGGGAGCCTAACCCTAACCCTAGCTCGAACCCTGACCCTGAACGATAAGCCTCACCCGCAGCCTGAACCCTGAGTCCTACCCTAACGATAAGCCACGCCCTGCAACGAAAACGCCCCCTAACACATATCCGTACCCCAATCTCGACCCTCGGACTCACTGAGAGCCTAATCCTAACCCTAAGTCCAACCCTTACCCTGAACACTAAGCCTCACCCGCAGGCTGAACCCTGAGGCCTACCCTATCGATAAGCCACGCGCTGCAACGCACACGCCCCCGAACACGTATCCGTACCCCAGTCTCCACCATAGGCCTCAACGGGAGACTAAACCTAACCCTAGCTAAAACCGTGACCCTGAAACCTGATCCTAACCCGCAACCTGAACCCTGAGGCCTACCCTAACGATAAGCCGCACCATGCAACGCACACGCCTCATAACACATATCCGTACCCCAATCTCGACCCTAGGCCTCCCCGGGACCCGAACTGTAAACCTAGCTCCAACCGTGACCCTGACCAATAAGCCTCACCCTCAGCCTGAACCCAGAGGCCTACCCTAAGGGTAAGCTGCACCCTGCAACGCACTCGCCCCCTAACATATATCCGTACCCCAATCTCGACGCTAGCCCTAACTAGGAGCCTAACCCTAACCCTACCTCCAACCCTGACCCTGAACGCTAACCTCACCCGCAGCCTGAACCCAGAGGCCTACACTAACGATAAGCCACGTCCTGCAACGCACATGCCCCCAAACACGTATCCGTACCCCAATCTTGAACCTAAACCTCACTGGGAGCCTAAACCTAACCCTAGCTAAAACCCTGACACTGAATACAAAGCCTCACCCGCACGCTCAACCCTGAAGTCAACCCTAACGATATGCCGCGCCCTGCAACGCACATGCCGCATAACACGTATCCGGACCCCAATCTCGACCTTGGGACGCAACGGGAGCCTAAATCTAACCCTAGCTCCTACCCTGACCCTGAACACTAAGCCTCACCCGCAGCCTGAACCCTGAGGCCTACCCTAACGATAAGCAGCACCATGTAACGCACACGCCCCCTAACATGTATCCGTACCCCAATCTCGTCCATAGACCTCCCCGGGAGCCTAACCCTAACCCTACCTCCAACACTGACCCTTAACCCTAACCTCACCCGCCGCCTGAAACCAGAGGCCTACACTAACGATAAGCCACGTCCTGAAACGCACATGCCCCCAAACACGTATCCGTACCCCAATCTTGAACCTAAACCTCACTGGGAGCCTAAACCTAACCCTAGCTTAAACCCTGACACTGAATACAAAGCCTCACCCGCACGCTCAACCCTGAAGTCAACCCTAACGATATGCCACGCCCTGAAACGCACATGCCCCCGAACATGTATCCGTACCCCAATCTCGTCCCTAGACCTCCCCGGGAGCCTAACCCTAACCCTAGCTCCAACCCTGACCCTGAACACTAAGCCTCACCCGCAGCCTGAACCCTGAGGCCTACCCTCACGATAAGCTACACGCTGCAAGGCACACGCCCCTAACATGTATCCGTACCCCAATAGCGACCCTAGGCCTCACCGGGAGCCTAACCCTAACACTGGCTCCAACCCTGACCCTGAACACTAAGCCTCACCAACAGCCTGAACCCTGTCGCCTGCCCTAACGATAAGCCGCGTACTGCAATGCACACATCCCCAAACACGTATCCGTACCCCAATCTCGACCCTAAACTTCACTGGGAGCCTAACCCTAACCCTAGCTCGAACCCTGACCCTGAACGATAAGCCTCACCCACAGCCTGAACCCTGAGTCCTACCCTAACGATAAGCCACGCCCTGCAACGAAAACGCCCCCTAACACATATCCGTACCCCAATCTCGACCCTCGGACTCACTGAGAGCCTAATCCTAACCCTAAGTCCAACCCTTACCCTGAACACTAAGCCTCACCCGCAGGCTGAACCCTGAGGCCTACCCTATCGATAAGCCACGCGCTGCAACACACACGCCCCCGAACACGTATCCGTACCCCAGTCTCCACCATAGGCCTCAACGGGAGACTAAACCTAACCCTAGCTAAAACCGTGACCCTGAAACCTGATCCTAACCCGCAACCTGAACCCTGAGGCCTACCCTAACGATAAGCCGCACCATGCAACGCACACGCCTCATAACACATATCCGTACCCCAATCTCGACCCTAGGCCTCCCCGGGACCCGAACTGTAAACCTAGCTCCAACCGTGACCCTGACCAATAAGCCTCACCCTCAGCCTGAACCCAGAGGCCTACCCTAAGGGTAAGCTGCACCATGCAACGCACTCGCCCCCTAACATATATCCGTACCCCAATCTCGACGCTAGCCCTAACTAGGAGTCTAACCCTAACCCTACCTCCAACACTGACCCTTAACCCTAACCTCACCCGCCGCCTGAAACCAGAGGCCTACACTAACGATAAGCCACGTCCTGAAACGCACATGCCCCCAAACACGTATCCGTACCCCAATCTTGAACCTAAACCTCACTGGGAGCCTAAACCTAACCCTAGCTAAAACCCTGACACTGAATACAAAGCCTCACCCGCACGCTCAACCCTGAAGTCAACCCTAACGATATGCCACGCCCTGAAACGCACATGCCCCCTAACATGTATCCGGACCCCAATCTCGACCTTGGGACGCAACGGGAGCCTAAATCTAACCCTAGCTCCTATCCTGACCCTGAACACTAAGCCTCACCCGCAGCCTGAACCCTGAGGCCTACCCTAACGATAAGCAGCACCATGTAACGCACACGCCCCCGAACATGTATCCGTACCCCAATCTCGTCCCTAGACCTCCCCGGGAGCCTAACCCTAACCCTAGCTCCAACCCTGACCCTGAACAATAAGCCTCACCCACAGACTGGAACCTGAGGCCGACCCTAACGATATGCCATACCATGCAACGCACACGCCCCCTAACACGTATCCGTACCCCAATCTCGACCTTAGGCTTAATCGGGAGCCTCACACTAACCCTAGCTCCAACCCTGTCCCTGAACACAAAGCCTCACACGCAGGGTGTACCCAGAGGCCTACCCTAACGATAAGCCGCGCGCTGAAATGCACATGCCCTCTAACACGTATCCGTACCCCAATCGCAATCCTAGGCCTCACCGGGAGCCTAACCCTAAACCTAAGTCCAACCCTTACCCTGAAAACTAAGGCTCACCCACAGCCTGAACCCTGAGGCCTACCATAACGATAAGCCCCACGATGCAACGCACACGCCCCCTAAGTCATATCCGTACCGCAATCTCGACCCTAGGCCTCCCAGGGAGCCTAAACGAAACCCTCACTCCTACCCTGACCCTAAACACTAAACCTCACCCGAAGCCTGAACCCAGAGCCCTACGCTAACAATAAGCCGCACCCTGAAACGCACACACCCCCGAACACGTATCCGTATCCCAATTTCGACCCTAGCCCTAACCGGGAGCCAAACCCTAACCCTAGTTCCAACACTGACCCTGAACACTAAGCCTCACCTGCAGCCTGAACCCTGAGGCCTACACTAACGATAAGCCACGTCCTGCAACGCACACGCCCCCAAACACGTATCCCTACCACAATCTCGACCCTAATCCTCACTGGGAGCCTAAGCCTAACCATAGCTAAAACCCTGACCCTGAACCCTAAGCCTCACCCACAGCCTGAACCTTGAGGCCTACCCTCACGATAAGCTACACGCTGCAAGGCACACGCCCCTAACATGTATCCGAAACCCAATCTCGACCCTAAACTTCACTGGGAGCCTAACCCTAACCCTAGCTCGAACCCTGACCCTGAACGATAAGCCTCACCCGCAGCCTGAACCCTGAGGCCTACCCTAACGATAAGCCATGCCCTGCAACGCAGACGCCCCCTAACTCGTATCCGAAACCCAATCTCGACCCTAGGCCTAACCGGGACCCTAAATGTAACCCTAGCTCCATCCGTGACAGGAACCCGAAGCCTCACCCGCACACTGTAACCTGAGGCCTACCCTAACGATACGCCGCGCCCTGCAATGCACCTGTCCACTAACACGTATCCATACCACAATCTCGACCGCAGGCCTCACCGGGAGACTATCCGTAACCCTAAGTCCAACCCTTACCTTGAACACAAAGCCTCACCCGCAGCCTGAACCCTGAGGTGTACCCTAACTATAAGCCACGCCCTGCAACGCACACGTACCCCAACACGTATACGTACCACAAACACGGCCCCAGGCCAAACCGGGTGACTAAACCTAACCCTAGCTCCAAACCTGACCCTGAACCCTAAGCCTCACCCGCAGCCTGAACCCTGAGGCCTACCCTAACGATAAGCCGCACCCTGCAAGGCACACGCCCCCTAACACATATCCGTACCCCAATCTCGACCCTAGCCCTAACCGGGAGCCTAACCCTAACCCTAGCTCCAACCCTGACCCTGAAACCTAAGCCTCACCGCAGCCTGAACCCTGAGGCCTACTCTAACGATAAGTCACGTCCTCCATCGCACACGCCCCAAACATGTATCTGTAACCCAATCTCGACCCGAAACCTCACTGGGAGCCTAACCCTAACCATAGCTAAAACCCTGACCCTGAACCCTAAGCCTCACCCGCAGCCTCAACCCTGAGGACAACCCAAACGATAAGCCGCGTCCTGGAACGCACATACCCCCTAACATGTATCCGTACACTAATCTCGACCCTAGGCTTCACCGGGAGCCTAACTCTAACCCTGGCTCCAAACCTGACCCTGAAATCTCAGCCTCACCAGCAGCCTGAATCCTGAGGCCTACCCTAACGA
Source organism: Kogia breviceps (assembly GCF_026419965.1). Classification (NCBI taxonomy): domain Eukaryota; kingdom Metazoa; phylum Chordata; class Mammalia; order Artiodactyla; family Physeteridae; genus Kogia; species Kogia breviceps. Next base: position 87,693,161 of record NC_081316.1, on the reverse strand, counting down.
TAAGCCGCGCCCTGCAAGGCACACGCCCACTAATATATATCCGTACCCCAATCGCGACCCTAGGCCTCACTGGGAGCCTAACACTAACCCTAAATCTAACCCTTACCCTGAACCCTAAGCCTCACCGGCAGGCTGAACCCTGAGCCCTGCCCTAACGATAAGCCGCGCCCTGCAATGCACACACCCCCTAACACGTATCCGTACCCCAATCTCAACCATAGGCCTCACCGGGAGACTAAACCTAACCCTAGCTCCAATGCTGACCCAGAACGCTAAGCCTCACCAGCAGCGTGAACCCTGAGGCCTCCCTTAACGATTAGCCGCGCCCTGCAACGCACACGCGCCCTAACAACTATGCGTACCCCAATCTCGACCTTAGCCCTAACCGGGAGCGTGACCCTAACCCTAGATACAGCCCTGACCCTGAACCCTAAGCCTCACCGCAGCCTGAACCCTGAGGCCTACCCTAACGATAAGACACGTCCTTCAACGCGCACGCCCCCAAACACATATCCGTACCCCAATCTCGACCCTAAACCTCCCTGGGAGCCTAACCCTGACCATAGCTAAAACCCTGACCCTGAACCCTAAGCCTCAACCGCACCCTAAACCCTGAGGCCAACCCTAACAATAAGCCGCGCCCTGCAAGGAACATGCCCCCTAACAATTATCCGTACCCCAATCTCGACCCTAGGCCTAACCGGGAGCCTAACCCTAACCCTATCTCCATCCCTGACCCTGAACACAAAGCGTCACCCGCGTCCTGGAACCTGAGGCCTACCCTAATGATAAGCCGTGCCCTGCAACTCACACGCCCCCTAACACGTATCCGTACCCCAATCTCGAACCTAGGCGTCACCGGGAGCCTAACCCTAACCCTAGCTCGAACCCTGACCCTGAACGATAAGCCTCACCCGCAGCCTGAACCCTGAGTCCTACCCTAACGATAAGCCACGCCCTGCAACGAAAACGCCCCCTAACACATATCCGTACCCCAATCTCGACCCTCGGACTCACTGAGAGCCTAATCCTAACCCTAAGTCCAACCCTTACCCTGAACACTAAGCCTCACCCGCAGGCTGAACCCTGAGGACTACCCTATCGATAAGCCACGCGCTGCAACGCACACGCCCCCGAACACGTATCCGTACCCCAGTCTCCACCATAGGCCTCACCGGGAGAGTAAACCTAACCATAGCTAAAACCGTGACCCTGAAACCTGATCCTAACCCGCAACCTGAACCCTGAGGCCTACCCTAACGATAAGCCGCACCATGCAACGCACACGCCTCATAACACATATCCGTACCCCAATCTCGACCCTAGGCCTCCCCGGGACCCGAACTGTAAACCTAGCTCCAACCGTGACCCTGACCAATAAGCCTCACCCTCAGCCTGAACCCAGAGGCCTACCCTAAGGGTAAGCTGCACCCTGCAACGCACTCGCCCCCTAACATATATCCGTACCCCAATCTCGACGCTAGCCCTAACTGGGAGCCTAACCCTAACCCTACCTCCAACACTGACCCTTAACCCTAACCTCACCCGCCGCCTGAAACCAGAGGCCTACACTAACGATAAGCCACGTCCTGCAACGCACATGCCCCCAAACACGTATCCGTACCCCAATCTTGAACCTAAACCTCACTGGGAGCCTAAACCTAACCCTAGCTAAAACCCTGACACTGAATACAAAGCCTCACCCGCACGCTCAACCCTGAAGTCAACCCTAACGATATGCCACGCCCTGCAACGCACATGCCCCCTAACACGTATCCGGACCCCAATCTCGACCTTGGGACGCAACGGGAGCCTAAATCTAACCCTAGCTCCTATCCTGACCCTGAACACTAAGCCTCACCCGCAGCCTGAACCCTGAGGCCTACCCTAACGATAAGCAGCACCATGTAACGCACACGCCCCCGAACATGTATCCGTACCCCAATCTCGTCCCTAGACCTCCCCGGGAGCCTAACCCTAACCCTAGCTCCAACCCTGACCCTGAACACTAAGCCTCACCCGCAGCCTGAACCCTGAGGCCTACCCTCACGATAAGCTACACGCTGCAAGGCACACGCCCCTAACATGTATCCGTACCCCAATAGCGACCCTAGGCCTCACCGGGAGCCTAACCCTAACACTGGCTCCAACCCTGACCCTGAACACTAAGCCTCACCAACAGCCTGAACCCTGTCGCCTGCCCTAACGATAAGCCGCGTACTGCAATGCACACATCCCCAAACACGTATCCGTACCCCAATCTCGACCCTAAACTTCACTGGGAGCCTAACCCTAACCCTAGCTCGAACCCTGACCCTGAACGATAAGCCTCACCCGCAGCCTGAACCCTGAGTCCTACCCTAACGATAAGCCACGCCCTGCAACGAAAACGCCCCCTAACACATATCCGTACCCCAATCTCGACCCTCGGACTCACTGAGAGCCTAATCCTAACCCTAAGTCCAACCCTTACCCTGAACACTAAGCCTCACCCGCAGGCTGAACCCTGAGGACTACCCTATCGATAAGCCACGCGCTGCAACGCACACGCCCCCGAACACGTATCCGTACCCCAGTCTCCACCATAGGCCTCACCGGGAGACTAAACCTAACCATAGCTAAAACCGTGACCCTGAAACCTGATCCTAACCCGCAACCTGAACCCTGAGGCCTACCCTAATGATAAGCCGCACCATGCAACGCACACGCCTCATAACACATATCCGTACCCCAATCTCGACCCTAGGCCTCCCCGGGACGCAAACTGTAAACCTAGCTCCAACCGTGACCCTGACCAATAAGCCTCACCCTCAGCCTGAACCCAGAGGCCTACCCTAAGGGTAAGCTGCACCATGCAACGCACTCGCCCCCTAACATATATCCGTACCCCAATCTCGACGCTAGCCCTAACTAGGAGCCTAACCCTAACCCTACCTCCAACACTGACCCTTAACCCTAACCTCACCCGCCGCCTGAAACCAGAGGCCTACACTAACGATAAGCCACGTCCTGAAACGCACATGCCCCCAAACACGTATCCGTACCCCAATCTTGAACCTAAACCTCACTGGGAGCCTAAACCTAACCCTAGCTAAAACCCTGACACTGAATACAAAGCCTCACCCGCACGCTCAACCCTGAAGTCAACCCTAACGATATGCCACGCCCTGAAACGCACATGCCCCCGAACATGTATCCGTACCCCAATCTCGTCCCTAGACCTCCCCGGGAGCCTAACCCTAACCCTAGCTCCAACCCTGACCCTGAACACTAAGCCTCACCCGCAGCCTGAACCCTGAGGCCTACCCTCACGATAAGCTACACGCTGCAAGGCACACGCCCCTAACATGTATCCGTACCCCAATAGCGACCCTAGGCCTCACCGGGAGCCTAACCCTAACACTGGCTCCAACCCTGACCCTGAACACTAAGCCTCACCAACAGCCTGAACCCTGTCGCCTGCCCTAACGATAAGCCGCGTACTGCAATGCACACATCCCCAAACACGTATCCGTACCCCAATCTCGACCCTAAACTTCACTGGGAGCCTAACCCTAACCCTAGCTCGAACCCTGACCCTGAACGATAAGCCTCACCCACAGCCTGAACCCTGAGTCCTACCCTAACGATAAGCCACGCCCTGCAACGAAAACGCCCCCTAACACATATCCGTACCCCAATCTCGACCCTCGGACTCACTGAGAGCCTAATCCTAACCCTAAGTCCAACCCTTACCCTGAACACTAAGCCTCACCCGCAGGCTGAACCCTGAGGCCTACCCTATCGATAAGCCACGCGCTGCAACACACACGCCCCCGAACACGTATCCGTACCCCAGTCTCCACCATAGGCCTCAACGGGAGACTAAACCTAACCCTAGCTAAAACCGTGACCCTGAAACCTGATCCTAACCCGCAACCTGAACCCTGAGGCCTACCCTAACGATAAGCCGCACCATGCAACGCACACGCCTCATAACACATATCCGTACCCCAATCTCGACCCTAGGCCTCCCCGGGACCCGAACTGTAAACCTAGCTCCAACCGTGACCCTGACCAATAAGCCTCACCCTCAGCCTGAACCCAGAGGCCTACCCTAAGGGTAAGCTGCACCATGCAACGCACTCGCCCCCTAACATATATCCGTACCCCAATCTCGACGCTAGCCCTAACTAGGAGCCTAACCCTAACCCTACCTCCAACCCTGACCCTTAACCCTAACCTCACCCGCCGCCTGAAACCAGAGGCCTACACTAACGATAAGCCACGTCCTGAAACGCACATGCCCCCAAACACGTATCCGTACCCCAATCTTGAACCTAAACCTCACTGGGAGCCTAAACCTAACCCTAGCTAAAACCCTGACACTGAATACAAAGCCTCACCCGCACGCTCAACCCTGAAGTCAACCCTAACGATATGCCACGCCCTGCAACGCACATGCCCCCTAACACGTATCCGGACCCCAATCTCGACCTTGGGACGCAACGGGAGCCTAAATCTAACCCTAGCTCCTACCCTGACCCTGAACACTAAGCCTCACCCGCAGCCTGAACCCTGAGGCCTACCCTAACGATAAGCAGCACCATGTAACGCACACGCCCCCGAACATGTATCCGTACCCCAATCTCGTCCCTAGACCTCCCCGGGAGCCTAACCCTAACCCTAGCTCCAACCCTGACCCTGAACAATAAGCCTCACCCACAGACTGGAACCTGAGGCCGACCCTAACGATATGCCATACCATGCAACGCACACGCCCCCTAACACGTATCCGTACCCCAATCTCGACCTTAGGCTTAATCGGGAGCCTCACACTAACCCTAGCTCCAACCCTGTCCCTGAACACAAAGCCTCACACGCAGGGTGTACCCAGAGGCCTACCCTAACGATAAGCCGCGTGCTGAAATGCACATGCCCTCTAACACGTATCCGTACCCCAATCGCAATCCTAGGCCTCACCGGAAGCCTAATCCTAACCCTAAGTCCAACCCTTACCCTGAACACTAAGCCTCACCCGCAGGCTGAACCCTGAGGCCTACCCTATCGATAAGCCACGCGCTGCAACGCACACGCCCCCGAACACGTTTCCGTACCCCAGTCTCCACCATAGGCCTCAACGGGAGACTAAACCTAACCCTAGCTAAAACCGTGACCCTGAAACCTGATCCTAACCCGCAACCTGAACCCTGAGGCCTACCCTAACGATAAGCCGCACCATGCAACGCACACGCCTCATAACACATATCCGTACCCCAATCTCGACCCTAGGCCTCCCCGGGACCCGAACTGTAAACCTAGCTCCAACCGTGACCCTGACCAATAAGCCTCACCCTCAGCCTGAACCCAGAGGCCTACCCTAAGGGTAAGCTGCACCATGCAACGCACTCGCCCCCTAACATATATCCGTACCCCAATCTCGACGCTAGCCCTAACTAGGAGCCTAACCCTAACCCTACCTCCAACACTGACCCTTAACCCTAACCTCACCCGCCGCCTGAAACCAGAGGCCTACACTAACGATAAGCCACGTCCTGCAACGCACATGCCCCCAAACACGTATCCGTACCCCAATCTTGAACCTAAACCTCACTGGGAGCCTAAACCTAACCCTAGCTAAAACCCTGACACTGAATACAAAGCCTCACCCGCACGCTCAACCCTGAAGTCAACCCTAACGATATGCCACGCCCTGCAACGCACATGCCCCCTAACACGTATCCGGACCCCAATCTCGACCTTGGGACGCAACGGGAGCCTAAATCTAACCCTAGCTCCTATCCTGACCCTGAACACTAAGCCTCACCCGCAGCCTGAACCCTGAGGCCTACCCTAACGATAAGCAGCACCATGTAAGGCACACGCCCCCGAACATGTATCCGTACCCCAATCTCGTCCCTAGACCTCCCCGGGAGCCTAACCCTAACCCTAGCTCCAACCCTGACCCTGAACACTAAGCCTCACCCGCAGCCTGAACCCTGAGGCCTACCCTCACGATAAGCTACACGCTGCAAGGCACACGCCCCTAACATGTATCCGTACCCCAATAGCGACCCTAGGCCTCACCGGGAGCCTAACCCTAACACTGGCTCCAACCCTGACCCTGAACACTAAGCCTCACCAACAGCCTGAACCCTGTCGCCTGCCCTAACGATAAGCCGCGTACTGCAATGCACACATCCCCAAACACGTATCCGTACCCCAATCTCGACCCTAAACTTCACTGGGAGCCTAACCCTAACCCTAGCTCGAACCCTGACCCTGAACGATAAGCCTCACCCACAGCCTGAACCCTGAGTCCTACCCTAACGATAAGCCACGCCCTGCAACGAAAACGCCCCCTAACACATATCCGTACCCCAATCTCGACCCTCGGACTCACTGAGAGCCTAATCCTAACCCTAAGTCCAACCCTTACCCTGAACACTAAGCCTCACCCGCAGGCTGAACCCTGAGGCCTACCCTATCGATAAGCCACGCGCTGCAACGCACACGCCCCCGAACACGTATCCGTACCCCAGTCTCCACCATAGGCCTCACCGGGAGACTAAACCTAACCATAGCTAAAACCGTGACCCTGAAACCTGATCCTAACCCGCAACCTGAACCCTGAGGCCTACCCTAATGATAAGCCGCACCATGCAACGCACACGCCTCATAACACATATCCGTACCCCAATCTCGACCCTAGGCCTCCCCGGGACGCAAACTGTAAACCTAGCTCCAACCGTGACCCTGACCAATAAGCCTCACCCTCAGCCTGAACCCAGAGGCCTACCCTAAGGGTAAGCTGCACCATGCAACGCACTCGCCCCCTAACATATATCCGTACCCCAATCTCGACGCTAGCCCTAACTAGGAGCCTAACCCTAACCCTACCTCCAACACTGACCCTTAACCCTAACCTCACCCGCCGCCTGAAACCAGAGGCCTACACTAACGATAAGCCACGTCCTGAAACGCACATGCCCCCAAACACGTATCCGTACCCCAATCTTGAACCTAAACCTCACTGGGAGCCTAAACCTAACCCTAGCTAAAACCCTGACACTGAATACAAAGCCTCACCCGCACGCTCAACCCTGAAGTCAACCCTAACGATATGCCACGCCCTGAAACGCACATGCCCCCGAACATGTATCCGTACCCCAATCTCGTCCCTAGACCTCCCCGGGAGCCTAACCCTAACCCTAGCTCCAACCCTGACCCTGAACACTAAGCCTCACCCGCAGCCTGAACCCTGAGGCCTACCCTCACGATAAGCTACACGCTGCAAGGCACACGCCCCTAACATGTATCCGTACCCCAATAGCGACCCTAGGCCTCACCGGGAGCCTAACCCTAACACTGGCTCCAACCCTGACCCTGAACACTAAGCCTCACCAACAGCCTGAACCCTGTCGCCTGCCCTAACGATAAGCCGCGTACTGCAATGCACACATCCCCAAACACGTATCCGTACCCCAATCTCGACCCTAAACTTCACTGGGAGCCTAACCCTAACCCTAGCTCGAACCCTGACCCTGAACGATAAGCCTCACCCACAGCCTGAACCCTGAGTCCTACCCTAACGATAAGCCACGCCCTGCAACGAAAACGCCCCCTAACACATATCCGTACCCCAATCTCGACCCTCGGACTCACTGAGAGCCTAATCCTAACCCTAAGTCCAACCCTTACCCTGAACACTAAGCCTCACCCGCAGGCTGAACCCTGAGGCCTACCCTATCGATAAGCCACGCGCTGCAACACACACGCCCCCGAACACGTATCCGTACCCCAGTCTCCACCATAGGCCTCAACGGGAGACTAAACCTAACCCTAGCTAAAACCGTGACCCTGAAACCTGATCCTAACCCGCAACCTGAACCCTGAGGCCTACCCTAACGATAAGCCGCACCATGCAACGCACACGCCTCATAACACATATCCGTACCCCAATCTCGACCCTAGGCCTCCCCGGGACCCGAACTGTAAACCTAGCTCCAACCGTGACCCTGACCAATAAGCCTCACCCTCAGCCTGAACCCAGAGGCCTACCCTAAGGGTAAGCTGCACCATGCAACGCACTCGCCCCCTAACATATATCCGTACCCCAATCTCGACGCTAGCCCTAACTAGGAGCCTAACCCTAACCCTACCTCCAACCCTGACCCTTAACCCTAACCTCACCCGCCGCCTGAAACCAGAGGCCTACACTAACGATAAGCCACGTCCTGAAACGCACATGCCCCCAAACACGTATCCGTACCCCAATCTTGAACCTAAACCTCACTGGGAGCCTAAACCTAACCCTAGCTAAAACCCTGACACTGAATACAAAGCCTCACCCGCACGCTCAACCCTGAAGTCAACCCTAACGATATGCCACGCCCTGCAACGCACATGCCCCCTAACACGTATCCGGACCCCAATCTCGACCTTGGGACGCAACGGGAGCCTAAATCTAACCCTAGCTCCTACCCTGACCCTGAACACTAAGCCTCACCCGCAGCCTGAACCCTGAGGCCTACCCTAACGATAAGCAGCACCATGTAACGCACACGCCCCCGAACATGTATCCGTACCCCAATCTCGTCCCTAGACCTCCCCGGGAGCCTAACCCTAACCCTAGCTCCAACCCTGACCCTGAACAATAAGCCTCACCCACAGACTGGAACCTGAGGCCGACCCTAACGATATGCCATACCATGCAACGCACACGCCCCCTAACACGTATCCGTACCCCAATCTCGACCTTAGGCTTAATCGGGAGCCTCACACTAACCCTAGCTCCAACCCTGTCCCTGAACACAAAGCCTCACACGCAGGGTGTACCCAGAGGCCTACCCTAACGATAAGCCGCGTGCTGAAATGCACATGCCCTCTAACACGTATCCGTACCCCAATCGCAATCCTAGGCCTCACCGGAAGCCTAATCCTAACCCTAAGTCCAACCCTTACCCTGAACACTAAGCCTCACCCGCAGGCTGAACCCTGAGGCCTACCCTATCGATAAGCCACGCGCTGCAACGCACACGCCCCCGAACACGTTTCCGTACCCCAGTCTCCACCATAGGCCTCAACGGGAGACTAAACCTAACCCTAGCTAAAACCGTGACCCTGAAACCTGATCCTAACCCGCAACCTGAACCCTGAGGCCTACCCTAACGATAAGCCGCACCATGCAACGCACACGCCTCATAACACATATCCGTACCCCAATCTCGACCCTAGGCCTCCCCGGGACCCGAACTGTAAACCTAGCTCCAACCGTGACCCTGACCAATAAGCCTCACCCTCAGCCTGAACCCAGAGGCCTACCCTAAGGGTAAGCTGCACCATGCAACGCACTCGCCCCCTAACATATATCCGTACCCCAATCTCGACGCTAGCCCTAACTAGGAGCCTAACCCTAACCCTACCTCCAACACTGACCCTTAACCCTAACCTCACCCGCCGCCTGAAACCAGAGGCCTACACTAACGATAAGCCACGTCCTGCAACGCACATGCCCCCAAACACGTATCCGTACCCCAATCTTGAACCTAAACCTCACTGGGAGCCTAAACCTAACCCTAGCTAAAACCCTGACACTGAATACAAAGCCTCACCCGCACGCTCAACCCTGAAGTCAACCCTAACGATATGCCACGCCCTGCAACGCACATGCCCCCTAACACGTATCCGGACCCCAATCTCGACCTTGGGACGCAACGGGAGCCTAAATCTAACCCTAGCTCCTATCCTGACCCTGAACACTAAGCCTCACCCGCAGCCTGAACCCTGAGGCCTACCCTAACGATAAGCAGCACCATGTAAGGCACACGCCCCCGAACATGTATCCGTACCCCAATCTCGTCCCTAGACCTCCCCGGGAGCCTAACCCTAACCCTAGCTCCAACCCTGACCCTGAACACTAAGCCTCACCCGCAGCCTGAACCCTGAGGCCTACCCTCACGATAAGCTACACGCTGCAAGGCACACGCCCCTAACATGTATCCGTACCCCAATAGCGACCCTAGGCCTCACCGGGAGCCTAACCCTAACACTGGCTCCAACCCTGACCCTGAACACTAAGCCTCACCAACAGCCTGAACCCTGTCGCCTGCCCTAACGATAAGCCGCGTACTGCAATGCACACATCCCCAAACACGTATCCGTACCCCAATCTCGACCCTAAACTTCACTGGGAGCCTAACCCTAACCCTAGCTCGAACCCTGACCCTGAACGATAAGCCTCACCCACAGCCTGAACCCTGAGTCCTACCCTAACGATAAGCCACGCCCTGCAACGAAAACGCCCCCTAACACATATCCGTACCCCAATCTCGACCCTCGGACTCACTGAGAGCCTAATCCTAACCCTAAGTCCAACCCTTACCCTGAACACTAAGCCTCACCCGCAGGCTGAACCCTGAGGCCTACCCTATCGATAAGCCACGCGCTGCAACGCACACGCCCCCGAACACGTATCCGTACCCCAGTCTCCACCATAGGCCTCACCGGGAGACTAAACCTAACCCTAGCTAAAACCGTGACCCTGAAACCTGATCCTAACCCGCAACCTGAACCCTGAGGCCTACCCTAACGATAAGCCGCACCATGCAACGCACACGCCTCATAACACATATCCGTACCCCAATCTCGACCCTAGGCCTCCCCGGGACCCGAACTGTAAACCTAGCTCCAACCGTGACCCTGACCAATAAGCCTCACCCTCAGCCTGAACCCAGAGGCCTACCCTAAGGGTAAGCTGCACCCTGCAACGCACTCGCCCCCTAACATATATCCGTACCCCAATCTCGACGCTAGCCCTAACTAGGAGCCTAACCCTAACCCTACCTCCAACACTGACCCTTAACCCTAACCTCACCCGCCGCCTGAAACCAGAGGCCTACACTAACGATAAGCCACGTCCTGAAACGCACATGCCCCCAAACACGTATCCGTACCCCAATCTTGAACCTAAACCTCACTGGGAGCCTAAACCTAACCCTAGCTAAAACCCTGACACTGAATACAAAGCCTCACCCGCACGCTCAACCCTGAAGTCAACCCTAACGATATGCCACGCCCTGCAACGCACATGCCCCCTAACACGTATCCGGACCCCAATCTCGACCTTGGGACGCAACGGGAGCCTAAATCTAACCCTAGCTCCTATCCTGACCCTGAACACTAAGCCTCACCCGCAGCCTGAACCCTGAGGCCTACCCTAACGATAAGCAGCACCATGTAACGCACACGCCCCCGAACATGTATCCGTACCCCAATCTCGTCCCTAGACCTCCCCGGGAGCCTAACCCTAACCCTAGCTCCAACCCTGACCCTGAACAATAAGCCTCACCCACAGACTGGAACCTGAGGCCGACCCTAACGATATGCCATACCATGCAACGCACACGCCCCCTAACACGTATCCGTACCCCAATCTCGACCTTAGGCTTAATCGGGAGCCTCACACTAACCCTAGCTCCAACCCTGTCCCTGAACACAAAGCCTCACACGCAGGGTGTACCCAGAGGCCTACCCTAACGATAAGCCGCGCGCTGAAATGCACATGCCCTCTAACACGTATCCGTACCCCAATCGCAATCCTAGGCCTCACCGGGAGCCTAACCCTAAACCTAAGTCCAACCCTTACCCTGAAAACTAAGGCTCACCCACAGCCTGAACCCTGAGGCCTACCATAACGATAAGCCCCACGATGCAACGCACACGCCCCCTAAGTCATATCCGTACCGCAATCTCGACCCTAGGCCTCCCAGGGAGCCTAAACGAAACCCTCACTCCTACCCTGACCCTAAACACTAAACCTCACCCGAAGCCTGAACCCAGAGCCCTACGCTAACAATAAGCCGCACCCTGAAACGCACACACCCCGAACACGTATCCGTATCCCAATTTGGACCCTAGCCCTAACCGGGAGCCAAACCCTAACCCTAGTTCCAACACTGACCCTGAACACTAAGCCTCACCTGCAGCCTGAACCCTGAGGCCTACACTAACGATAAGCCACGTCCTGCAACGCACACGCCCCCAAACACGTATCCCTACCACAATCTCGACCCTAATCCTCACTGGGAGCCTAAGCCTAACCATAGCTAAAACCCTGACCCTGAGCCCTAAGCCTCACCCACAGCCTGAACCTTGAGGCCTACCCTCACGATAAGCTACACGCTGCAAGGCACACGCCCCTAACATGTATCCGAAACCCAATCTCGACCCTAAACTTCACTGGGAGCCTAACCCTAACCCTAGCTCGAACCCTGACCCTGAACGATAAGCCTCACCCGCAGCCTGAACCCTGAGGCCTACCCTAACGATAAGCCATGCCCTGCAACGCAGACGCCCCCTAACTCGTATCCGAAACCCAATCTCGACCCTAGGCCTAACCGGGACCCTAAATGTAACCCTAGCTCCATCCGTGACAGGAACCCGAAGCCTCACCCGCACACTGTAACCTGAGGCCTACCCTAACGATACGCCGCGCCCTGCAATGCACCTGTCCACTAACACGTATCCATACCACAATCTCGACCGCAGGCCTCACCGGGAGACTATCCGTAACCCTAAGTCCAACCCTTACCTTGAACACAAAGCCTCACCCGCAGCCTGAACCCTGAGGTGTACCCTAACTATAAGCCACGCCCTGCAACGCACACGTACCCCAACACGTATACGTACCACAAACACGGCCCCAGGCCAAACCGGGTGACTAAACCTAACCCTAGCTCCAAACCTGACCCTGAACCCTAAGCCTCACCCGCAGCCTGAACCCTGAGGCCTACCCTAACGATAAGCCGCACCCTGCAAGGCACACGCCCCCTAACACATATCCGTACCCCAATCTCGACCCTAGCCCTAACCGGGAGCCTAACCCTAACCCTAGCTCCAACCCTGACCCTGAAACCTAAGCCTCACCGCAGCCTGAACCCTGAGGCCTACTCTAACGATAAGTCACGTCCTCCATCGCACACGCCCCAAACATGTATCTGTAACCCAATCTCGACCCGAAACCTCACTGGGAGCCTAACCCTAACCATAGCTAAAACCCTGACCCTGAACCCTAAGCCTCACCCGCAGCCTCAACCCTGAGGACAACCCAAACGATAAGCCGCGTCCTGGAACGCACATACCCCCTAACATGTATCCGTACACTAATCTCGACCCTAGGCTTCACCGGGAGCCTAACTCTAACCCTGGCTCCAAACCTGACCCTGAAATCTCAGCCTCACCAGCAGCCTGAATCCTGAGGCCTACCCTAACGATAAGCCGCGCCCTGCAAGGCACACGCCCACTAATATATATCCGTACCCCAATCGCGACCCTAGGCCTCACTGGGAGCCTAACACTAACCCTAAATCTAACCCTTACCCTGAACCCTAAGCCTCACCGGCAGGCTGAACCCTGAGCCCTGCCCTAACGATAAGCCGCGCCCTGCAATGCACACACCCCCTAACACGTATCCGTACCCCAATCTCAACCATAGGCCTCACCGGGAGACTAAACCTAACCCTAGCTCCAATGCTGACCCAGAACGCTAAGCCTCACCAGCAGCGTGAACCCTGAGGCCTCCCTTAACGATTAGCCGCACCCTGCAACGCACACGCGCCCTAACAACTATGCGTACCCCAATCTCGACCTTAGCCCTAACCGGGAGCGTGACCCTAACCCTAGATACAGCCCTGACCCTGAACCCTAAGCCTCACCGCAGCCTGAACCCTGAGGCCTACCCTAACGATAAGACACGTCCTTCAACGCGCACGCCCCCAAACACATATCCGTACCCCAATCTCGACCCTAAACCTCCCTGGGAGCCTAACCCTGACCATAGCTAAAACCCTGACCCTGAACCCTAAGCCTCAACCGCACCCTAAACCCTGAGGCCAACCCTAACAATAAGCCGCGCCCTGCAAGGAACATGCCCCCTAACAATTATCCGTACCCCAATCTCGACCCTAGGCCTAACCGGGAGCCTAACCCTAACCCTATCTCCATCCCTGACCCTGAACACAAAGCGTCACCCGCGTCCTGGAACCTGAGGCCTACCCTAATGATAAGCCGTGCCCTGCAACTCACACGCCCCCTAACACGTATCCGTACCCCAATCTCGAACCTAGGCGTCACCGGGAGCCTAACCCTAACCCTAGCTCGAACCCTGACCCTGAACGATAAGCCTCACCCGCAGCCTGAACCCTGAGTCCTACCCTAACGATAAGCCACGCCCTGCAACGAAAACGCCCCCTAACACATATCCGTACCCCAATCTCGACCCTCGGACTCACTGAGAGCCTAATCCTAACCCTAAGTCCAACCCTTACCCTGAACACTAAGCCTCACCCGCAGGCTGAACCCTGAGGACTACCCTATCGATAAGCCACGCGCTGCAACGCACACGCCCCCGAACACGTATCCGTACCCCAGTCTCCACCATAGGCCTCACCGGGAGACTAAACCTAACCATAGCTAAAACCGTGACCCTGAAACCTGATCCTAACCCGCAACCTGAACCCTGAGGCCTACCCTAACGATAAGCCGCACCATGCAACGCACACGCCTCATAACACATATCCGTACCCCAATCTCGACCCTAGGCCTCCCCGGGACCCGAACTGTAAACCTAGCTCCAACCGTGACCCTGACCAATAAGCCTCACCCTCAGCCTGAACCCAGAGGCCTACCCTAAGGGTAAGCTGCACCATGCAACGCACTCGCCCCCTAACATATATCCGTACCCCAATCTCGACGCTAGCCCTAACTGGGAGCCTAATCCTAACCCTACCTCCAACACTGACCCTTAACCCTAACCTCACCCGCCGCCTGAAACCAGAGGCCTACACTAACGATAAGCCACGTCCTGCAACGCACATGCCCCCAAACACGTATCCGTACCCCAATCTTGAACCTAAACCTCACTGGGAGCCTAAACCTAACCCTAGCTAAAACCCTGACACTGAATACAAAGCCTCACCCGCACGCTCAACCCTGAAGTCAACCCTAACGATATGCCGCGCCCTGCAACGCACATGCCCCCTAACACGTATCCGGACCCCAATCTCGACCTTGGGACGCAACGGGAGCCTAAATCTAACCCTAGCTCCTACCCTGACCCTGAACACTAAGCCTCACCCGCAGCCTGAACCCTGAGGCCTACCCTAACGATAAGCAGCACCATGTAACGCACACGCCCCCTAACATGTATCCGTACCCCAATCTCGTCCCTAGACCTCCCCGGGAGCCTAACCCTAACCCTAGCTCCAACCCTGACCCTGAACAATAAGCCTCACCCACAGACTGGAACCTGAGGCCGACCCTAACGATATGCCATACCATGCAACGCACACGCCCCCTAACACGTATCCGTACCCCAATCTCGACCTTAGGCTTAATCGGGAGCCTCACACTAACCCTAGCTCCAACCCTGTCCCTGAACACAAAGCCTCACACGCAGGGTGTACCCAGAGGCCTACCCTAACGATAAGCCGCGTGCTGAAATGCACATGCCCTCTAACACGTATCCGTACCCCAATCGCAATCCTAGGCCTCACCGGAAGCCTAATCCTAACCCTAAGTCCAACCCTTACCCTGAACACTAAGCCTCACCCGCAGGCTGAACCCTGAGGCCTACCCTATCGATAAGCCACGCGCTGCAACGCACACGCCCCCGAACACGTTTCCGTACCCCAGTCTCCACCATAGGCCTCAACGGGAGACTAAACCTAACCCTAGCTAAAACCGTGACCCTGAAACCTGATCCTAACCCGCAACCTGAACCCTGAGGCCTACCCTAACGATAAGCCGCACCATGCAACGCACACGCCTCATAACACATATCCGTACCCCAATCTCGACCCTAGGCCTCCCCGGGACCCGAACTGTAAACCTAGCTCCAACCGTGACCCTGACCAATAAGCCTCACCCTCAGCCTGAACTCAGAGGCCTACCCTAAGGGTAAGCTGCACCATGCAACGCACTCGCCCCCTAACATATATCCGTACCCCAATCTCGACGCTAGCCCTAACTAGGAGCCTAACCCTAACCCTACCTCCAACACTGACCCTTAACCCTAACCTCACCCGCCGCCTGAAACCAGAGGCCTACAGTAACGATAAGCCACGTCCTGCAACGCACATGCCCCCAAACACGTATCCGTACCCCAATCTTGAACCTAAACCTCACTGGGAGCCTAAACCTAACCCTAGCTAAAACCCTGACACTGAATACAAAGCCTCACCCGCACGCTCAACCCTGAAGTCAACCCTAACGATATGCCACGCCCTGCAACGCACATGCCCCCTAACACGTATCCGGACCCCAATCTCGACCTTGGGACGCAACGGGAGCCTAAATCTAACCCTAGCTCCTATCCTGACCCTGAACACTAAGCCTCACCCGCAGCCTGAACCCTGAGGCCTACCCTAACGATAAGCAGCACCATGTAAGGCACACGCCCCCGAACATGTATCCGTACCCCAATCTCGTCCCTAGACCTCCCCGGGAGCCTAACCCTAACCCTAGCTCCAACCCTGACCCTGAACACTAAGCCTCACCCGCAGCCTGAACCCTGAGGCCTACCCTCACGATAAGCTACACGCTGCAAGGCACACGCCCCTAACATGTATCCGTACCCCAATAGCGACCCTAGGCCTAACCGGGAGCCTAACCCTAACACTGGCTCCAACCCTGACCCTGAACACTAAGCCTCACCAACAGCCTGAACCCTGTCGCCTGCCCTAACGATAAGCCGCGTACTGCAATGCACACATCCCCAAACACGTATCCGTACCCCAATCTCGACCCTAAACTTCACTGGGAGCCTAACCCTAACCCTAGCTCGAACCCTGACCCTGAACGATAAGCCTCACCCACAGCCTGAACCCTGAGTCCTACCCTAACGATAAGCCACGCCCTGCAACGAAAACGCCCCCTAACACATATCCGTACCCCAATCTCGACCCTCGGACTCACTGAGAGCCTAATCCTAACCCTAAGTCCAACCCTTACCCTGAACACTAAGCCTCACCCGCAGGCTGAACCCTGAGGCCTACCCTATCGATAAGCCACGCGCTGCAACGCACACGCCCCCGAACACGTATCCGTACCCCAGTCTCCACCATAGGCCTCACCGGGAGACTAAACCTAACCCTAGCTAAAACCGTGACCCTGAAACCTGATCCTAACCCGCAACCTGAACCCTGAGGCCTACCCTAACGATAAGCCGCACCATGCAACGCACACGCCTCATAACACATATCCGTACCCCAATCTCGACCCTAGGCCTCCCCGGGACCCGAACTGTAAACCTAGCTCCAACCGTGACCCTGACCAATAAGCCTCACCCTCAGCCTGAACCCAGAGGCCTACCCTAAGGGTAAGCTGCACCCTGCAACGCACTCGCCCCCTAACATATATCCGTACCCCAATCTCGACGCTAGCCCTAACTAGGAGCCTAACCCTAACCCTACCTCCAACACTGACCCTTAACCCTAACCTCACCCGCCGCCTGAAACCAGAGGCCTACACTAACGATAAGCCACGTCCTGAAACGCACATGCCCCCAAACACGTATCCGTACCCCAATCTTGAACCTAAGCCTCACTGGGAGCCTAAACCTAACCCTAGCTAAAACCCTGACACTGAATACAAAGCCTCACCCGCACGCTCAACCCTGAAGTCAACCCTAACGATATGCCACGCCCTGAAACGCACATGCCCCCTAACACGTATCCGGACCCCAATCTCGACCTTGGGACGCAACGGGAGCCTAAATCTAACCCTAGCTCCTATCCTGACCCTGAACACTAAGCCTCACCCGCAGCCTGAACCCTGAGGCCTACCCTAACGATAAGCAGCACCATGTAACGCACACGCCCCCGAACATGTATCCGTACCCCAATCTCGTCCCTAGACCTCCCCGGGAGCCTAACCCTAACCCTAGCTCCAACCCTGACCCTGAACAATAAGCCTCACCCACAGACTGGAACCTGAGGCCGACCCTAACGATATGCCATACCATGCAACGCACACGCCCCCTAACACGTATCCGTACCCCAATCTCGACCTTAGGCTTAATCGGGAGCCTCACACTAACCCTAGCTCCAACCCTGTCCCTGAACACAAAGCCTCACACGCAGGGTGTACCCAGAGGCCTACCCTAACGATAAGCCGCGCGCTGAAATGCACATGCCCTCTAACACGTATCCGTACCCCAATCGCAATCCTAGGCCTCACCAGGAGCCTAACCTAAACCTAAGTCCAACCCTTACCCTGAAAACTAAGGCTCACCCACAGCCTGAACCCTGAGGCCTACCATAACGATAAGCCCCACGATGCAACGCACACGCCCCCTAAGTCATATCCGTACCGCAATCTCGACCCTAGGCCTCCCAGGGAGCCTAAACGAAACCCTCACTCCTACCCTGACCCTAAACACTAAACCTCACCCGAAGCCTGAACCCAGAGCCCTACGCTAACAATAAGCCGCACCCTGAAACGCACACACCCCCGAACACGTATCCGTATCCCAATTTCGACCCTAGCCCTAACCGGGAGCCAAACCCTAACCCTAGTTCCAACACTGACCCTGAACACTAAGCCTCACCTGCAGCCTGAACCCTGAGGCCTACACTAACGATAAGCCACGTCCTGCAACGCACACGCCCCCAAACACATATCCCTACCACAATCTCGACCCTAATCCTCACTGGGAGCCTAAGCCTAACCATAGCTAAAACCCTGACCCTGAACCCTAAGCCTCACCCACAGCCTGAACCTTGAGGCCTACCCTCACGATAAGCTACACGCTGCAAGGCACACGCCCCTAACATGTATCCGAAACCCAATCTCGACCCTAAACTTCACTGGGAGCCTAACCCTAACCCTAGCTCGAACCCTGACCCTGAACGATAAGCCTCACCCGCAGCCTGAACCCTGAGGCCTACCCTAACGATAAGCCATGCCCTGCAACGCAGACGCCCCCTAACTCGTATCCGAAACCCAATCTCGACCCTAGGCCTAACCGGGACCCTAAATGTAACCCTAGCTCCATCCGTGACAGGAACCCGAAGCCTCACCCGCACACTGTAACCTGAGGCCTACCCTAACGATACGCCGCGCCCTGCAATGCACCTGTCCACTAACACGTATCCATACCACAATCTCGACCGCAGGCCTCACCGGGAGACTATCCGTAACCCTAAGTCCAACCCTTACCTTGAACACAAAGCCTCACCCGCAGCCTGAACCCTGAGGTGTACCCTAACTATAAGCCACGCCCTGCAACGCACACGTACCCCAACACGTATACGTACCACAAACACGGCCCCAGGCCAAACCGGGTGACTAAACCTAACCCTAGCTCCAAACCTGACCCTGAACCCTAAGCCTCACCCGCAGCCTGAACCCTGAGGCCTACCCTAACGATAAGCCGCACCCTGCAAGGCACACGCCCCCTAACACATATCCGTACCCCAATCTCGACCCTAGCCCTAACCGGGAGCCTAACCCTAACCCTAGCTCCAACCCTGACCCTGAAACCTAAGCCTCACCGCAGCCTGAACCCTGAGGCCTACTCTAACGATAAGTCACGTCCTCCATCGCACACGCCCCAAACATGTATCTGTAACCCAATCTCGACCCGAAACCTCACTGGGAGCCTAACCCTAACCATAGCTAAAACCCTGACCCTGAACCCTAAGCCTCACCCGCAGCCTCAACCCTGAGGACAACCCAAACGATAAGCCGCGTCCTGGAACGCACATACCCCCTAACATGTATCCGTACACTAATCTCGACCCTAGGCTTCACCGGGAGCCTAACTCTAACCCTGGCTCCAAACCTGACCCTGAAATCTCAGCCTCACCAGCAGCCTGAATCCTGAGGCCTACCCTAACGATAAGCCGCGCCCTGCAAGGCACACGCCCACTAATATATATCCGTACCCCAATCGCGACCCTAGGCCTCACTGGGAGCCTAACACTAACCCTAAATCTAACCCTTACCCTGAACCCTAAGCCTCACCGGCAGGCTGAACCCTGAGCCCTGCCCTAACGATAAGCCGCGCCCTGCAATGCACACACCCCCTAACACGTATCCGTACCCCAATCTCAACCCTAGGCCTCACCGGGAGACTAAACCTAACCCTAGCTCCAATGCTGACCCAGAACGCTAAGCCTCACCAGCAGCGTGAACCCTGAGGCCTCCCTTAACGATTAGCCGCGCCCTGCAACGCACACGCGCCCTAACAACTATGCGTACCCCAATCTCGACCTTAGCCCTAACCGGGAGCGTGACCCTAACCCTAGATACAGCCCTGACCCTGAACCCTAAGCCTCACCGCAGCCTGAACCCTGAGGCCTACCCTAACGATAAGACACGTCCTTCAACGCGCACGCCCCCAAACACATATCCGTACCCCAATCTCGACCCTAAACCTCCCTGGGAGCCTAACCCTGACCATAGCTAAAACCCTGACCCTGAACCCTAAGCCTCAACCGCACCCTAAACCCTGAGGCCAACCCTAACAATAAGCCGCGCCCTGCAAGGAACATGCCCCCTAACAATTATCCGTACCCCAATCTCGACCCTAGGCCTAACCGGGAGCCTAACCCTAACCCTATCTCCATCCCTGACCCTGAACACAAAGCGTCACCCGCGTCCTGGAACCTGAGGCCTACCCTAATGATAAGCCGTGCCCTGCAACTCACACGCCCCCTAACACGTATCCGTACCCCAATCTCGAACCTAGGCGTCACCGGGAGCCTAACCCTAACCCTAGCTCGAACCCTGACCCTGAACGATAAGCCTCACCCGCAGCCTGAACCCTGAGTCCTACCCTAACGATAAGCCACGCCCTGCAACGAAAACGCCCCCTAACACATATCCGTACCCCAATCTCGACCCTCGGACTCACTGAGAGCCTAATCCTAACCCTAAGTCCAACCCTTACCCTGAACACTAAGCCTCACCCGCAGGCTGAACCCTGAGGACTACCCTATCGATAAGCCACGCGCTGCAACGCACACGCCCCCGAACACGTATCCGTACCCCAGTCTCCACCATAGGCCTCACCGGGAGACTAAACCTAACCATAGCTAAAACCGTGACCCTGAAACCTGATCCTAACCCGCAACCTGAACCCTGAGGCCTACCCTAACGATAAGCCGCACCATGCAACGCACACGCCTCGTAACACATATCCGTACCCCAATCTCGACCCTAGGCCTCCCCGGGACCCGAACTGTAAACCTAGCTCCAACCGTGACCCTGACCAATAAGCCTCACCCTCAGCCTGAACCCAGAGGCCTACCCTAAGGGTAAGCTGCACCATGCAACGCACTCGCCCCCTAACATATATCCGTACCCCAATCTCGACGCTAGCCCTAACTGGGAGCCTAACCCTAACCCTACCTCCAACACTGACCCTTAACCCTAACCTCACCCGCCGCCTGAAACCAGAGGCCTACACTAACGATAAGCCACGTCCTGCAACGCACATGCCCCCAAACACGTATCCGTACCCCAATCTTGAACCTAAACCTCACTGGGAGCCTAAACCTAACCCTAGCTAAAACCCTGACACTGAATACAAAGCCTCACCCGCACGCTCAACCCTGAAGTCAACCCTAACGATATGCCGCGCCCTGCAACGCACATGCCCCCTAACACGTATCCGGACCCCAATCTCGACCTTGGGACGCAACGGGAGCCTAAATCTAACCCTAGCTCCTATCCTGACCCTGAACACTAAGCCTCACCCGCAGCCTGAACCCTGAGGCCTACCCTAACGATAAGCAGCACCATGTAACGCACACGCCCCCGAACATGTATCCGTACCCCAATCTCGTCCCTAGACCTCCCCGGGAGCCTAACCCTAACCCTAGCTCCAACCCTGACCCTGAACACTAAGCCTCACCCGCAGCCTGAACCCTGAGGCCTACCCTCACGATAAGCTACACGCTGCAAGGCACACGCCCCTAACATGTATCCGTACCCCAATAGCGACCCTAGGCCTCACCGGGAGCCTAACCCTAACACTGGCTCCAACCCTGACCCTGAACACTAAGCCTCACCAACAGCCTGAACCCTGTCGCCTGCCCTAACGATAAGCCGCGTACTGCAATGCACACATCCCCAAACACGTATCCGTACCCCAATCTCGACCCTAAACTTCACTGGGAGCCTAACCCTAACCCTAGCTCGAACCCTGACCCTGAACGATAAGCCTCACCCGCAGCCTGAACCCTGAGTCCTACCCTAACGATAAGCCACGCCCTGCAACGAAAACGCCCCCTAACACATATCCGTACCCCAATCTCGACCCTCGGACTCACTGAGAGCCTAATCCTAACCCTAAGTCCAACCCTTACCCTGAACACTAAGCCTCACCCGCAGGCTGAACCCTGAGGCCTACCCTATCGATAAGCCACGCGCTGCAACGCACACGCCCCCGAACACGTATCCGTACCCCAGTCTCCACCATAGGCCTCAACGGGAGACTAAACCTAACCCTAGCTAAAACCGTGACCCTGAAACCTGATCCTAACCCGCAACCTGAACCCTGAGGCCTACCCTAACGATAAGCCGCACCATGCAACGCACACGCCTCATAACACATATCCGTACCCCAATCTCGACCCTAGGCCTCCCCGGGACCCGAACTGTAAACCTAGCTCCAACCGTGACCCTGACCAATAAGCCTCACCCTCAGCCTGAACCCAGAGGCCTACCCTAAGGGTAAGCTGCACCCTGCAACGCACTCGCCCCCTAACATATATCCGTACCCCAATCTCGACGCTAGCCGTAACTAGGAGCCTAACCCTAACCCTACCTCCAACCCTGACCCTGAACGCTAACCTCACCCGCAGCCTGAACCCAGAGGCCTACACTAACGATAAGCCACGTCCTGCAACGCACATGCCCCCAAACACGTATCCGTACCCCAATCTTGAACCTAAACCTCACTGGGAGCCTAAACCTAACCCTAGCTAAAACCCTGACACTGAATACAAAGCCTCACCCGCACGCTCAACCCTGAAGTCAACCCTAACGATATGCCGCACCCTGCAACGCACATGCCCCCTAACACGTATCCGGACCCCAATCTCGACCTTGGGACGCAACGGGAGCCTAAATCTAACCCTAGCTCCTACCCTGACCCTGAACACTAAGCCTCACCCGCAGCCTGAACCCTGAGGCCTACCCTAACGATAAGCAGCACCATGTAACGCACACGCCCCCTAACATGTATCCGTACCCCAATCTCGTCCATAGACCTCCCCGGGAGCCTAACCCTAACCCTAGCTCCAAACCTGACCCTGAACAATAAGCCTCACCCACAGCCTGGAACCTGAGGCCGACCCTAACGATATGCCATACCATGCAACGCACAAGCCCCCTAACACGTATCCGTACCCCAATCTCGACCTTAGGCTTAATCGGGAGCCTCACACTAACCCTAGCTCCAACCCTGTCCCTGAACACAAAGCCTCACACGCAGGGTGTACCCCGAGGCCTACCCTAACGATAAGCCGCACGCTGAAATGCACATGCACTCTAACAGGTATCCGTACCCCAATCGCAATCCTAGGCCTCACCGGGAGCCTAACCCTAAACCTAAGTCCAACCCTTACCCTGAAAACTAAGGCTCACCCACAGCCTGAACCCTGAGGCCTACCATAACGATAAGCCCCACGATGCAACGCACACGCCCCCTAAGTCGTATCCGTACCCCAATCTCGACCCTAGGCCTCCCAGGGAGCCTAAACGAAACCCTAACTGCTACCCTGACCCTAAACACTAAACCTCACCCGAAGCCTGAACCCAGAGCCCTACGCTAACAATAAGCTGCACCCTGAAACGCACACACCCCCGAACACGTATCCGTATCCCAACTTCGACCCTAGCCCTAACCGGGAGCCAAACCCTAACCCTAGTTCCAACACTGACCCTGAACACTAAGCCTCACCTGCAGCCTGAACCCTGAGGCCTACACTAACGATAAGCCACGTCCTGCAACGCACACGCCCCCAAACACGTATCCCTACCACAATCTCGACTCTAATCCTCACTGGGAGCCTAAGCCTAACCATAGCTAAAACTCTGACCCTGAACCCTAAGCCTCACCCACAGCCTGAACCTTGAGGCCTACCCTCACGATAAGCTACACGCTGCAAGGCACACGCCCCTAACATGTATCCGAAACCCAATCTCGACCGTAAACTTCACTGGGAGCCTAACCCTAACCCTAGCTCGAACCCTGACCCTGAACGATAAGCCTCACCCGCAGCCTGAACCCTGAGGCCTACCCTAACGATAAGCCATGCCCTGCAACGCAGACGCCCCCTAACTCGTATCCGAAACCCAATCTCGACCCTAGGCCTAACCGGGACCCTAAATGTAACCCTAGCTCCATCCGTGACAGGAACCCGAAGCCTCACCCGCACACTGTAACCTGAGGCCTACCCTAACGATACGCCGCGCCCTGCAATGCACCTGTCCACTAACACGTATCCATACCACAATCTCGACCGCAGGCCTCACCGGGAGACTATCCGTAACCCTAAGTCCAACCCTTACCTTGAACACAAAGCCTCACCCGCAGCCTGAACCCTGAGGTGTACCCTAACTATAAGCCACGCCCTGCAACGCACACGTACCCCAACACGTATACGTACCACAAACACGGCCCCAGGCCAAACCGGGTGACTAAACCTAACCCTAGCTCCAAACCTGACCCTGAACCCTAAGCCTCACCCGCAGCCTGAACCCTGAGGCCTACCCTAACGATAAGCCGCACCCTGCAAGGCACACGCCCCCTAACACATATCCGTACCCCAATCTCGACCCTAGCCCTAACCGGGAGCCTAACCCTAACCCTAGCTCCAACCCTGACCCTGAAACCTAAGCCTCACCGCAGCCTGAACCCTGAGGCCTACTCTAACGATAAGTCACGTCCTCCATCGCACACGCCCCAAACATGTATCTGTAACCCAATCTCGACCCGAAACCTCACTGGGAGCCTAACCCTAACCATAGCTAAAACCCTGACCCTGAACCCTAAGCCTCACCCGCAGCCTCAACCCTGAGGACAACCCAAACGATAAGCCGCGTCCTGGAACGCACATACCCCCTAACATGTATCCGTACACTAATCTCGACCCTAGGCTTCACCGGGAGCCTAACTCTAACCCTGGCTCCAAACCTGACCCTGAAATCTCAGCCTCACCAGCAGCCTGAATCCTGAGGCCTACCCTAACGATAAGCCGCGCCCTGCAAGGCACACGCCCACTAATATATATCCGTACCCCAATCGCGACCCTAGGCCTCACTGGGAGCCTAACACTAACCCTAAATCTAACTCTTACCCTGAACCCTAAGCCTCACCGGCAGGCTGAACCCTGAGGCCTACCCTATCGATAAGCCACGCGCTGCAACGCACACGCCCCCGAACACGTATCCGTACCCCAGTCTCCACCATAGGCCTCACCGGGAGACTAAACCTAACCCTAGCTAAAACCGTGACCCTGAAACCTGATCCTAACCCGCAACCTGAACCCTGAGGCCTACCCTAACGATAAGCCGCACCATGCAACGCACACGCCTCATAACACATATCCGTACCCCAATCTCGACCCTAGGCCTCCCCGGGACCCGAACTGTAAACCTAGCTCCAACCGTGACCCTGACCAATAAGCCTCACCCTCAGCCTGAACCCAGAGGCCTACCCTAAGGGTAAGCTGCACCCTGCAACGCACTCGCCCCCTAACATATATCCGTACCCCAATCTCGACGCTAGCCCTAACTGGGAGCCTAAACCTAACCCTACCTCCAACCCTGACCCTGAACACAAAGCCTCACCCAAAGCCTAAACCCTGAGGTGTATTGTAACGATACGCCGCGCCCTGCAACGCACACGCCCCCTAACACGTTTCCGTACCCCAATCTCGAACCTAGGCCTCAGCGGGAGCCGAACCTTAACCCTAGCTCCAACCCTCACCCTGAAACCTAAGCCTCACCCGCCGTCTGTACCCTGAGGCCTACCCTAATGATAAGCTGGGCTCTGCAAGGAATACACCCCCTAACCCGTATGCATACCCCAATCTCGACCCTAGGTATCACCAGGAGGCTAACCGTAACCCGAGCTCCAACGCTGACCCTGAAAACTAAGCCTCATCCTCAGCCTGAACCCTAAGGCCTACTCTCACGATAAGCCACGCCATGCAACTCACACGACCCGGTACAGGTATCAGTACCCCAATCTCGAACCTAGGCCTCACCGGGAGCCTAACCCTAACCCTAGCTCCAACCCTGACCCTGAATCCTAAGCCTAACAGGAAGACTGATCCCTGAGGCCTACCCTATCTATAAGCCGCGCCCTGCAATGCACACGCCCCCTAACACGTATCCATACCCCAATCTCGACCGTAAGCCTCACCGGGAGCCTAAATCTAACCCTAGCTCCAACCATGACCCTGAACCCTAAGCCTCACCGCAGCCTGAAACCTGAGGCCTACCATAACAATAACCTGCGCCACGCAACGCACACGCACACTAACAGGTATCCGTACCCCAATCGCGACCCTAAGCCTCACCGGGAGCCTAACCATAACCCTAGCTTCAACCATTATTCTGAACCCTAAGCCTCACCCGCAGCCTGAACCCTGAGGCCTACCCTAACTGTAAACCACGCCCTGCAACTCACACGCCCCCTAACACGTATTGGTACCCCAATCTCAACCCGAAGCCTCACCGGGAGCCTAACCCTAACACTAGCTCCAACAATGACCCTGAAACCTAAGCCTCACCCGCAGCCTGAACACGGAGGCCTACCCTAACGATCAGCCGTGCACTGCAACCCCCACGCCCCCTAACACGTATCCGTTCCCCAATCTCGACCCAAAACCTCACTGGGTGCCTTATCCTAACCCTAGCTAAAACCCTGACCCTTTAAACTAAGCCTCACCCACAGCTTCAAACCTGAAGACTACCCTAACGTTAAGTCACGCCCTGCAACGCACACGCCCCTTAACACGTATCCGTACCCCAATGTCGATCCGAAGCCTCACCGGGAGCCTAACCCTAACACGAGATCCAACCATGACTCTGAAACCTAAGCCTCACCCTCAGCCTGAACCCTGAGGTCTACCCTAACGATCAGCCGCACACTGCAACACCCACGCCCCCTAACACGTATCCGTTCCTCAATCTTGACCCTAAACCTCACTGGGAGCCTAACCCCAATCCTACCTAAAACCCTGACCATTTAACCTAAGCCTCACCCACAGCCTCAACCCTGAGGACTACAATAACGATAAGTCGTGCCCTGCAACGCACACGACCCCTAACACGTATCCGTACCCCAATCTCGAACCTAGACCTCAGCGGGAGCCTAACCCTAACCCTAGCTCCAACCCTGACCCTGAACCCGAAGCCTCACCCGCAGTCTGAACCCTGAGGCCTAGCCTAACGATAAGCCGCGCTCTGCAATGCACACGCCCCCTAACACGTATCCGTACCCCAAACTCGACCCTAGGCCTCACCGGGAGCCTAACCCTAACCCGAGCTCCAACCCTGACCCTGAAACCTAAGCCTCATCCGCAAACTGAACCCGGAGTCTTACCGTAACGATAAGCCACGCCCTTCCACGCACACGCCCCCTAACACGTATCCGTACCCCAAACTCGTACCGAAGCCTCACCGGGAGCCTAAACATAACCCTAACTCCAACACTGACCCTGACACATAAGCCTCGCACGCAGCGTGAGCCCTGAGGCTTACCCTAATGATAAGCAGCGCGGTGCAACGTACACGCCCCCTAACACGTCCCCGTACCCTAATCTCGACCCTAGGCCTCACCGGGAGCCTAATCCTAACCCTAGCTCCAACCCTGACCCTGAACACAAAGCCTCACCCAAAGCCTGAACCCTGAGGCGTATTATAACGATAAGCCGCGCCCTGCAACGCACACCTCCCCTAACACGTTTCCGTACCCCAATCTCGAACCTAGGCCTCAGCGGGAGCCGAACCCTTACCCTAGATCCAACCCTGACCCTGAACCCTTAGCCTAACCGGAAGACTGATCCCTGAGGCCTACCCTAACTATAAGCCGCGCCCTGCAATGCACACGCCCCCTAACACGTATCCGTACCCCAATCTCGACCGTAAGCCTCACCGGGAGCGTAAATCTAACCCTACCTCCAACCATGACCCTGAACCCGAAGCCTCACCCGCAGCCTGAACCCTGAGGCCTACCCTAAGGATAAGTCGCGCCCTGCAAAGCAAACGCCCCCTAACATGTATCCGTAACACAATCTCCACCCTAGGCCTCCCCGGGTGTCTAAGCCTAACCCTTGCTCCAAAAATAACCCTGAACACTAAGCCTCAACCTCAGCGTGAACCCTGAGGTCTACCCTAATGTTAACCCGCGCCCCTCAACGCACACGCGCCCAAACACGTATCCGTACCCCAATCTCGACCCGAAGCCTCACCGGGAGCCTAACCCTAACCCTAGATCCAGCCCTGTCCTTAACACTAAGCCTACCGCGCAGCATGAACCCTGAGGCCTACCCTAATGATCAGCTGCGCACTGCAACACACACGCCCCCTAACACGTATCCGTACCCCAATCTCGACCCGAAGCCTCACCGGGAGCCTTACCCTTACCCTAGCTCCAACCCTGACCGTGAACACTAAGCCTCACCCGCAGCCTGAACCGTGAGGCCTACCCTAATGATAAACAGCGCGGTGCAACGCACACGCCCCGAACACATATCCATACCCTTATCTCGACCCAGCACTCACCGGGAGCCTAATCCTAACCGTAGCTACAACCCTGACCCTGAACCCTAAGCCTCACCCGAAGCCTGAACCCTGAGGCCTACTATAACGATAAGCTACGCCCTGCAACGCACACGCCCCCTAACACGTATCCATACCACAATCTCGACGCTAGGTCTCACCAGGAGCCGAACAATAACCCTAGCTCCAACCCTGATCCTGAACCCTAAGCCTCACCTGCAGACTGATCCCTGAGGCCTCCCCCAACGATAAACCACGCCATGCAAATCACAGGCCCCATAACATGTCTGCGTACCCCAATCTCGACCATAAGCGTCACCGGGAGCTGAACCCTAACCCTAGCTCCAACCCTGACCCTGAACCCTAAGCCTCACCTGCAGACTGAACCCAGAGCCCTACCCTAACGATAAGCCACGCCCTGCAATGCACATGCCCCCTAACACGTATGCGTAACCCAATTTAGACCCTAGGCCTGTGCGAGAGCCAAACCCTAACCCTAGCTCCAACTCAGACCGTGAATCCTAAGCCTCACCCGCAGCATGAACATTGAGGCCAACACTAACGATAAGCTGCGCCGTGCAACGCACACGCCCCCTAACACGAATCCGTACCCCAATCTCAACCCTAGGCCTCACTGGGAGATTAAACCTAACCTTACCTCCAACCATGACCCTGAACACTAAGCATCAGCCGAAGCCTGATCCCTGAGGCCTACCCTAACGATAAACCGCGCCCTGCAACGCAAACGCACCCTAACACGTATCCATACCCGAATCTCATCCCGAAGCTTCACCGGGACCCTAACCCTAGCCCTAGCTCGAACCCTGACCCTGAAACCTAAGCCTCAACTGCAGCCTGAACCTTGAGGCCTACCCTAACGATAAGCCGCGCCCTGCAACGCACATGCCCACTAACACGTATACTTACCCCAATCTCGACCCTACCCCTAACCGGGAGCCTAACCCTAACCCTAGCTCCAACCCTGACCCTAAACACTAAGCCTCACCTGCAGTGTGAACCTTGAGGCGTACCCTAACGATAAGCTGCGCCCTGCAACGCACACGGCCCATAACACGTATCCGTACCCCAATCTCGATCCGAAGCCTCACCGGGAGCCTAACCGTAACACTAGCTCCAACCCTGACCCTGAATCCTAAGCCTCACCCTCCGTCTGAATCCTGAGGCCTACCCAAATGATAAACCGCGATATGCAAGGAATACGACCCCTAACACGTATCCGTACCCCAAATTGGACCCTAGGCCTAACCGGGAGCCTAACCCTAACCCGAGCTCCAACCCTGACCCTGAAAACTAAGCCTGATCCGCAACCTGAACCCTGAGTCCTACTCTAACGATAAGCAACGCCCTGCAATGCACACGTCCCCTAACACGTATCCATACCCCAATCTAGAACCTAGGACTCACCGGGAGCCTAACCGGAACCCTAGGTCCAACCCGGACCCTGAACACTAAGCCTCACCGGCAGCCTGAACCCTGAGGCCTACCCTAACGATAAGTCATGCCCTGCAACACACACGCCCCCTAACACGTATCCGTACCCCAATGTCGATCCGAAGCCTCACCGGGAGCCTAACCCTAACACTAGCTTCAACCATGACCCTGAACCCTAAGCCTCACCCACAGCCTGAACCCTGCGGTCTACCCTAACGGTCAGCCGCACACTGCAACACCCACGCCCCGTAACACGTATCCGTTCCCCAATCTTGACTCTAAACCTCACTGGGAGCCTAACCCTAATCTTACCTAAAACCCTGACCGTTTAAACTAAGCCTCACCCACAGCCTCAACCCTGAGGCCTACCCTAACGATAAGCCACGCCCTTCAACGCACACGCCCCGTAACACGTATCCGTACCCCAAACTCGAACCAAAGCCTCACCGGGAGCCTAACCCTAACCCTAATTCCAACGCTGACCCTGACCCATAAGCCTCACCCGCAGCGTGAGCCCTGAGGCCTACCCTAACGATACGCAGCGCCGTGCAATGCACACGCACCCTAACACGTCGCCATACCCTAATATCGACCCTAGGCCTCACTGGGAGCCTAATCCTAACCCTACCTCCAACCCTGACCCTGAACACAAAGCCTCACCCAAAGCCTAAACCCTGAGGTGTATTGTAACGATACGCCGCACCCTGCAACCCACACGCCCCCTAACTCGTTTCCGTACCCCAATCTCGAACCTAGGCCTCAGCGGGAGCCGAACCTTAACCCTAGCTCCAACCCTCACCCTGAAACCTAAGCCTCACCCGCCGTCTGTACCCTGAGGCCTACCCTAATGATAAGCTGGGCTCTGCAAGGAATACACCCCCTAACCCGTATGCATACCCCAATCTCGACCCTAGGTATCACCAGGAGGCTAACCGTAACCCGAGCTCCAACGCTGACCCTGAAAACTAAGCCTCATCCTCAGCCTGAACCCTAAGGCCTACTCTCACGATAAGCCACGCCATGCAACTCACACGACCCGGTACAGGTATCAGTACCCCAATCTCGAACCTAGGCCTCACCGGGAGCCTAACCCTAACCCTAGCTCCAACCCTGACCCTGAATCCTAAGCCTAACAGGAAGACTGATCCCTGAGGCCTACCCTATCTATAAGCCGCGCCCTGCAATGCACACGCCCCCTAACACGTATCCATACCCCAATCTCGACCGTAAGCCTCACCGGGAGCCTAAATCTAACCCTAGCTCCAACCATGACCCTGAACCCTAAGCCTCACCGCAGCCTGAAACCTGAGGCCTACCATAACAATAACCTGCGCCACGCAACGCACACGCACACTAACAGGTATCCGTACCCCAATCGCGACCCTAAGCCTCACCGGGAGCCTAACCATAACCCTAGCTTCAACCATTATTCTGAACCCTAAGCCTCACCCGCAGCCTGAACCCTGAGGCCTACCCTAACTGTAAACCACGCCCTGCAACTCACACGCCCCCTAACACGTATTGGTACCCCAATCTCAACCCGAAGCCTCACCGGGAGCCTAACCCTAACACTAGCTCCAACAATGACCCTGAAACCTAAGCCTCACCCGCAGCCTGAACACGGAGGCCTACCCTAACGATCAGCCGTGCACTGCAACCCCCACGCCCCCTAACACGTATCCGTTCCCCAATCTCGACCCAAAACCTCACTGGGTGCCTTATCCTAACCCTAGCTAAAACCCTGACCCTTTAAACTAAGCCTCACCCACAGCTTCAAACCTGAAGACTACACTAACGATAAGTCACGCCCTGCAAGGCACACGCCCC